>NW_028254839.1:1200000-1590690 GCF_964263255.1 Lissotriton vulgaris | reverse complement strand
GTCATGCAGCACGGAGGCCTGGCGGTGTCATGCAGCACGTAGGCCTGGCGGTGTCATGGCCGGAGGCCTGTCAGTGTCATGCAGCACGGAGGCCTGGCGGTGTCATGCACGGAGGCCTGGCGGTGTCATGCAGCACGGAGGCCTGGCGGTGTCATGCAGCACAGAGGCCTGGCGGTGTCATGCAGCACGGAGGCCTGGTGGTGTCATGCAGCACGGAGGCCTGGCGGTGTCATGCAGCACGGAGGCCTAGCGGTGTCATGGACGGAGGCCTGTCAGTGTCATGCAGCACGGAGGCCTGGCGGTGTCATGCACGGAGGCCTGGCGGTGTCATGTAGCACAGAGGCCTGGCGGTGTCATGCAGCACGGAGGCCTGGCGGTGTCATGCAGCAC
Organism: Lissotriton vulgaris; assembly: GCF_964263255.1. NCBI lineage: Eukaryota > Metazoa > Chordata > Amphibia > Caudata > Salamandridae > Lissotriton > Lissotriton vulgaris. The sequence continues at coordinate 1,590,300 of NW_028254839.1, read as the reverse complement.
GGAGGCCTGGAGGTGTCATGCAGCATGGAGGCCTGGTGGTGTCATGCAGCACGGAGGCCTGGCGGTGTCATGCAGCACGGAGGCCTGGCGGTGTCATGCACGGAGGCCTGGCGGTGTCATGCAGCACGGAGGCCTGGCGGTGTCATGTAGCACGGAGGCCTGGCGGTGTCATGCAGCACGGAGGCCTGGCGGTGTCATGCAGCACGGAGGCCTGGCGGTGTCATGCAGCACGGAGGCCTGGTGGTGTCATGCAGCACGGAGGCCTGGCGGTGTCATGCATGGAGACCTGGCGGTGTCATGCAGCACGGAGGCCTGGCGGTGTCATGCACGAAGGCCTGGTGGTGTCATGCAGCACGGAGGCCTGGCGGTGTCATGCACGGAGGCCTGGCGGTGTCATGCAGCACGGAGGCCTGGCCGTGTCATGCAGCACGGAGGCCTGGCGGTGTCATGCACGAAGGCCTGGTGGTGTCATGCAGCACGGAGGCCTGGCGGTGTCATGCACGGAGGCCTGGCGGTGTCATGCACGGAGGACTGGCGGTGTCATGCAGCACGGAGGCCTGGCGGTGTCATGCAGCATGGAGGCCTGGCGGTGTCATGCAGCACGGAGGCCTGGCGGTGTCATGCAGCACGGAGGCCTGGCGGTGTCATGCAGCACAGAGGCCTGGCGGTGTCATGCAGCACGGAGGCCTGGCAGTGTCATGCACGGAGGCCTGGCGGTGTCATGCAGCACGGAGGCCTGGCGGTGTCATGCAGCACGGAGGCCTGGCGGTGTCATGCAGCACAGAGGCCTCTCGGTGTCATGCAGCACGGAGGCCTGGCGGTGTCATACATGGAGGCTCGGCGGTGTCATGCAGCACGGAGGCCTGGCTTTGTCATGCACGGAGGCCTGGCGGTGTCATGCAGCACGGAGGCCTGGCAGTGTCATGCACGGAGGCCTGGCGGTGTCATGCAGCACGGAGGCCTGGCGGTGTCATGCAGCACGGAGGCCTGGCGGTGTCATGCAGCACAGAGGCCTGGTGGTGTCATGCACGGAGGCCTGGCGGTGTCATGCACGGAGGCCTGGTGGTGTCATGCAGCACGGAGGCCTGGCGGTGTCATGCACGGAGGCCTGGCGGTGTCATGCAGCACGGAGGCCTGGCGGTGTCATGCAGCACGGAGGCCTGGCGGTGTCATGCACGGAGGCCTGGCGGTGTCATGCAGCACGGAGGCCTGGCGGTGTCATACAGCACGGAGGCCTGGCGGTGTCATGCAGCACGGAGGCCTGGCGGTGTCATGCGCGGAGGCCTGGCGGTGTCATGCAGCACAGAGGCCTGGCGGTGTCATGCACGGAGGCCTGGCGATGTCATGCAGCACGGAGGCCTGGCGGTGTCATGCAGCACGGAGGCCTGGCGGTGTCATGCAGCACGGAGGCCTGGTGGTGTCATGCACGGAGGCCTGGCGGTGTCATGCAGCATGGAGGCCTGGCGGTGTCATGCAGCACGGAGGCCTGGCGGTGTCATGCAGCACGGAGGCCTGGCGGTGTCATGCAGCACGGAGGCCTGGCGGTGTTATGCACGGAGGCCTGGCGGTGTCATGCAGCACGGAGGCCTGGCGGTGTCATGCAGCACAGAGACCTGGCGGTGTCATGCAGCACGGAGGCCTGGCAGTGTCATGCAGCACGGAGGCCTGGCAGTGTCATGCACGGAGGCCTGGCGGTGTCATGCAGCACGGAGGCCTGGCGGTGTCATGCACGGAGGCCTGGCGGTGTCATGCACGGAGGCCTGGCGGTGTCATACACGGAGGCCTGGCGGTGTAATGCAGCATGGAGGCCTGGCGGTGTCATGCAGCACGAAGGCCTGGCGGTGTCATGCAGCACGGAGGCCTGGCGGTGTCATGCAGCACGGAGGCCTGGCGGTGTCATGCAGCACGGAGGCCTGGCGGTGTCATGCAGCACGGAGGCCTGGCGGTGTCATGCAGCACGGAGGCCTGGCGGTGTCATACAGCACGGAGGCCTGGCGGTGTCATGCAGCACGGAGGCCTGGCGGTGTCATGCACGGAGGCCTGGCAGTGTCATGCAGCACGGAGGCCTGGCGGTGTCATGCAGCACGGAGGCCTGGCGATGTCATGCAGCACGGAGGCCTGGCGGTGTCATGCAGCACGTAGGCCTGGCGGTGTCATGGACGGAGGCCTGTCAGTGTCATGCAGCACGGTGGCCTGGCGGTGTCATGCAGCACGGAGGCCTGGCGGTGTCATGCAGCATGGAGGCCTGGCGGTGTCATGCAGCATGGAGGCCTGGCGGTGTCATGCAGCATGGAGGCCTGGCGGTGTCATGCAGCATGGAGGCCTGGCAGTGTCATACAGCACGGAGGCCTGGCGGTGTCATGCACGGAGGCCTGGCGGTGTCATGCACGGAGGCCTGGCGGTGTCATGCAGCACAGAGGCCTGGCGGTGTCATGCAGCACGGAGGCCTGGAGGTGTCATGCAGCACGGAGGCCTGGAGGTGTCATGCAGCACGGAGGCCTGGCGGTGTCATGCACGGAGGCCTGGCGGTGTCATGCACGGAGGCCTGGCGGTGTCATGCAGCACGGAGGCCTGGCGGTGTCATGCAGCACGGAGGCCTGGCGGTGTCATGCAGCACGGAGGCCTGGCGGTGTCATGCAGCACGGAGGCCTGGCGGTGTCATGCACGGAGGCCTGGCGGTGTCATGCACGGAGGCCTGGCGGTGTAATGCAGCACGGAGGCCTGGCGGTGTCATGCAGCACGGAGGCCTGGCGGTGTCATGCAGCACGGAGGCCTGGCGGTGTCATGCAGCACGGAGGCCTGGCGGTGTCATGCACGGAGGCCTGGCGGTGTCATGCACGGAGGCCTGGCGGTGTCATGCAGCAAGGAGGCCTGGCGGTGTCATGCAGCACGGAGGCCTGGCGGTGTCATGCAGCACGGAGGCTTGGCTGTGTCATGCACGGAGGCCTGGCGGTGTCATGCAGCACGGAGGCCTGGCGGTGTCATGCAGCACGGAGGCTTGGCGGTGTCATGCACGGAGGCCTGGCGGTGTCATGCACGGAGGCCTGGCGGTGTCATGCAGCACGGAGGCCTGGCGGTGTCATGCAGCACGGAAGCCTGGCGGTGTCATGCAGCACGGAGGCCTGGCGGTGTCATGCAGCACGGAGGCCTGGCGGTGTCATGCAGCACGGTGGCCTGGCGGTGTCATGCAGCACGGAGGCCTGGCGGTGTCATGCAGCACGGAGGCCTGGCGGTGTCATGCACAGAGGCCTGGCGGTGTCATGCAGCACGGAGGCCTGGCGGTGTCATGCAGCACGGAGGCCTGGCGGTGTCATGCAGCACGGAGGCCTGGCGGTGTCATGCACGGAGGCCTGGCGGTGTCATGTACGGAGGCCTGGCGGTGTCATGCAGCACGGAGGCCTGGCGGTGTCATGCAGCACGGAGGCCTGGCGGTGTCATGCACAGAGGCCTGGCGGTGTCATGCAGCATGGAGGCCTGGCGGTGTCATGCAGCACGGAGGCCTGGCGGTGTCATGCAGCACGGAGGCCTGGCGGTGTCATGCACGGAGGCCTGGCGGTGTCATGCACGGAGGCCTGGCGGTGTCATGCAGCAAGGAGGCCTGGCGGTGTCATGCAGCACGGAGGCCTGGCGTTGTCATGCAGCACGGAGGCCTGGCGGTGTCATGCAGCACGGATGCCTGGCGGTGTCATGCAGCACGGAGGCCTGGCGATGTCATGCACGGAGGCCTGGCGGTGTCATGCACTGAGGCCTGGCGGTGTCATGCACTGAGGCCTGGCGGTGTCATGCACTGAGGCCTGGCGGTGTCATGCACTGAGGCCTGGCGGTGTCATGCACGGAGGCCTGGCGGTGTCATGCACGGAGGCCTGGCGGTGTCATGCAGCACGGAGGCCTGGCGGTGTCATGCAGCACGGAGGCCTGGCGGTGTCATGCAGCACGGAGGCATGGCGGTGTCATGCAGCACGGAGGCCTGGCGGTGTCATGCAGCATGGAGGCCTGGCGGTGTCATGCAGCATGGAGGCCTGGTGGTGTCATGCAGCATGGAGGCCTGGCGGTGTCATGCAGCACGGAGGCCTGGCGGTGTCATGCAGCACGGAGGCCTTGCGGTGTCATGCACGGAGGCCTGGCGGTGTCATGCACGGAGGCCTGGCGGTGTCATGCAGCACGGAGGCCTGGCGGTGTCATGCAGCACGGAGGCCTGGCAGTGTCATGCAGCACGGAGGCCTGGCGGTGTCATGCATGGAGGCCTGGCGGTGTCATGCACGGAGGCCTGGCGATGTCATGCACGGAGGCCTGGCGGTGTCATGCAGCATGGAGGCCTGGCGGTGTCATGCAGCACGGAGGCCTGGCGGTGTCATGCAGCACGGAGGCCTGGCGGTGTCATGCAGCACGGAGGCCTGGCGGTGTCATGCACGGAGGCCTGGCGGTGTCATGCAGCACGGAGGCCTGGCGGTGTCATGCAGCACGGAGGCCTGGCGGTGTCATGCAGCACGGAGGCCTGGCGGTGTCATGCAGCACGGAGGCCTGGCGGTGTCATGCAGCACGGAGGCCTGGCGGTGTCATGCAGCACGGAGGCCTGGGGGTGTCATGCAGCACGGAGGCCTGGCGGTGTCATGCACGGAGGCCTGGCGGTGTCATGCAGCACGGAGGCCTGGCGGTGTCATGCAGCATGGAGGCCTGGCGGTGTCATGCAGCACGGAGGCCTGGCGGTGTCATGCAGCACAGAGGCCTGGCGGTGTCATGCAGCACAGAGGCCTGGCGGTGTCATGCACGGAGGCCTGGCGGTGTCATGCAACACGGAGGCATGGCGGTGTCATGCAGCACGGAGGCCTGGCGGTGTCATGCACGGAGGCCTGGCGGTGTCATGCAGCACGGAGGCCTGGCAGTGTCATGCAGCACGGAGGCCTGGCGGTGTCATGCAGCACGGAGGCCTGGCGGTGTCATGCAGCACGGAGGCCTGGCGGTGTCATGCAGCATGGAGGCCTGGGGGTGTCATGCAGCACGGAGGCCTGGCGGTGTCATGCACGGAGGCCTGGCGGTGTCATGCAGCACGGAGGCCTGGCGGTGTCATGCAGCATGGAGGCCTGGCGGTGTCATGCAGCACGGAGGCCTGGCGGTGTCATGCAGCACAGAGGCCTGGCGGTGTCATGCAGCACAGAGGCCTGGCGGTGTCATGCACGGAGGCCTGGCGGTGTCATGCAACACGGAGGCATGGCGGTGTCATGCAGCACGGAGGCCTGGCGGTGTCATGCACGGAGGCCTGGCGGTGTCATGCAGCACGGAGGCCTGGCAGTGTCATGCAGCACGGAGGCCTGGCGGTGTCATGCAGCACGGAGGCCTGGCGGTGTCATGCAGCACGGAGGCCTGGCGGTGTCATGCAGCACGGAGGCCTGGCGGTGTCATGCACGGAGGCCTGGCGGTGTCATGCACGGAGGCCTGGCGGTGTCATGCAGCATGGAGGCCTGGCGGTGTCATGCAGCACGGAGGCCTGGCGGTGTCATGCAGCACGGAGGCCTGGCGGTGTCATGCAGCACGGAGGCCTGGCGGTGTCATGCAGCACGGAGGCCTGGCGGTGTCATGCAGCACGGAGGCCTGGCGGTGTCATGCAGCACGGAGGCTTGGCGGTGTCATGCAGCACGGAGGCCTGGCGGTGTCATGCAGCACGGAGGCCTGGCGGTGTCATGCACGGAGGCCTGGCGGTGTCATGCAGCACGGAGCCCTGGCGGTGTCATGACTGGAGGCCTGGCGGTGTCATGCACGGAGGCCTGGCGGTGTCATGCACGGAGGCCTGGCGGTGTCATGCAGCACGGAGGCCTGGCGGTGTCATGCAGCACGGAGGCCTGGCGGTGTCATGCAGCACGGAGGCCTGGCGGTGTTATGCACGGAGGCCTGGCGGTGTCATGCAGCACGGAGGCCTGGCGGTGTCATGCAGCACGGAGGCCTGGCGGTGTCATGCAGCACAGAGGCCTGGCAGTGTCATGCACGGAGGCCTGGCGGTGTCATGCAGCACGGAGGCCTGGCGGTGTCATGCACGGAGGCCTGGCGGTGTCATGCACGGAGGCCTGGCGGTGTCATGCACGGAGGCCTGGCGGTGTCATGCACGGAGGCCTGGCGGTGTCATGCAGCATGGAGGCCTGGCGGTGTCATGCAGCACGGAGGCCTGGCGGTGTCATGCAGCATGGAGGCCTGGCGGTGTCATGCAGCATGGAGGCCTGGTGGTGTCATGCAGCATGGAGGCCTGGCGGTGTCATGCAGCACGGAGGCCTGGCGGTGTCATGCAGCACGGAGGCCTTGCGGTGTCATGCACGGAGGCCTGGCGGTGTCATGCACGGAGGCCTGGCGGTGTCATGCAGCACGGAGGCCTGGCGGTGTCATGCAGCACGGAGGCCTGGCAGTGTCATGCAGCACGGAGGCCTGGCGGTGTCATGCATGGAGGCCTGGCGGTGTCATGCACGGAGGCCTGGCGGTGTCATGCACGGAGGCCTGGTGGTGTCATGCAGCATGGAGGCCTGGCGGTGTCATGCAGCACGGAGGCCTGGCGGTGTCATGCAGCACGGAGGCCTGGCGGTGTCATGCAGCACGGAGGCCTGGCGGTGTCATGCACGGAGGCCTGGCGGTGTCATGCAGCACGGAGGCCTGGCGGTGTCATGCAGCACGGAGGCCTGGCGGTGTCATGCAGCACAGAGGCCTGGCGGTGTCATGCAGCACGGAGGCCTGGCGGTGTCATGCAGCACGGAGGCCTGGCGGTGTCATGCAGCACGGAGGCCTGGCGGTGTCATGCAGCACGGAGGCCTGGCGGTGTCATGCAGCATGGAGGCCTGGGGGTGTCATGCAGCACGGAGGCCTGGCGGTGTCATGCACGGAGGCCTGGCGGTGTCATGCAGCACGGAGGCCTGGCGGTGTCATGCAGCACGGAGGCCTGGAGGTGTCATGCAGCACGGAGGCCTGGCGGTGTCATGCAGCACGGAGGCCTGGCAGTGTCATGCAGCACGGAGGCCTGGCGGTGTCATGCAGCACGTAGGCCTGGCGGTGTCATGGCCGGAGGCCTGTCGGTGTCATGCAGCACGGAGGCCTGGCGGTGTCATGCACGGAGGCCTGGCGGTGTCATGCAGCACGGAGGCCTGGTGGTGTCATGCAGCACGGAGGCCTGGCGGTGTCATGCAGCACGGAGGCCTAGCGGTGTCATGGACGGAGGCCTGTCAGTGTCATGCAGCACGGAGGCCTGGCGGTGTCATGCACGGAGGCCTGGCGGTGTCATGTAGCACAGAGGCCTGGCGGTGTCATGCAGCACGGAGGCCTGGCGGTGTCATGCAGCACGGAGGCCTGGAGGTGTCATGCAGCATGGAGGCCTGGTGGTGTCATGCAGCACGGAGGCCTGGCGGTGTCATGCAGCACGGAGGCCTGGCGGTGTCATGCACGGAGGCCTGGCGGTGTCATGCAGCACGGAGGCCTGGCGGTGTCATGTAGCACGGAGGCCTGGCGGTGTCATGCAGCACGGAGGCCTGGCGGTGTCATGCAGCATGGAGGCCTGGCGGTGTCATGCAGCACGGAGGCCTGGCGGTGTCATGCAGCACGGAGGCCTGGTGGTGTCATGCAGCACGGAGGCCTGGCGGTGTCATGCACGGAGGCCTGACGGTGTCATGCAGCACTGAGGCCTGGTGGTGTCATGCAGCACGGAGGCCTGGTGGTGTCATGCAGCACGGAGGCCTGGCGGTGTCATGCAGCACGGAGGCCTGGCGGTGTCATGCAGCACGGAGGCCTGGTGGTGTCATGCAGCACGGAGGCCTGGCGGTGTCATGCATCACGTAGGCCTGGCGGTGTCATGGACGGAGGCCTGTCAGTGTCATGCAGCACGGTGGCCTGGCGGTGTCATGCAGCACGGAGGCCTGGCGGTGTCATGCAGCATGGAGGCCTGGTGGTGTCATGCAGCACGGAGGCCTGGCGGTGTCATGCAGCACGGAGGCCTGGCGGTGTCATGCAGCACAGAGGCCTGGCGGTGTCATGCACGGAGGCCTGGCGGTGTCATGCACGGAGGCCTGGCGGTGTCATGCAGCACAGAGGCCTGGCGGTGTCATGCAGCACGGAGGCCTGGAGGTGTCATGCAGCACGGAGGCCTGGCGGTGTCATACAGCACGGAGGCCTGGCGGTGTCATGCAGCACGGAGGCCTGGTGGTGTCATGCAGCACGGAGGCCTGGCGGTGTCATGCACGGAGGCCTGGCGGTGTCATGCAGCACGGAGGCCTGGCGGTGTCATGCACGGAGGCCTGGCGGTGTCATGTAGCACGGAGGCCTGGCGGTGTCATGCACGGAGGCCTGGCAGTGTCATGCAGCACGGAGGCCTGGCGGTGTCATGCAGCAAGGAGGCCTGGCGGTGTCATGCAGCACGGAGGCCTAGCGGTGTCATGCAGCACGGAGAACTGGCGGTGTCATGCAGCACGGAGGCCTGGCGGTGTCATGCAGCACGGAGGCCTGGCAGTGTCATGCAGCACGGAGGCCTGGCGGTGTCATGCACGGAGGCCTGGCGGTGTCATGCACGGAGGCCTGGCGGTGTCATGCACGGAGGCCTGGCGGTGTCATGCACGGAGGCCTGGCGGTGTCATGCAGCAAGGAGGCCTGGCGGTGTCATGCAGCACGGAGGCCTGGCGGTGTCATGCAGCACGGAGGCTTGGCGGTGTCATGCACGGAGGCCTGGCGGTGTCATGCACGGAGGCCTGGCGGTGTCATGCAGCACGGAGGCCTGGCAGTGTCATGCAGCACGGAAGCCTGGCGGTGTCATGCAGTACGGAGGCCTGGCGGTGTCATGCACGGAGGCCTGGCGGTGTCATGCAGCACGGAGGCCTGGCGGTGTCATGCAGCACGGAGGCCTGGCGGTGTCATGCAGCACGGAGGCCTGGCGGTGTCATGCAGCACGGAGGCCTGATGGTGTCATGCAGCACGGAGGCCTGGCAGTGTCATGCACGGAGGCCTGGCGGTGTCATGCAGCACGGAGGCCTGGCGGTGTCATGCAGCACGGAGGCCTGGCGGTGTCATGCAGCACGGAGGCATGGCGGTGTCATGCAGCACGGAGGCCTGGCGGTGTCATGCACGGAGGCCTGGCGGTGTCATGCACGGAGGCCTGGCCGTGTCATGCAGCACGGAGGCCTGGCGGTGTCATGCATGGAGGCCTGGCGGTGTCATGCAGCACGGAGGCCTGGCGGTGTCATGCACGGAGACCTGGCGGTGTCATGCAGCACGGAGGCCTGGCGGTGTCATGCACGGAGGCCTGGCGGTGTCATGCAGCACTGAGGCCTGGCGGTGTCATGCAGCACGGAGGCCTGGTGGTGTCATGCAGCACGGAGGCCTGGCGGTGTCATGCAGCACGGAGGCCTGGCGGTGTCATGCAGCACGGAGGCCTGGTGGTGTCATGCAGCACGGAGGCCTGGCGGTGTCATGCATCACGTAGGCCTGGCGGTGTCATGGACGGAGGCCTGTCAGTGTCATGCAGCACGGTGGCCTGGCGGTGTCATGCAGCACGGAGGCCTGGCGGTGTCATGCAGCATGGAGGCCTGGCGGTGTCATGCAGCACGGAGGCCTGGCGGTGTCATGCAGCACAGAGGCCTGGCGGTGTCATGCAGCACAGAGGCCTGGCGGTGTCATGCACGGAGGCCTGGCGGTGTCATGCACGGAGGCCTGGCGGTGTCATGCAGCACAGAGGCCTGGAGGTGTCATGCAGCACGGAGGCCTGGCGGTGTCATGCACGGAGGCCTGGCGGTGTCATGCAGCACGGAGGCCTGGCGGTGTCATGCAGCACGGAGGCCTGGCGGTGTCATGCAGCACGGAGGCCTGGCGGTGTCATGCACGGAGGCCTGGTGGTGTCATGCACGGAGGCCTGGCGGTGTCATGCAGCACGGAGGCCTGGCGGTGTCATGCAGCACGGAGGCCTGGCGTTGTCATGCAGCACGGAGGCCTGGCGGTGTCATGCAGCACGGAGGCCTGGCGGTGTCATACAGCACGGAGGCCTGGCGGTGTCATGCACGGAGGCCTGGCGGTGTCATGCACGGAGGCCTGGCGGTGTCATGCACGGAGGCCTGGCGGTGTCATACACTTAGGCCTGGCGGTATCATGCAGCACGGAGGCCTGGCGGTGTCATGCAGCATGGAGGCCTGGCGGTGTCATGCAGCATGGAGGCCTGGCGGTGTCATGCAGCACGGAAGCCTGGCGGTGTCATGCAGCACGGAGGCCTGGCGGTGTCATGTAGCACGGAGGCCTGGCGGTGTCATACAGCACGGAGGCCTGGCGGTGTCATGCAGCACGGAGGCCTGGTGGTGTCATGCAGCACGGAGGCCTGGCAGTGTCATGCACGGAGGCCTGGCGGTGTCATGCACGGAGGCCTGGCGGTGTCATGCAGCACGGAGGCCTGGCGGTGTCATGCACGGAGGCTTGGCGGTGTCATGCAGCACGGAGGCCTGGCGGTGTCATGCAGCACGGAGGCCTGGCGGTGTTATGCACGGAGGCCTGGTGGTGTCATGGACGGAGGCCTGTCAGTGTCATGCAGCACGGAGGCCTGGCGGTGTCATGCACGGAGGCCTGGCGGTGTCATGCAGCACGGAGGCCTGGCGGTGTCATGCAGCACGGAGGCCTGGAGGTGTCATGCAGCACGGAGGCCTGGCGGTGTCATGCAGCACGGAGGCCTGGCAGTGTCATGCAGCACGGAGGCCTGGCGGTGTCATGCAGCACGTAGGCCTGGCGGTGTCATGGCCGGAGGCCTGTCAGTGTCATGCAGCACGGAGGCCTGGCGGTGTCATGCACGGAGGCCTGGCGGTGTCATGCAGCACGGAGGCCTGGCGGTGTCATGCAGCACGGAGGCCTGGCGGTGTCATGCAGCACGGAGGCCTGGTGGTGTCATGCAGCACGGAGGCCTGGCGGTGTCATGCAGCACGGAGGCCTAGCGGTGTCATGGACGGAGGCCTGGCGGTGTCATGCACGGAGGCCTGGCGGTGTCATGCAGCACGGAGGCCTGGCGGTGTCATGCAGCACGGAGGCCTGGCGGTGTCATGCAGCACGGAGGCATGGCGGTGTCATGCAGCACGGAGGCCTGGCGGTGTCATGCAGCATGGAGGCCTGGCGGTGTCATGCAGCATGGAGGCCTGGTGGTGTCATGCAGCATGGAGGCCTGGCGGTGTCATGCAGCACGGAGGCCTGGCGGTGTCATGCAGCACGGAGGCCTTGCGGTGTCATGCACGGAGGCCTGGCGGTGTCATGCACGGAGGCCTGGCGGTGTCATGCAGCACGGAGGCCTGGCGGTGTCATGCAGCACGGAGGCCTGGCAGTGTCATGCAGCACGGAGGCCTGGCGGTGTCATGCATGGAGGCCTGGCGGTGTCATGCACGGAGGCCTGGCGGTGTCATGCACGGAGGCCTGGCGGTGTCATGCAGCATGGAGGCCTGGCGGTGTCATGCAGCACGGAGGCCTGGCGGTGTCATGCAGCACGGAGGCCTGGCGGTGTCATGCAGCACGGAGGCCTGGCGGTGTCATGCACGGAGGCCTGGCGGTGTCATGCAGCACGGAGGCCTGGCGGTGTCATGCAGCACGGAGGCCTGGCGGTGTCATGCAGCACAGAGGCCTGGCGGTGTCATGCAGCACGGAGGCCTGGCGGTGTCATGCAGCACGGAGGCCTGGCGGTGTCATGCAGCACGGAGGCCTGGCGGTGTCATGCAGCACGGAGGCCTGGCGGTGTCATGCAGCATGGAGGCCTGGGGGTGTCATGCAGCACGGAGGCCTGGCGGTGTCATGCACGGAGGCCTGGCGGTGTCATGCAGCACGGAGGCCTGGCGGTGTCATGCAGCACGGAGGCCTGGAGGTGTCATGCAGCACGGAGGCCTGGCGGTGTCATGCAGCACGGAGGCCTGGCAGTGTCATGCAGCACGGAGGCCTGGCGGTGTCATGCAGCACGTAGGCCTGGCGGTGTCATGGCCGGAGGCCTGTCAGTGTCATGCAGCACGGAGGCCTGGCGGTGTCATGCACGGAGGCCTGGCGGTGTCATGCAGCACGGAGGCCTGGCGGTGTCATGCAGCACAGAGGCCTGGCGGTGTCATGCAGCACGGAGGCCTGGTGGTGTCATGCAGCACGGAGGCCTGGCGGTGTCATGCAGCACGGAGGCCTAGCGGTGTCATGGACGGAGGCCTGTCAGTGTCATGCAGCACGGAGGCCTGGCGGTGTCATGCACGGAGGCCTGGCGGTGTCATGTAGCACAGAGGCCTGGCGGTGTCATGCAGCACGGAGGCCTGGCGGTGTCATGCAGCACGGAGGCCTGGAGGTGTCATGCAGCATGGAGGCCTGGTGGTGTCATGCAGCACGGAGGCCTGGCGGTGTCATGCAGCACGGAGGCCTGGCGGTGTCATGCACGGAGGCCTGGCGGTGTCATGCAGCACGGAGGCCTGGCGGTGTCATGTAGCACGGAGGCCTGGCGGTGTCATGCAGCACGGAGGCCTGGCGGTGTCATGCAGCATGGAGGCCTGGCGGTGTCATGCAGCACGGAGGCCTGGCGGTGTCATGCAGCACGGAGGCCTGGTGGTGTCATGCAGCACGGAGGCCTGGCGGTGTCATGCATGGAGACCTGGCGGTGTCATGCAGCACGGAGGCCTGGCGGTGTCATGCACGAAGGCCTGGTGGTGTCATGCAGCACGGAGGCCTTGCGGTGTCATGCACGGAGGCCTGGCGGTGTCATGCAGCACGGAGGCCTGGCCGTGTCATGCAGCACGGAGGCCTGGCGGTGTCATGCACGAAGGCCTGGTGGTGTCATGCAGCACGGAGGCCTGGCGGTGTCATGCACGGAGGCCTGGCGGTGTCATGCACGGAGGACTGGCGGTGTCATGCAGCACGGAGGCCTGGCGGTGTCATGCAGCATGGAGGCCTGGCGGTGTCATGCAGCACGGAGGCCTGGCGGTGTCATGCAGCACGGAGGCCTGGCGGTGTCATGCAGCACAGAGGCCTGGCGGTGTCATGCAGCACGGAGGCCTGGCAGTGTCATGCACGGAGGCCTGGCGGTGTCATGCAGCACGGAGGCCTGGCGGTGTCATGCAGCACGGAGGCCTGGCGGTGTCATGCAGCACAGAGGCCTCTCGGTGTCATGCAGCACGGAGGCCTGGCGGTGTCATACATGGAGGCTCGGCGGTGTCATGCAGCACGGAGGCCTGGCTTTGTCATGCACGGAGGCCTGGCGGTGTCATGCAGCACGGAGGCCTGGCAGTGTCATGCACGGAGGCCTGGCGGTGTCATGCAGCACGGAGGCCTGGCGGTGTCATGCAGCACGGAGGCCTGGCGGTGTCATGCAGCACAGAGGCCTGGTGGTGTCATGCACGGAGGCCTGGCGGTGTCATGCACGGAGGCCTGGTGGTGTCATGCAGCACGGAGGCCTGGCGGTGTCATGCACGGAGGCCTGGCGGTGTCATGCAGCACGGAGGCCTGGCGGTGTCATGCAGCACGGAGGCCTGGCGGTGTCATGCACGGAGGCCTGGCGGTGTCATGCAGCACGGAGGCCTGGCGGTGTCATACAGCACGGAGGCCTGGCGGTGTCATGCAGCACGGAGGCCTGGCGGTGTCATGCGCGGAGGCCTGGCGGTGTCATGCAGCACAGAGGCCTGGCGGTGTCATGCACGGAGGCCTGGCGATGTCATGCAGCACGGAGGCCTGGCGGTGTCATGCAGCACGGAGGCCTGGCGGTGTCATGCAGCACGGAGGCCTGGTGGTGTCATGCACGGAGGCCTGGCGGTGTCATGCAGCATGGAGGCCTGGCGGTGTCATGCAGCACGGAGGCCTGGCGGTGTCATGCAGCACGGAGGCCTGGCGGTGTCATGCAGCACGGAGGCCTGGCGGTGTTATGCACGGAGGCCTGGCGGTGTCATGCAGCACGGAGGCCTGGCGGTGTCATGCAGCACAGAGACCTGGCGGTGTCATGCAGCACGGAGGCCTGGCAGTGTCATGCACGGAGGCCTGGCGGTGTCATGCAGCACGGAGGCCTGGCGGTGTTATGCACGGAGGCCTGGCGGTGTCATGCACGGAGGCCTGGCGGTGTCATGCACGGAGGCCTGGCGGTGTCATACACGGAGGCCTGGCGGTGTAATGCAGCATGGAGGCCTGGCGGTGTCATGCAGCACGAAGGCCTGGCGGTGTCATGCAGCACGGAGGCCTGGCGGTGTCATGCAGCACGGAGGCCTGGCGGTGTCATGCAGCACGGAGGCCTGGCGGTGTCATGCAGCACGGAGGCCTGGCGGTGTCATGCAGCACGGAGGCCTGGCGGTGTCATACAGCACGGAGGCCTGGCGGTGTCATGCAGCACGGAGGCCTGGCGGTGTCATGCACGGAGGCCTGGCAGTGTCATGCAGCACGGAGGCCTGGCGGTGTCATGCAGCACGGAGGCCTGGCGGTGTCATGCAGCACGGAGGCCTGGCGGTGTCATGCAGCACGTAGGCCTGGCGGTGTCATGGACGGAGGCCTGTCAGTGTCATGCAGCACGGTGGCCTGGCGGTGTCATGCAGCACGGAGGCCTGGCGGTGTCATGCAGCATGGAGGCCTGGCGGTGTCATGCAGCATGGAGGCCTGGCGGTGTCATGCAGCATGGAGGCCTGGCGGTGTCATGCAGCATGGAGGCCTGGCAGTGTCATACAGCACGGAGGCCTGGCGGTGTCATGCACGGAGGCCTGGCGGTGTCATGCACGGAGGCCTGGCGGTGTCATGCAGCACAGAGGCCTGGCGGTGTCATGCAGCACGGAGGCCTGGAGGTGTCATGCAGCACGGAGGCCTGGAGGTGTCATACAGCACGGAGGCCTGGCGGTGTCATGCACGGAGGCCTGGCGGTGTCATGCACGGAGGCCTGGCGGTGTCATGCAGCACGGAGGCCTGGCGGTGTCATGCAGCACGGAGGCCTGGCGGTGTCATGCAGCACGGAGGCCTGGCGGTGTCATGCAGCACGGAGGCCTGGCGGTGTCATGCACGGAGGCCTGGCGGTGTCATGCACGGAGGCCTGGCGGTGTAATGCAGCACGGAGGCCTGGCGGTGTCATGCAGCACGGAGGCCTGGCGGTGTCATGCAGCACGGAGGCCTGGCGGTGTCATGCAGCACGGAGGCCTGGCGGTGTCATGCACGGAGGCCTGGCGGTGTCATGCACGGAGGCCTGGCGGTGTCATGCAGCAAGGAGGCCTGGCGGTGTCATGCAGCACGGAGGCCTGGCGGTGTCATGCAGCACGGAGGCTTGGCTGTGTCATGCACGGAGGCCTGGCGGTGTCATGCAGCACGGAGGCCTGGCGGTGTCATGCAGCACGGAGGCTTGGCGGTGTCATGCACGGAGGCCTGGCGGTGTCATGCACGGAGGCCTGGCGGTGTCATGCAGCACGGAGGCCTGGCGGTGTCATGCAGCACGGAAGCCTGGCGGTGTCATGCAGCACGGAGGCCTGGCGGTGTCATGCAGCACGGAGGCCTGGCGGTGTCATGCAGCACGGTGGCCTGGCGGTGTCATGCAGCACGGAGGCCTGGCGGTGTCATGCAGCACGGAGGCCTGGCGGTGTCATGCACAGAGGCCTGGCGGTGTCATGCAGCACGGAGGCCTGGCGGTGTCATGCAGCACGGAGGCCTGGCGGTGTCATGCAGCACGGAGGCCTGGCGGTGTCATGCACGGAGGCCTGGCGGTGTCATGTACGGAGGCCTGGCGGTGTCATGCAGCACGGAGGCCTGGCGGTGTCATGCAGCACGGAGGCCTGGCGGTGTCATGCACAGAGGCCTGGCGGTGTCATGCAGCATGGAGGCCTGGCGGTGTCATGCAGCACGGAGGCCTGGCGGTGTCATGCAGCACGGAGGCCTGGCGGTGTCATGCACGGAGGCCTGGCGGTGTCATGCACGGAGGCCTGGCGGTGTCATGCAGCAAGGAGGCCTGGCGGTGTCATGCAGCACGGAGGCCTGGCGTTGTCATGCAGCACGGAGGCCTGGCGGTGTCATGCAGCACGGATGCCTGGCGGTGTCATGCAGCACGGAGGCCTGGCGATGTCATGCACGGAGGCCTGGCGGTGTCATGCACTGAGGCCTGGCGGTGTCATGCACTGAGGCCTGGCGGTGTCATGCACTGAGGCCTGGCGGTGTCATGCACTGAGGCCAGGCGGTGTCATGCACGGAGGCCTGGCGGTGTCATGCACGGAGGCCTGGCGGTGTCATGCAGCACGGAGGCCTGGCGGTGTCATGCAGCACGGAGGCCTGGCGGTGTCATGCAGCACGGAGGCATGGCGGTGTCATGCAGCACGGAGGCCTGGCGGTGTCATGCAGCATGGAGGCCTGGCGGTGTCATGCAGCATGGAGGCCTGGTGGTGTCATGCAGCATGGAGGCCTGGCGGTGTCATGCAGCACGGAGGCCTGGCGGTGTCATGCAGCACGGAGGCCTTGCGGTGTCATGCACGGAGGCCTGGCGGTGTCATGCACGGAGGCCTGGCGGTGTCATGCAGCACGGAGGCCTGGCGGTGTCATGCAGCACGGAGGCCTGGCAGTGTCATGCAGCACGGAGGCCTGGCGGTGTCATGCATGGAGGCCTGGCGGTGTCATGCACGGAGGCCTGGCGGTGTCATGCACGGAGGCCTGGCGGTGTCATGCAGCATGGAGGCCTGGCGGTGTCATGCAGCACGGAGGCCTGGCGGTGTCATGCAGCACGGAGGCCTGGCGGTGTCATGCAGCACGGAGGCCTGGCGGTGTCATGCACGGAGGCCTGGCGGTGTCATGCAGCACGGAGGCCTGGCGGTGTCATGCAGCACGGAGGCCTGGCGGTGTCATGCAGCACGGAGGCCTGGCGGTGTCATGCAGCACGGAGGCCTGGCGGTGTCATGCAGCACGGAGGCCTGGCGGTGTCATGCAGCACGGAGGCCTGGGGGTGTCATGCAGCACGGAGGCCTGGCGGTGTCATGCACGGAGGCCTGGCGGTGTCATGCAGCACGGAGGCCTGGCGGTGTCATGCAGCATGGAGGCCTGGCGGTGTCATGCAGCACGGAGGCCTGGCGGTGTCATGCAGCACAGAGGCCTGGCGGTGTCATGCAGCACAGAGGCCTGGCGGTGTCATGCACGGAGGCCTGGCGGTGTCATGCAACACGGAGGCATGGCGGTGTCATGCAGCACGGAGGCCTGGCGGTGTCATGCACGGAGGCCTGGCGGTGTCATGCAGCACGGAGGCCTGGCAGTGTCATGCAGCACGGAGGCCTGGCGGTGTCATGCAGCACGGAGGCATGGCGGTGTCATGCACGGAGGCCTGGCGGTGTCATGCACGGAGGCCTGGCGGTGTCATGCAGCACGGAGGCCTGGCGGTGTCATGCAGCACGGAGGCCTGGCGGTGTCATGCACGGAGGCCTGGCGGTGTCATGCAGCACGGAGGCTTGGCGGTGTCATGCAGCACGGAGGCCTGGCGGTGTGTTCTGCTCGACTTTTCCGGCCCTCTTTTGAGGGAAGGTGATTGGAGGTGACTTCAGTCTACTATCATTCCAGTGTGAGGGTTGGAACCGTGAATAGTGCCTATTTACAAGGCATTTTGACATAATTCTGTATTCCTCTCCTTAGATTAGGGCTCATAAACTTATGCTAGGGGATAGATTCATTTGTACTAGGGAAAATCTGTCCTTTTGTAAGGGTATTAGTATACTTATTATTGAATTTTGCTTAGTTCTGGTCTGGTAGGCCTCAAACGGGAGAGACTCCATCTTTCTTTCTGCTCCGGCAGCTTGAGACGCTTCTAGGTCAAATGTAATGTTTTAGTTATGAGGTGTTGTTCGCCTGGAGAGAACCGGCTCAGGCTGGCCCTTGTCGAAGGATTGTATTTTTCTTCATGCCGAAGACACAACATCAGGCCGGCCGGCTGGGAACGTGTCCTTGGTACGGGGAGGTACAAGAATTTGGTGGGCGGCAGGCTACTGGCCGTATTTTTCCATGAAGGAACAAGCTTCTATATTAGTGAAAGCACGAAGCAGTTGTGGAGTCAGTCCGTAGGCGGCATCCAGCCGTCAGCAGCGAAGCTATTAATTATTTCAGGGAAGATAGTCGCCATTCCAAAGACTGAGAAGAATTAAGAAACTGATACTCTCTTAGAAAGATTGAAGTTATTTTAGTGGAGACGGCTGGAGAGCTTTGACATTAAGAGCACGGAGGCCTGGCGGTGTCATGCAGCACGGAGGCCTGGCGGTGTCATGCAGCACGGAGGCCTGGCGGTGTCATGCAGCACGGAGGCCTGGCTGTGTCATGCAGCACGGAGGCCTGGCGGTGTCATGCAGCACGGAGGCCTGGCGGTGTCATGCACGGAGGCCTGGCGGTGTCATCCAGCACGGAGGCCTGGCGGTGTCATGCACAGAGGCCTGGCGGTGTCATGCAGCACAGGGGCCTGGCGGTGTCATGCAGCACGGAGGCCTGGCGGTGTCATGCAGCACGGAGGCCTGGCGGTGTCATGCAGCACGGAGGCCTGGCGGTGTCATGCAGCACGGAGGCCTGGCGGTGTCATGCAGCACGGAGGCCTGGCGGTGTCATGCAGCACGGAGGCCTGGTGGTGTCATGCACGGAGGCCTGGCGGTGTCATGCAACACGGAGGCCTGGCGGTGTCATGCAGCACGGAGGCTTGGCGGTGTCATGCACGGAGGCCTGGCGGTGTCATGCAGCACGGAGGCCTGGCGGTGTCATGCACGGAGGCCTGGCGGTGTCATGCAGCACGGAGGCCTGGCGGTGTCATGCAGCATGGAGGCCTGGCGGTGTCATGCAGCACGGAGGCCTGGCGGTGTCATGCAGCACGGAGGCCTGGCGGTGTCATGCAGCACGGAGGCCTGGCGGTGTCATGCAGCACGGAGGCCTGGCGGTGTCATGCAGCACGGAGGCCTGGCGGTGTCATGCACGGAGGCCTGGCGGTGTCATGCAGCACGGAGGCCTGGCGGTGTCATGCACGGAGGCCTGGCGGTGTCATGCAGCACGGAGGCCTGGCGGTGTCATGCAGCACAGAGGCCTGGCGGTGTCATGCACGGAGGCCTGGCGGTGTCATGCAGCACGGAGGCCTGGCGGTGTCATGCAGCACGGAGGCCTGGCGGTGTCATGCACGGAGGCCTGGCGGTGTCATGCAGCACGGAGGCCTGGCGGTGTCATGCAGCACGGAGGCCTGGTGGTGTCATGCAGCACGGAGGCCTGGCGGTGTCATGCACGGAGGCCTGGCGGTGTCATGCAGCACAGAGGCCTGGCGGTGTCATGCACAGAGGCCTGGCGGTGTCATGCAGCACGGAGGCCTGGTGGTGTCATGCAGCACGGAGGCCTGGCGGTGTCATGCACGGAGGCCTGGCGGTGTCATGCACGGAGGCCTGGCGGTGTCATGCACGGAGGCCTGGCGGTGTCATGCACGGAGGCCTGGCGGTGTCATGCACGGAGGCCTGGCGGTGTCATGCAGCACTGAGGCCTGGCGGTGTCATGCAGCACTGAGGCCTGGCGGTGTCATGCATGGAGGCCTGGCGGTGTCATGCACGGAGGCCTGGCGGTGTCATGCACGGAGGCCTGGCGGTGTCATGCAGCATGGAGGCCTGGCGGTGTCATGCAGCACGGAGGCCTGGCGGTGTCATGCAGCACGGAGGCCTGGCGGTGTCATGCAGCACGGAGGCCTGGCGGTGTCATGCACGGAGGCCTGGCGGTGTCATGCAGCACGGAGGCCTGGCGGTGTCATGCAGCACGGAGGCCTGGCGGTGTCATGCAGCACAGAGGCCTGGCGGTGTCATGCAGCACGGAGGCCTGGCGGTGTCATGCAGCACGGAGGCCTGGCGGTGTCATGCAGCACGGAGGCCTGGCGGTGTCATGCAGCACGGAGGCCTGGCGGTGTCATGCAGCACGGAGGCCTGGTGGTGTCATGCAGCACGGAGGCCTGGCGGTGTCATGCACGGAGGCCTGGCGGTGTCATGCACGGAGGCCTGGCGGTGTCATGCACGGAGGCCTGGCGGTGTCATGCACGGAGGCCTGGCGGTGTCATGCACGGAGGCCTGGCGGTGTCATGCACGGAGGCCTGGCGGTGTCATGCACGGAGGCCTGGCGGTGTCATGCACGGAGGCCTGGCGGTGTCATGCACGGAGGCCTGGCGGTGTCATGCAGCACTGAGGCCTGGCGGTGTCATGCAGCACTGAGGCCTGGCGGTGTCATGCATGGAGGCCTGGCGGTGTCATGCACGGAGGCCTGGCGGTGTCATGCACGGAGGCCTGGCGGTGTCATGCAGCATGGAGGCCTGGCGGTGTCATGCAGCACGGAGGCCTGGCGGTGTCATGCAGCACGGAGGCCTGGCGGTGTCATGCAGCACGGAGGCCTGGCGGTGTCATGCACGGAGGCCTGGCGGTGTCATGCAGCACGGAGGCCTGGCGGTGTCATGCAGCACGGAGGCCTGGCGGTGTCATGCAGCACAGAGGCCTGGCGGTGTCATGCAGCACGGAGGCCTGGCGGTGTCATGCAGCACGGAGGCCTGGCGGTGTCATGCAGCACGGAGGCCTGGCGGTGTCATGCAGCACGGAGGCCTGGCGGTGTCATGCAGCACGGAGGCCTGGTGGTGTCATGCAGCACGGAGGCCTGGCGGTGTCATGCACGGAGGCCTGGCGGTGTCATGCACGGAGGCCTGGCGGTGTCATGCACGGAGGCCTGGCGGTGTCATGCACGGAGGCCTGGCGGTGTCATGCACGGAGGCCTGGCGGTGTCATGCACGGAGGCCTGGCAGTGTCATGCAGCACGGAGGCCTGGCGGTGTCATGCAGCACGGAGGCCTGGCGGTGTCATGCAGCACGGAGGCCTGGCGGTGTCATACACGGAGGCCTGGCGGTGTCATGCAGCACGGAGGCCTGGCGGTGTCATGCAGCACGGAGGCCTGGCGGTGTCATGCAGCACGGAGGCCTGGCTGTGTCATGCAGCACGGAGGCCTGGCAGTGTCATGCAGCACGGAGGCCTGGCGGTGTCATGCAGCACGGAGGCCTGGCGGTGTCATGCAGCACGGAGGCCTGGCGGTGTCATGCACGGAGGCCTGGCGGTGTCATGCAGCACGGAGGCCTGGCGGTGTCATGCAGCACGGAGGCTTGGCGGTGTCATGCACGGAGGCCTGGCGGTGTCATGCACGGAGGCCTGGCGGTGTCATGCAGCACGGAGGCCTGGCAGTGTCATGCAGCACGGAAGCCTGGCGGTGTCATGCAGCACGGAGGCCTGGCGGTGTCATGCAGCACGGAGGCCTGGCGGTGTCATGCAGCACGGAGGCCTGGCGGTGTCATGCAGCACGGAGGCCTGGCGGTGTCATGCAGCACGGAGGCCTGGCGGTGTCATGCAGCACGGAGGCCTGATGGTGTCATGCAGCACGGAGGCCTGGCAGTGTCATGCACGGAGGCCTGGCGGTGTCATGCAGCACGGAGGCCTGGCGGTGTCATGCAGCACGGAGGCCTGGCGGTGTCATGCAGCACGGAGGCATGGCGGTGTCATGCAGCACGGAGGCCTGGCGGTGTCATGCACGGAGGCCTGGCGGTGTCATGCACGGAGGCCTGGCCGTGTCATGCAGCACGGAGGCCTGGCGGTGTCATGCATGGAGGCCTGGCGGTGTCATGCAGCACGGAGGCCTGGCGGTGTCATGCACGGAGACCTGGCGGTGTCATGCAGCACGGAGGCCTGGCGGTGTCATGCACGGAGGCCTGACGGTGTCATGCAGCACTGAGGCCTGGTGGTGTCATGCAGCACGGAGGCCTGGTGGTGTCATGCAGCACGGAGGCCTGGCGGTGTCATGCAGCACGGAGGCCTGGCGGTGTCATGCAGCACGGAGGCCTGGTGGTGTCATGCAGCACGGAGGCCTGGCGGTGTCATGCATCACGTAGGCCTGGCGGTGTCATGGACGGAGGCCTGTCAGTGTCATGCAGCACGGTGGCCTGGCGGTGTCATGCAGCACGGAGGCCTGGCGGTGTCATGCAGCATGGAGGCCTGGTGGTGTCATGCAGCACGGAGGCCTGGCGGTGTCATGCAGCACGGAGGCCTGGCGGTGTCATGCAGCACAGAGGCCTGGCGGTGTCATGCACGGAGGCCTGGCGGTGTCATGCACGGAGGCCTGGCGGTGTCATGCAGCACAGAGGCCTGGCGGTGTCATGCAGCACGGAGGCCTGGAGGTGTCATGCAGCACGGAGGCCTGGCGGTGTCATACAGCACGGAGGCCTGGCGGTGTCATGCAGCACGGAGGCCTGGTGGTGTCATGCAGCACGGAGGCCTGGCGGTGTCATGCACGGAGGCCTGGCGGTGTCATGCAGCACGGAGGCCTGGCGGTGTCATGCACGGAGGCCTGGCGGTGTCATGCAGCACGGAGGCCTGGCGGTGTCATGCACGGAGGCCTGGCAGTGTCATGCAGCACGGAGGCCTGGCGGTGTCATGCAGCAAGGAGGCCTGGCGGTGTCATGCAGCACGGAGGCCTAGCGGTGTCATGCAGCACGGAGAACTGGCGGTGTCATGCAGCACGGAGGCCTGGCGGTGTCATGCAGCACGGAGGCCTGGCGGTGTCATGCAGCACGGAGGCCTGGCGGTGTCATGCACGGAGGCCTGGCGGTGTCATGCACGGAGGCCTGGCGGTGTCATGCACGGAGGCCTGGCGGTGTCATGCACGGAGGCCTGGCGGTGTCATGCAGCAAGGAGGCCTGGCGGTGTCATGCAGCACGGAGGCCTGGCGGTGTCATGCAGCACGGAGGCTTGGCGGTGTCATGCACGGAGGCCTGGCGGTGTCATGCACGGAGGCCTGGCGGTGTCATGCAGCACGGAGGCCTGGCAGTGTCATGCAGCACGGAAGCCTGGCGGTGTCATGCAGCACGGAGGCCTGGCGGTGTCATGCACGGAGGCCTGGCGGTGTCATGCAGCACGGAGGCCTGGCGGTGTCATGCAGCACGGAGGCCTGGCGGTGTCATGCAGCACGGAGGCCTGGCGGTGTCATGCAGCACGGAGGCCTGATGGTGTCATGCAGCACGGAGGCCTGGCAGTGTCATGCACGGAGGCCTGGCGGTGTCATGCAGCACGGAGGCCTGGCGGTGTCATGCAGCACGGAGGCCTGGCGGTGTCATGCAGCACGGAGGCATGGCGGTGTCATGCAGCACGGAGGCCTGGCGGTGTCATGCACGGAGGCCTGGCGGTGTCATGCACGGAGGCCTGGCCGTGTCATGCAGCACGGAGGCCTGGCGGTGTCATGCATGGAGGCCTGGCGGTGTCATGCAGCACGGACCCCTGGCGGTGTCATGCACGGAGACCTGGCGGTGTCATGCAGCACGGAGGCCTGGCGGTGTCATGCACGGAGGCCTGGCGGTGTCATGCAGCACTGAGGCCTGGCGGTGTCATGCAGCACGGAGGCCTGGCGGTGTCATGCACGGAGGCCTGGCGGTGTCATGCACGGAGGCCTGGCGGTGTCATGCACGGAGGCCTGGCGGTGTCATGCAGCACGGAGGCCTGGCGGTGTCATGCAGCACGGAGGCCTGGTGGTGTCATGCAGCACGGAGGCTTGGCGGTGTCATGCAGCACGGAGGCCTGGCGGTGTCATGCAGCACGGAGGCCTGGCGGTGTCATGCACGGAGGCCTGGCGGTGTCATGCACGGAGGCCTGGCGGTGTCATGCACGGAGGCCTGGCGGTGTCATGCAGCACGGAGGCCTGGCGGTGTCATGCAGCACGGAGGCCTGGCGGTGTCATGCAGCACGGAGGCCTGGCGGTGTTATGCACGGAGGCCTGGCGGTGTCATGCAGCACGGAGG
Organism: Lissotriton vulgaris; assembly: GCF_964263255.1. NCBI lineage: Eukaryota > Metazoa > Chordata > Amphibia > Caudata > Salamandridae > Lissotriton > Lissotriton vulgaris. Next base: position 1,566,557 of record NW_028254839.1, on the reverse strand, counting down.
CCTGGCGGTGTCATGCAGCACGGAGGCCTGGCGGTGTCATGCAGCACGGAGGCCTGGCAGTGTCATGCACGGAGGCCTGGCGGTGTCATGCAGCACGGAGGCCTGGCGGTGTCATGCACGGAGGCCTGGCAGTGTCATGCACGGAGGCCTGGCGGTGTCATGCACGGAGGCCTGGCGGTGTCATGCACGGAGGCCTGGCGGTGTCATGCAGCATGGAGGCCTGGCGGTGTCATGCAGCACGGAGGCCTGGCAGTGTCATGCACGGAGGCTTGGCGGTGTCATGCAGCACGGAGGCCTGGCGGTGTCATGCAGCACGGAGGCCTGGTGGTGTTATGCACGGAGGCCTGGCGGTGTCATGCAGCACGGAGGCCTGGCGGTGTCATGCAGCACGGAGGCCTGGCGGAGTCATGCAGCACGGAGGCCTGGCAGTGTCATGCACAAAGGCCTGGCGGTGTCATGCAGCACGGAGGCCTGGCGGTGTCATGCACGGAGGCCTGGCGGTGTCATGCACGGAGGCCTGGCGGTGTCATGCACGGAGGCCTGGTGGTGTCATACACGGAGGCCTGGCGGTGTAATCCAGCACGGAGGCCTGGCGGTGTCATGCAGCACGGAGGCCTGGCGGTGTCATGCAGCACGGAGGCCTGGCGGTGTCATGCAGCACGGAGGCCTGGCGGTGTCATGCAGCACGGAGGCCTGGCGGTGTCATGCAGCACGGAGGCCTGGCGGTGTCATGCAGCACGGAGGCCTGGCGGTGTCATACAGCACGGAGGCCTGGCGGTGTCATGCAGCACGGAGGCCTGGCGGTGTCATGCACGGAGGCCTGGCGGTGTCATGCAGCACTGAGGCCTGGCGGTGTCATGCAGCACGGAGGCCTGGTGGTGTCATGCAGCACGGAGGCATGGCGGTGTCATGCAGCACGGAGGCCTGGCGGTGTCATGCAGCACGGAGGCCTGGTGGTGTCATGCAGCACGGAGGCCTGGCGGTGTCATGCATCACGTAGGCCTGGCGGTGTCATGGACGGAGGCCTGTCAGTGTCATGCAGCACGGTGGCCTGGCGGTGTCATGCAGCACGGAGGCCTGGCGGTGTCATGCAGCATGGAGGCCTGGCGGTGTCATGCAGCACGGATGCCTGGCGGTGTCATGCAGCACGGAGGCCTGTCGGTGTCATGCAGCACAGAGGCCTGGCGGTGTCATGCAGCACAGAGGCCTGGCGGTGTCATGCAGCACGGAGGCCTGGAGGTGTCATGCAGCACGGAGGCCTGGCGGTGTCATGCACGGAGGCCTGGCGGTGTCATGCAGCACGGAGGCCTGGCGGTGTCATGCAGCACGGAGGCCTGGCGGTGTCATGCAGCACGGAGGCCTGGCGGTGTCATGCACGGAGGCCTGGTGGTGTCATGCACTGAGGCCTGGCGGTGTCATGCAGCACGGAGGCCTGGCGGTGTCATGCAGCACGGAGGCCTGGCGGTGTCATGCAGCACGGAGGCCTGGCGGTGTCATGCAGCACGGAGGCCTGGCGGTGTCATGCACGGAGGCCTGGCGGTGTCATGCACGGAGGCCTGGCGGTGTCATGCACGGAGGCCTGGCGGTGTCATGCAGCACGGAGGCCTGGCGGTGTCAAGCAGCACGGAGGCCTGGCGGTGTTATGCAGCACGGAGGCCTGGCGGTGTCATGCAGCACGGAGGCCTGGCGGTGTCATGCAGCACGGAGGCCTGGGGGTGTCATGCACGGAGGCCTGGCGGTGTCATGCAGCACGGAGGCCTGGCAGTGTCATGCACGGAGGCCTGGCGGTGTCATGCAGCAAGGAGGCCTGGCGGTGTCATGCACGGAGGCCTGGCGGTGTCATGCAGCACGGAGGCCTGGCGGTGTCATGCACGGAGAGGCCTGGCGATGTCATGCAGCACGGAGGCCTGGCGGTGTCATGCAGCACGGAGGCCTGGCGGTGTCATGCACGGAGGCCTGGTGGTGTCATGCACAAAGGCCTGGCGGTGTCATGCAGCACGGAGGCCTGGCGGTGTCATGCAGCACGGAGGCCTGGCGGTGTCATGCACGGAGGCCTGGCGGTGTCATGCACGGAGGCCTGGCGGTGTCATGCAGCACGGAGGCCTGGCGGTGTCATGCAGCACGGAGGCCTGGCGGTGTCATGCAGCACGGAGGCCTGGCGGTGTCATGCAGCATGGAGGCCTGGCGGTGTCATGCACGGAGGCCTGGCAGTGTCATGCAGCACGGAGGCCTGGCGGTGTCATGCAGCACGGAGGCCTGGCGGTGTCATGCAGCACGGAGGCCTGGCGGTGTCATGCAGCACGGAGGCTTGGCGGTGTCATGCAGCACGGAGGCCTGGCGGTGTCATGCAGCACGGAGGCCTGGCGGTGTCATGCACGGAGGCCTGGCGGTGTCATGCACGGAGGCCTGGCGGTGTCATGCACGGAGGCCTGGCGGTGTCATGCAGCACGGAGGCCTGGCGGTGTCATGCAGCACGGAGGCCTGGCGGTGTCATGCAGCACGGAGGCCTGGCGGTGTTATGCACGGAGGCCTGGCGGTGTCATGCAGCACGGAGGCCTGGCGGTGTCATGCAGCACGGAGGCCTGGCGGTGTCATGCAGCACGGAGGCCTGGCAGTGTCATGCACGGAGGCCTGGCGGTGTCATGCAGCACGGAGGCCTGGCGGTGTCATGCACGGAGGCCTGGCAGTGTCATGCACGGAGGCCTGGCGGTGTCATGCACGGAGGCCTGGCGGTGTCATGCACGGAGGCCTGGCGGTGTCATGCAGCATGGAGGCCTGGCGGTGTCATGCAGCACGGAGGCCTGGCGGTGTCATGCACGGAGGCTTGGCGGTGTCATGCAGCACGGAGGCCTGGCGGTGTCATGCAGCACGGAGGCCTGGTGGTGTTATGCACGGAGGCCTGGCGGTGTCATGCAGCACGGAGGCCTGGCGGTGTCATGCAGCACGGAGGCCTGGCGGAGTCATGCAGCACGGAGGCCTGGCAGTGTCATGCACAAAGGCCTGGCGGTGTCATGCAGCACGGAGGCCTGGCGGTGTCATGCACGGAGGCCTGGCGGTGTCATGCACGGAGGCCTGGCGGTGTCATGCACGGAGGCCTGGTGGTGTCATACACGGAGGCCTGGCGGTATAATCCAGCATGGAGGCCTGGCGGTGTCATGCAGCACGGAGGCCTGGCGGTGTCATGCAGCACGGAGGCCTGGCGGTGTCATGCAGCACGGAGGCCTGGCGGTGTCATGCAGCACGGAGGCCTGGCGGTGTCATGCAGCACGGAGGCCTGGCGGTGTCATGCAGCACGGAGGCCTGGCAGTGTCATACAGCACGGAGGCCTGGCGGTGTCATGCAGCACGGAGGCCTGGCGGTGTCATGCACGGAGGCCTGGCAGTGTCATGCAGCACGGAGGCCTGGCGGTGTCATGCAGCACGGAGGCCTGGCGGTGTCATGCAGCACGGAGGCCTGGCGGTGTCATGCAGCACGTAGGCCTGGCGGTGTCATGGACGGAGGCCTGTCAGTGTCATGCAGCACAGTGGCCTGGCGGTGTCATGCAGCACGGAGGCCTGGCGGTGTCATGCAGCATGGAGGCCTGGCGGTGTCATGCAGCATGGAGGCCTGGCGGTGTCATGCAGCATGGAGGCCTGGCGGTGTCATGCAGCACGGAGGCCTGGCGGTGTCATACAGCACGGAGGCCTGGCGGTGTCATGCACGGAGGCCTGGCGGTGTCATGCACGGAGGCCTGGCGGTGTCATGCAGCACAGAGGCCTGGCGGTGTCATGCAGCACGGAGGCCTGGAGGTGTCATGCAGCACGGAGGCCTGGAGGTGTCATGCAGCACGGAGGCCTGGCGGTGTCATGCACGGAGGCCTGGCGGTGTCATGCACGGAGGCCTGGCGGTGTCATGCAGCACGGAGGCCTGGCGGTGTCATGCAGCACGGAGGCCTGGCGGTGTCATGCAGCATGGAGGCCTGGCGGTGTCATGCACGGAGGCCTGGCGGTGTCATGCACGGAGGCCTGGCGGTGTCATGCAGCACGGAGGCCTGGCGGTGTCATGCAGCACGGAGGCCTGGTGGTGTCATGCAGCACGGAGGCCTGGTGGTGTCATGCAGCACGGAGGCCTGGCGGTGTTATGCAGCACGGAGGCCTGGCGGTGTCATGCAGCACGGAGGCCTGGCGGTGTCATGCAGCACGGAGGCCTGGCGGTGTCATGCACGGAGGCCTGGCGGTGTCATGCAGCACGGAGGCCTGGCGGTGTCATGCAGCACGGAGGCCTGGCGGTGTCATGCAGCACGGAGGCCTGGCGGTGTCATGCAGCACGGAGGCCTGGCGGTGTCATGCACAGAGGCCTGGCGGTGTCATGCAGCACGGAGGCCTGGCGGTGTCATGCAGCACGGAGGCCTGGCGGTGTCATGCACGGAGGCCTGGCGGTGTCATGCACGGAGGCCTGGCGGTGTCATGCAGCACGGAGGCCTGGCGGTGTCATGCTGCACGGAGGCCTGGCGGTGTCATGCAGCACGGAGGCCTAGCGGTGTCATGCAGCACGGAGAACTGGCGGTGTCATGCAGCACGGAGGCCTGGCGGTGTCATGCAGCACAGAGGCCTGGCGGTGTCATGCAGCACGGAGGCCTGGCGGTGTCATGCACGGAGGCCTGGCGGTGTCATGCACGGAGGCCTGGCGGTGTCATGCACGGAGGCCTGGCGGTGTCATGCAGCAAGGAGGCCTGGCGGTATAATCCAGCATGGAGGCCTGGCGGTGTCATGCAGCACGGAGGCCTGGCGGTGTCATGCAGCACGGAGGCCTGGCGGTGTCATGCAGCACGGAGGCCTGGCGGTGTCATGCAGCACGGAGGCCTGGCGGTGTCATGCAGCACGGAGGCCTGGCGGTGTCATGCAGCACGGAGGCCTGGCAGTGTCATACAGCACGGAGGCCTGGCGGTGTCATGCAGCACGGAGGCCTGGCGGTGTCATGCACGGAGGCCTGGCAGTGTCATGCAGCACGGAGGCCTGGCGGTGTCATGCAGCACGGAGGCCTGGCGGTGTCATGCAGCACGGAGGCCTGGCGGTGTCATGCAGCACGTAGGCCTGGCGGTGTCATGGACGGAGGCCTGTCAGTGTCATGCAGCACAGTGGCCTGGCGGTGTCATGCAGCACGGAGGCCTGGCGGTGTCATGCAGCATGGAGGCCTGGCGGTGTCATGCAGCATGGAGGCCTGGCGGTGTCATGCAGCATGGAGGCCTGGCGGTGTCATGCAGCACGGAGGCCTGGCGGTGTCATACAGCACGGAGGCCTGGCGGTGTCATGCACGGAGGCCTGGCGGTGTCATGCACGGAGGCCTGGCGGTGTCATGCAGCACAGAGGCCTGGCAGTGTCATGCAGCACGGAGGCCTGGAGGTGTCATGCAGCACGGAGGCCTGGAGGTGTCATGCAGCACGGAGGCCTGGCGGTGTCATGCACGGAGGCCTGGCGGTGTCATGCACGGAGGCCTGGCGGTGTCATGCAGCACGGAGGCCTGGCGGTGTCATGCAGCACGGAGGCCTGGCGGTGTCATGCAGCATGGAGGCCTGGCGGTGTCATGCACGGAGGCCTGGCAGTGTCATGCACGGAGGCCTGGCGGTGTCATGCAGCACGGAGGCCTGGCGGTGTCATGCAGCACGGAGGCCTGGTGGTGTCATGCAGCACGGAGGCCTGGTGGTGTCATGCAGCACGGAGGCCTGGCGGTGTTATGCAGCACGGAGGCCTGGCGGTGTCATGCAGCACGGAGGCCTGGCGGTGTCATGCAGCACGGAGGCCTGGCGGTGTCATGCACGGAGGCCTGGCGGTGTCATGCAGCACGGAGGCCTGGCGGTGTCATGCAGCACGGAGGCCTGGCGGTGTCATGCAGCACGGAGGCCTGGCGGTGTCATGCAGCACGGAGGCCTGGCGGTGTCATGCACAGAGGCCTGGCGGTGTCATGCAGCACGGAGGCCTGGCGGTGTCATGCAGCACGGAGGCCTGGCGGTGTCATGCACGGAGGCCTGGCGGTGTCATGCACGGAGGCCTGGCGGTGTCATGCAGCACGGAGGCCTGGCGGTGTCATGCTGCACGGAGGCCTGGCGGTGTCATGCAGCACGGAGGCCTAGCGGTGTCATGCAGCACGGAGAACTGGCGGTGTCATGCAGCACGGAGGCCTGGCGGTGTCATGCAGCACAGAGGCCTGGCGGTGTCATGCAGCACGGAGGCCTGGCGGTGTCATGCACGGAGGCCTGGCGGTGTCATGCACGGAGGCCTGGCGGTGTCATGCACGGAGGCCTGGCGGTGTCATGCAGCAAGGAGGCCTGGCGGTGTCATGCAGCACGGAGGCCTGGCGGTGTCATGCAGCACGGAGGCTTGGCGGTGTCATGCACGGAGGCCTGGCGGTGTCATGCACGGAGGCCTGGCGGTGTCATGCAGCACGGAGGCCTGGCGGTGTCATGCAGCACGGAAGCCTGGCGGTGTCATGCAGCACGGAGGCCTGGCGGTGTCATGCAGCACGGAGGCCTGGCGGTGTCATGCAGCACGGAGGCCTGGCGGTGTCATGCAGCACGGAGGCCTGGCGGTGTCATGCAGCACGGAGGCCTGGCGGTGTCATGCAGCACGGAGGCCTGGCGGTGTCATACATGGAGGCTCGGCGGTGTCATGCAGCACGGAGGCCTGGCTTTGTCATGCACGGAGGCCTGGCGGTGTCATGCAGCACGGAGGCCTGGCAGTGTCATGCACGGAGGCCTGGCGGTGTCATGCAGCACGGAGGCCTGGCGGTGTCATGCAGCACGGAGGCCTGGCGGTGTCATGCAGCACGGAGGCCTGGTGGTGTCATGCACGGAGGCCTGGCGGTGTCATGCACGGAGGCCTGGTGGTGTCATGCAGCACGGAGGCCTGGCGGTGTCATGCACGGAGGCCTGGCGGTGTCATGCAGCACGGAGGCCTGGCGGTGTCATGCACGGAGGCCTGGCGGTGTCATGCAGCACGGAGGCCTGGCGGTGTCATACAGCACGGAGGCCTGGCGGTGTCATGCAGCACGGAGGCCTGGCGGTGTCATGCGCGGAGGCCTGGCGGTGTCATGCAGCACAGAGGCCTGGCGGTGTCATGCACGGAGGCCTGGTGATGTCATGCAGCACGGAGGCCTGGCGGTGTCATGCAGCACGGAGGCCTGGCGGTGTCATGCACGGAGGCCTGGTGGTGTCATGCACAAAGGCCTGGCGGTGTCATGCAGCACGGAGGCCTGGCGGTGTCATGCAGCACGGAGGCCTGGCGGTGTCATGCACGGAGGCCTGGCGGTGTCATGCACGGAGGCCTGGCGGTGTCATGCAGCACGGAGGCCTGGCGGTGTCATGCAGCACGGAGGCCTGGCGGTGTCATGCAGCACGGAGGCTTGGCGGTGTCATGCAGCACGGAGGCATGGCGGTGTCATGCAGCATGGAGGCCTGGCGGTGTCATGCACGGAGGCCTGGCAGTGTCATGCAGCACGGAGGCCTGGCGGTGTCATGCAGCACGGAGGCCTGGCGGTGTCATGCAGCACGGAGGCTTGGCGGTGTCATGCAGCACGGAGGCCTGGCGGTGTCATGCAGCACGGAGGCCTGGCGGTGTCATGCACGGAGGCCTGGCGGTGTCATGCAGCACGGAGGCCTGGCGGTGTCATGCACGGTTGCCTGGCAGTGTCATGCACGGAGGCCTGGCGGTGTCATGCACGGAGGCCTGGCGGTGTCATGCACGGAGGCCTGGCGGTGTCATGCAGCATGGAGGCCGGGCGGTGTCATGCAGCACGGAGGCCTGGCGGTGTCATGCACGGAGGCTTGGCGGTGTCATGCAGCACGGAGGCCTGGCGGTGTCATGCAGCACGGAGGCCTGGTGGTGTTATGCACGGAGGCCTGGCGGTGTCATGCAGCACGGAGGCCTGGCGGTGTCATGCAGCACGGAGGCCTGGCGGTGTCATGCACGGAGGCTTGGCGGTGTCATGCAGCACGGAGGCCTGGCGGTGTCATGCAGCACGGAGGCCTGGTGGTGTTATGCACGGAGGCCTGGCGGTGTCATGCAGCACGGAGGCCTGGCGGTGTCATGCAGCAAGGAGGCCTGGCGGTGTCATGCACGGAGGCCTGGCGGTGTCATGCAGCACGGAGGCCTGGCGGTGTCATGCACGGAGAGGCCTGGCGATGTCATGCAGCACGGAGGCCTGGCGGTGTCATGCAGCACGGAGGCCTGGCGGTGTCATGCACGGAGGCCTGGTGGTGTCATGCACAAAGGCCTGGCGGTGTCATGCAGCACGGAGGCCTGGCGGTGTCATGCAGCACGGAGGCCTGGCGGTGTCATGCAGCACGGAGGCCTGGCGGTGTCATGCAGCACGGAGGCCTGGCGGTGTCATGCAGCACGGAGGCCTGGCGGTGTCATGCAGCACGGAGGCCTGGCGGTGTCATGCAGCACGGAGGCCTGGCGGTGTCATGCAGCACGGAGGCCTGGCGGTGTCATGCAGCACGGAGGCCTGGCGGTGTCATGCAGCATGGAGGCCTGGCGGTGTCATGCACGGAGGCCTGGCAGTGTCATGCAGCACGGAGGCCTGGCGGTGTCATGCAGCACGGAGGCCTGGCGGTGTCATGCAGCACGGAGGCCTGGCGGTGTCATGCAGCACGGAGGCCTGGCGGTGTCATGCAGCACGGAGGCCTGGCGGTGTCATGCAGCACGGAGGCCTGGCGGTGTCATGCACGGAGGCCTGGCGGTGTCATGCACGGAGGCCTGACGGTGTCATGCAGCACGGAGGCCTGGCGGTGTCATGCAGCACGGAGGCCTGGCGGTGTCATGCACGGAGGCCTGGCGGTGTCATGCAGCACGGAGGCCTGGCGGTGTCATGCAGCACGGAGGCCTGGCGGTGTCATGCACAGAGGCCTGGCGGTGTCATGCAGGACGGAGGCCTGGCGGTGTCATGCAGCACGGAGGCCTGGCGGTGTCATGCACAGAGGCCTGGCGGTGTCATGCAGGACGGAGGCCTGGCGGTGTCATGCAGCACGGAGGCCTGGCGGTGTCATGCAGCACGGAGGCCTGGCTGTGTCATGCACGGAGGCCTGGCGGTGTCATGCACGGAGGCCTGGCGGTGTCATGCAGCATGGAGGCCTGGCAGTGTCATGCAGCATGGAGGCCTGGCGGTGTCATGCAGCACGGAAGCCTGGCGGTGTCATGCAGCACGGAGGCCTGGCGGTGTCATGTAGCACGGAGGCCTGGCGGTGTCATACAGCACGGAGGCCTGGCGGTGTCATGCAGCACGGAGGCCTGGTGGTGTCATGCAGCACGGAGGCCTGGCGGTGTCATGCACGGAGGCCTGGCGGTGTCATGCAGCACGGAGGCCTGGCGGTGTCATGCACGGAGGCCTGGCGGTGTCATGCAGCACGGAGGCCTGGCGGTGTCATGCACGGAGGCCTGGCGGTGTCATGCAGCACGGAGGCCTGGCGGTGTCATGCTGCACGGAGGCCTGGCGGTGTCATGCAGCACGGAGGCCTAGCGGTGTCATGCAGCACGGAGAACTGGCGGTGTCATGCAGCACGGAGGCCTGGCGGTGTCATGCAGCACAGAGGCCTGGCGGTGTCATGCAGCACGGAGGCCTGGCGGTGTCATGCACGGAGGCCTGGCGGTGTCATGCACGGAGGCCTGGCGGTGTCATGCACGGAGGCCTGGCGGTGTCATGCAGCAAGGAGGCCTGGCGGTGTCATGCAGCACGGAGGCCTGGCGGTGTCATGCAGCACGGAGGCTTGGCGGTGTCATGCACGGAGGCCTGGCGGTGTCATGCACGGAGGCCTGGCGGTGTCATGCAGCACGGAGGCCTGGCGGTGTCATGCAGCACGGAAGCCTGGCGGTGTCATGCAGCACGGAGGCCTGGCGGTGTCATGCAGCACGGAGGCCTGGCGGTGTCATGCAGCACGGAGGCCTGGCGGTGTCATGCAGCACGGAGGCCTGGCGGTGTCATGCAGCACGGAGGCCTGGCGGTGTCATGCAGCACGGAGGCCTGGCGGTGTCATACATGGAGGCTCGGCGGTGTCATGCAGCACGGAGGCCTGGCTTTGTCATGCACGGAGGCCTGGCGGTGTCATGCAGCACGGAGGCCTGGCAGTGTCATGCACGGAGGCCTGGCGGTGTCATGCAGCACGGAGGCCTGGCGGTGTCATGCAGCATGGAGGCCTGGTGGTGTTATGCACAGAGGCCTGGCGGTGTCATGCAGCACGGAGGCCTGGCGGTGTCATGCAGCACGGAGGCCTGGCGGTGTCATGCACGGAGGCTTGGCGGTGTCATGCAGCACGGAGGCCTGGCAGTGTCATGCAGCACGGAGGCCTGGTGGTGTTATGCACGGAGGCCTGGCGGTGTCATGCAGCACGGAGGCCTGGCGGTGTCATGCAGCAAGGAGGCCTGGCGGTGTCATGCAGCACGGAGGCCTGGCGGTGTCATGCACGGAGGCCTGGCAGCGTCATGCACGGAGGCCTGGCGGTGTCATGCACGGAGGCCTGGCGGTGTCATGCACGGAGGCCTGGCGGTGTCATGCAGCATGGAGGCCTGGCGGTGTCATGCAGCACGGAGGCCTGGCGGTGTCATGCACGGAGGCTTGGCGGTGTCATGCAGCACGGAGGCCTGGCGGTGTCATGCAGCACGGAGGCCTGGTGGTGTTATGCACGGAGGCCTGGCGGTGTCATGCAGCACGGAGGCCTGGTGGTGTCATGCAGCACGGAGGCCTGGCGGAGTCATGCAGCACGGAGGCCTGGCAGTGTCATGCACAAAGGCCTGGCGGTGTCATGCAGCACGGAGGCCTGGCGGTGTCATGCACGGAGGCCTGGCGGTGTCATGCACGGAGGCCTGGCGGTGTCATGCACGGAGGCCTGGCGGTGTCATGCAGCACGGAGGCCTGGCGGTGTCATGCACGGAGGCCTGGCGGTGTCATGCAGCACGGAGGCCTGGCGGTGTCATGCAGCACGGAGGCCTGGCGGTGTCATGCAGCACGGAGGCCTGGCGGTGTCATGCAGCACGGAGGCTTGGCGGTGTCATGCAGCACGGAGGCCTGGCGGTGTCATGCAGCACGGAGGCCTGGCGGTGTCATGCCCGGAGGCCTGGCGGTGTCATGCACGGAGGCCTGGCGGTGTCATGCACGGAGGCCTGGCGGTGTCATGCAGCCCGGAGGCCTGGCGGTGTCATGCAGCACGGAGGCCTGGCGGTGTCATGCTGCACGGAGGCCTGGCGGGGTTATGCACGGAGGCCTGGCGGTGCCATGCAGCACGGAGGCCTGGCGGTGTCATGCAGCACGGAGGCCTGGCGGTGTCATGCAGCACGGAGGCCTGGCAGTGTCATGCAGCACGGAGGCCTGGCGGTGTCATGCACGGAGGCCTGGCGGTGTCATGCACGGAGGCCTGGCGGTGTCATGCACGGAGGCCTGGCGGTGTCATGCAGCAAGGAGGCCTGGCGGTGTCATGCAGCACGGAGGCCTGGCGGTGTCATGCAGCACGGAGGCTTGGCGGTGTCATGCACGGAGGCCTGGCGGTGTCATGCACGGAGGCCTGGCGGTGTCATGCAGCACGGAGGCCTGGCGGTGTCATGCAGCACGGAAGCCTGGCGGTGTCATGCAGCACGGAGGCCTGGCGGTGTCATGCAGCACGGAGGCCTGGCGGTGTCATGCAGCACGGAGGCCTGGCGGTGTCATGCAGCACGGAGGCCTGGCGGTGTCATGCAGCACGGAGGCCTGGCGGTGTCATGCAGCACGGAGGCCTGGCGGTGTCATACATGGAGGCTCGGCGGTGTCATGCAGCACGGAGGCCTGGCTTTGTCATGCACGGAGGCCTGGCGGTGTCATGCAGCACGGAGGCCTGGCAGTGTCATGCACGGAGGCCTGGCGGTGTCATGCAGCACGGAGGCCTGGCGGTGTCATGCAGCATGGAGGCCTGGTGGTGTTATGCACGGAGGCCTGGCGGTGTCATGCAGCACGGAGGCCTGGCGGTGTCATGCAGCACGGAGGCCTGGCGGTGTCATGCACGGAGGCTTGGCGGTGTCATGCAGCACGGAGGCCTGGCAGTGTCATGCAGCACGGAGGCCTGGTGGTGTTATGCACGGAGGCCTGGCAGTGTCATGCAGCACGGAGGCCTGGCGGTGTCATGCAGCAAGGAGGCCTGGCGGTGTCATGCACGGAGGCCTGGCGGTGTCATGCAGCACGGAGGCCTAGCGGTGTCATGCACGGAGAGGCCTGGCGATGTCATGCAGCACGGAGGCCTGGCGGTGTCATGCAGCACGGAGGCCTGGCGGTGTCATGCACGGAGGCCTGGTGGTGTCATGCACAAAGGCCTGGCGGTGTCATGCAGCACGGAGGCCTGGCGGTGTCATGCAGCACGGAGGCCTGGCGGTGTCATGCACGGAGGCCTGGCGGTGTCATGCACGGAGGCCTGGCGGTGTCATGCAGCACGGAGGCCTGGCGGTGTCATGCAGCACGGAGGCCTGGCGGTGTCATGCAGCACGGAGGCCTGGCGGTGTCATGCAGCACGGAGGCCTGGCGGTGTCATGCAGCATGGAGGCCTGGCGGTGTCATGCACGGAGGCCTGGCAGTGTCATGCAGCACGGAGGCCTGGCGGTGTCATGCAGCACGGAGGCCTGGCGGTGTCATGCAGCACGGAGGCCTGGCGGTGTCATGCAGCACGGAGGCTTGGCGGTGTCATGCAGCACGGAGGCCTGGCGGTGTCATGCAGCACGGAGGCCTGGCGGTGTCATGCACGGAGGCCTGGCGGTGTCATGCACGGAGGCCTGGCGGTGTCATGCACGGAGGCCTGGCGGTGTCATGCACGGAGGCCTGGCGGTGTCATGCACGGAGGCCTGGCGGTGTCATGCACGGAGGCCTGGCGGTGTCATGCAGCACGGAGGCCTGGCGGTGTCATGCAGCACGGAGGCCTGGCGGTGTCATGCTGCACGGAGGCCTGGCGGGGTTATGCACGGAGGCCTGGCGGTGCCATGCAGCACGGAGGCCTGGCGGTGTCATGCAGCACGGAGGCCTGGCGGTGTCATGCAGCACGGAGGCCTGGCAGTGTCATGCAGCACGGAGGCCTGGCGGTGTCATGCACGGAGGCCTGGCGGTGTCATGCACGGAGGCCTGGCGGTGTCATGCACGGAGGCCTGGCGGTGTCATGCAGCAAGGAGGCCTGGCGGTGTCATGCAGCACGGAGGCCTGGCGGTGTCATGCAGCACGGAGGCTTGGCGGTGTCATGCACGGAGGCCTGGCGGTGTCATGCACGGAAGCCTGGCGGTGTCATGCAGCACGGAGGCCTGGCGGTGTCATGCAGCACGGAAGCCTGGCGGTGTCATGCAGCACGGAGGCCTGGCGGTGTCATGCAGCACGGAGGCCTGGCGGTGTCATGCAGCACGGAGGCCTGGCGGTGTCATGCAGCACGGAGGCCTGGCGGTGTCATGCAGCACGGAGGCCTGGCGGTGTCATGCAGCACGGAGGCCTGGCGGTGTCATACATGGAGGCTCGGCGGTGTCATGCAGCACGGAGGCCTGGCTTTGTCATGCACGGAGGCCTGGCGGTGTCATGCAGCACGGAGGCCTGGCAGTGTCATGCACGGAGGCCTGGCGGTGTCATGCAGCACGGAGGCCTGGCGGTGTCATGCAGCATGGAGGCCTGGTGGTGTTATGCACGGAGGCCTGGCGGTGTCATGCAGCACGGAGGCCTGGCGGTGTCATGCAGCACGGAGGCCTGGCGGTGTCATGCACGGAGGCTTGGCGGTGTCATGCAGCACGGAGGCCTGGCAGTGTCATGCAGCACGGAGGCCTGGTGGTGTTATGCACGGAGGCCTGGCAGTGTCATGCAGCACGGAGGCCTGGCGGTGTCATGCAGCAAGGAGGCCTGGCGGTGTCATGCACGGAGGCCTGGCGGTGTCATGCAGCACGGAGGCCTAGCGGTGTCATGCACGGAGAGGCCTGGCGATGTCATGCAGCACGGAAGCCTGGCGGTGTCATGCAGCACGGAGGCCTGGCGGTGTCATGCACGGAGGCCTGGTGGTGTCATGCACAAAGGCCTGGCGGTGTCATGCAGCACGGAGGCCTGGCGGTGTCATGCAGCACGGAGGCCTGGCGGTGTCATGCACGGAGGCCTGGCGGTGTCATGCACGGAGGCCTGGCGGTGTCATGCAGCACGGAGGCCTGGCGGTGTCATGCAGCACGGAGGCCTGGCGGTGTCATGCAGCACGGAGGCCTGGCGGTGTCATGCAGCACGGAGGCCTGGCGGTGTCATGCAGCATGGAGGCCTGGCGGTGTCATGCACGGAGGCCTGGCAGTGTCATGCAGCACGGAGGCCTGGCGGTGTCATGCAGCACGGAGGCCTGGCGGTGTCATGCAGCACGGAGGCCTGGCGGTGTCATGCAGCACGGAGGCTTGGCGGTGTCATGCAGCACGGAGGCCTGGCGGTGTCATGCAGCACGGAGGCCTGGCGGTGTCATGCACGGAGGCCTGGCGGTGTCATGCACGGAGGCCTGGCGGTGTCATGCACGGAGGCCTGGCGGTGTCATGCAGCACGGAGGCCTGGCGGTGTCATGCAGCACGGAGGCCTGGCGGTGTCATGCAGCACGGAGGCCTGGCGGTGTTATGCACGGAGGCCTGGTGGTGCCATGCAGCACGGAGGCCTGGCGGTGTCATGCAGCACGGAGGCCTGGCGGTGTCATGCAGCACGGAGGCCTGGCAGTGTCATGCACGGAGGCCTGGCGGTGTCATGCAGCACGGAGGCCTGGCGGTGTCATGCACGGAGGCCTGGCAGCGTCATGCACGGAGGCCTGGCGGTGTCATGCACGGAGGCCTGGCGGTGTCATGCACGGAGGCCTGGCGGTGTCATGCAGCATGGAGGGCCTGGCGGTGTCATGCAGCACGGAGGCCTGGCGGTGTCATGCACGGAGGCTTGGCGGTGTCATGCAGCACGGAGGCCTGGCGGTGTCATGCAGCACGGAGGCCTGGTGGTGTTATGCACGGAGGCCTGGCGGTGTCATGCAGCACGGAGGCCTGGTGGTGTCATGCAGCACGGAGGCCTGGCGGAGTCATGCAGCACGGAGGCCTGGCAGTGTCATGCACAAAGGCCTGGCGGTGTCATGCAGCACGGAGGCCTGGCGGTGTCATGCACGGAGGCCTGGCGGTGTCATGCACGGAGGCCTGGCGGTGTCATGCACGGAGGCCTGGCGGTGTCATGCAGCACGGAGGCCTGGCGGTGTCATGCACGGAGGCCTGGCAGTGTCATGCAGCACGGAGCCCTGGCGGTGTCATGCACGGAGGCCTGGCGGTGTCATGCACGGAGGCCTGGCGGTGTCATGCAGCACGGAGGCCTGGTAGTGTCATGCAGCACGGAGGCCTGGCGGTGTCATGCAGCACGGAGGCCTGGCGGTGTCATGCACGGAGGCCTGGCGGTGTCATGCAGCACGGAGGCCTGGCGGTGTCATGCAGCACGGAGGCCTGGCGGTGTCATGCAGCACGGAGGCCTGGCGGTATCATGCAGCACGGAGGCCTGGCGGTGTCATGCAGCACGGAGGCCTGGCGGTGTTATGCAGCACGGAGGCCTGGCGGTGTCATGCAGCACGGAGGCCTGGCGGTGTCATGCACGGAGGCCTGGCGGTGTCATGCACTGAGGCCTGGCGGTGTCATGCACGGAGGCCTGGCGGTGTCATGCAGCATGGAGGCCTGGCGGTGTCATGCACGGAGGCCTGGGGGTGTCATGCAGCACGGAGGCCTGGCGGTGTCATGCAGCACGGAGGCCTGGCGGTGTCATGCAGCACGGAGGCCTGGCGGTGTCATGCAGCACGGAGGCCTGGCGGTGTCATGCAGCACGGAGGCCTGGCGGTGTCATGCAGCACGGAGGCCTGGCAGTGTCATGCACAAAGGCCTGGCGGTGTCATGCAGCACGGAGGCCTGGCGGTGTCATGCACGGAGGCCTGGCGGTGTCATGCACGGAGGCCTGGCGGTGTCATACACGGAGGCCTGGCGGTGTAATGCAGCATGGAGGCCTGGCGGTGTCATGCAGCACGGAGGCCTGGCGGTGTCATGCAGCACGGAGGCCTGGCGGTGTCATGCAGCATGGAGGCCTGGCGGTGTCATGCAGCACGGAGGCCTGGCGGTGTCATGCAGCACGGAGGCCTGGCGGTGTCATGCAGCACGGAGGCCTGGCGGTGTCATGCACGGAGCGTTGGCGGTGTCATGCACGGAGGCCTGGCGGTGTCATGCACGGAGGCCTGGCGGTGTCATGCAGCATGGAGGCCTGGCAGTGTCATGCAGCACGGAGGCCTGGCGGTGTCATGCAGCACGGAGGCCTGCCGGTGTCATGCAGCACGGAGGCCTGGCGGTGTCATGCAGCATGGAGGCCTGGCGGTGTCATGCACGGAGGCCTGGCGGTGTCATGCACGGAGGCCTGGCGGTGTCATGCACGGAGGCCTGGCGGTGTCATGCAGCACGGAGGCCTGGCGGTGTCATGCATGGAGGCCTGGCGGTGTCATGCAGCACGGAGGCCTGGCGGTGTCATGCACGGAGGCCTGGCGGTGTCATGCAGCACAGAGGCCTCTCGGTGTCATGCAGCACGGAGGCCTGGCGGTGTCATACATGGAGGCTCGGCGGTGTCATGCAGCACGGAGGCCTGGCTTTGTCATGCACGGAGGCCTGGCGGTGTCATGCAGCACGGAGGCCTGGCAGTGTCATGCACGGAGGCCTGGCGGTGTCATGCAGCACGGAGGCCTGGCGGTGTCATGCAGCACGGAGGCCTGGCGGTGTCATGCAGCACGGAGCCCTGGCGGTGTCATGACTGGAGGCCTGGCGGTGTCATGCACGGAGGCCTGGCGGTGTCATGCACGGAGGCCTGGCGGTGTCATGCAGCACGGAGGCCTGGCGGTGTCATGCAGCACGGAGGCCTGGTGGTGTCATGCAGCACGGAGGCCTGGCGGTGTCATGCACGGAGGCCTGGCGGTGTCATGCACGGAGGCCTGGCGGTGTCATGCAGCATGGAGGCCTGGCGGTGTCATGCAGCACGGAGGCCTGGTGGTGTCATGCAGCACAGAGGCCTGGCGGTGTCATGCAGCATGGAGGCCTGGCGGTGTCATGCAGCACGGAGGCCTGGTGGTGTCATGCAGCACGGAGGCCTGGCGGTGTCATGCAGCACGGAGGCCTGGCGGTGTCATGCAGCACGGAGGCCTGGCGGTGTCATGCAGCACGGAGGCCTGGCGGTGTCATGCAGCACGGAGGCCTGGCGGTGTCATGCAGCACGGAGGCCTGGCGGTGTCATGCAGCACGGAGGCCTGGCGGTGTCATGCAGCACGGAGGCTTGGCGGTGTCATGCAGCACGGAGGCCTGGCGGTGTCATGCAGCACGGAGGCCTGGCGGTGTCATGCACGGAGGCCTGGCGGTGTCATGCAGCACGGAGCCCTGGCGGTGTCATGCAGCATGGAGGCCTGGCGGTGTCATGCAGCACGGAGGCCTGGCGGTGTCATGCAGCACGGAGGCCTGGCGGTGTCATGCAGCACGGAGGCCTGGCGGTGTCATGCAGCACGGAGGCCTGGCGGTGTCATGCAGCACGGAGGCCTGGCGGTGTCATGCAGCACGGAGGCCTGGCGGTGTCATGCAGCACGGAGGCTTGGCGGTGTCATGCAGCACGGAGGCCTGGCGGTGTCATGCAGCACGGAGGCCTGGCGGTGTCATGCACGGAGGCCTGGCGGTGTCATGCAGCACGGAGCCCTGGCGGTGTCATGCACGGAGGCCTGGCGGTGTCATGCACGGAGGCCTGGCGGTGTCATACACGGAGGCCTGGCGGTGTAATGCAGCATGGAGGCCTGGCGGTGTCATGCAGCACGGAGGCCTGGCGGTGTCATGCAGCATGGAGGCCTGGCGGTGTCATGCACGGAGGCCTGGCAGTGTCATGCAGCACGGAGGCCTGGCGGTGTCATGCAGCATGGAGGCCTGGCGGTGTCATGCAGCACGGAGGCCTGGCGGTGTCATGCAGCATGGAGGCCTGGCGGTGTCATGCACGGAGGCCTGGCGGTGTCATGCAGCACGGAGGCCTGGCGGTGTCATGCAGCACGGAGGCCTGGCGGTGTCATGCAGCACGGAGGCCTGGCGGTGTCATGCAGCACGGAGGCCTGGCGGTGTCATGCAGCACGGAGGCTTGGCGGTGTCATGCAGCCCGGAGGCCTGGCGGTGTCATGCAGCACGGAGGCCTGGCAGTGTCATGCACAAAGGCCTGGCGGTGTCATGCAGCACGGAGGCCTGGCGGTGTCATGCAGCACGGAGGCCTGGCGGTGTCATGCAGCACGGAGGCCTGGCAGTGTCATGCACGGAGGCCTGGCGGTGTCATGCAGCA
Organism: Lissotriton vulgaris; assembly: GCF_964263255.1. Classification (NCBI taxonomy): domain Eukaryota; kingdom Metazoa; phylum Chordata; class Amphibia; order Caudata; family Salamandridae; genus Lissotriton; species Lissotriton vulgaris. The sequence continues at coordinate 1,548,230 of NW_028254839.1, read as the reverse complement.
CGGAGGCCTGGCGGTGTCATGCACAGAGGCCTGGCGGTGTCATGCACGGAGGCCTGGCGGTGTCATGCACGGAGGCCTGGGGGTGTCATGCACGGAGGCCTGGCGGTGTCATGCAGCACTGAGGCCTGGCGGTGTCATGCAGCACGGAGGCCTGGCGGTGTCATGCAGCACGGAGGCCTGGCGGTGTCATGCAGCACGGAGGCCTGGCGGTGTCATGCAGCATGGAGGCCTGGCGGTGTCATGCACGGAGGCCTGGGGGTGTCATGCAGCACGGAGGCCTGGCGGTGTCATGGACGGAGGCCTGTCAGTGTCATGCAGCACGGTGGGCCTGGCGGTGTCATGCAGCACGGAGGCCTGGCGGTGTCATGCAGCACGGAGGCCTGGCGGTGTCATGCAGCATGGAGGCCTGGCGGTGTCATGCAGCACGGAGGCCTGGCGGTGTCATGCAGCACGGAGGCCTGGCGGTGTCATGCAGCACGGAGGCCTGGCGGTGTCATGCACGGAGGCCTGGCGGTGTCATGCACGGAGGCCTGGCGGTGTCATGCAGCACAGAGGCCTGGCGGTGTCATGCAGCACGGAGGCCTGGCGGTGTCATGCACGGAGGCCTGGCGGTGTCATGCAGCACGGAGGCCTGGCGGTGTCATGCAGCACGGAGGCCTGGCGGTGTCATGCAGCACGGAGGCCTGGCGGTGTCATGCACGGAGGCCTGGCGGTGTCATGCACGGAGGCCTGGCGGTGTCATGCAGCACGGAGGCCTGGCGGTGTCATGCAGCACGGAGGCCTGGCGGTGTCATGCAGCACGGAGGCCTGGCGGTGTCATGCAGCACGGAGGCCTGGCGGTGTCATGCAGCACGGAGGCCTGGCGGTGTCATGCAGCACGGAGGCCTGGCGGTGTCATGCACGGAGGCCTGGCGGTGTCATGCACGGAGGCCTGGCGGTGTCATGCACGGAGGCCTGGCGGTGTCATGCAGCACGGAGGCCTGGCGGTGTCATGCAGCAGGGAGGCCTGGCGGTGTCATGCAGCACGGAGGCCTGGCGGTGTCATGCAGCACGGAGGCCTGGCGGTGTCATGCACGGAGGCCTGGCGGTGTCATGCAGCACGGAGGCCTGGCGGTTTCATGTAGCACGGAGGCCTGGCGGTGTCATGCAGCACGGAGGCCTGGCGGTGTCATGCAGCACGGAGGCCTGGCGGTGTCATGCAGCACGGAGGCCTGGTGGTGTCATGCAGCACGGAGGCCTGGCGGTGTCATGCACGGAGGCCTGGCGGTGTCATGCAGCACGGAGGCCTGGCGGTGTCATGCACGAAGGCCTGGTGGTGTCATGCAGCACGGAGGCCTGGCGGTGTCATGCACGGAGGCCTGGCGGTGTCATGCAGCACGGAGGCCTGGCCGTGTCATGCAGCACGGAGGCCTGGCGGTGTCATGCACGAAGGCCTGGTGGTGTCATGCAGCACGGAGGCCTGGCGGTGTCATGCACGGAGGCCTGGCGGTGTCATGCACGGAGGACTGGCGGTGTCATGCAGCACGGAGGCCTGGTGGTGTCATGCAGCATGGAGGCCTGGCGGTGTCATGCAGCACGGAGGCCTGGCGGTGTCATGCAGCACGGAGGCCTGGCGGTGTCATGCAGCACAGAGGCCTGGCGGTGTCATGCAGCACGGAGGCCTGGCAGTGTCATGCACGGAGGCCTGGCGGTGTCATGCAGCACGGAGGCCTGGCGGTGTCATGCAGCACGGAGGCCTGGCGGTGTCATGCACGGAGGCCTGGCGGTGTCATGCAGCACAGAGGCCTCTCGGTGTCATGCAGCACGGAGGCCTGGCGGTGTCATACATGGAGGCTCGGCGGTGTCATGCAGCACGGAGGCCTGGCTTTGTCATGCACGGAGGCCTGGCGGTGTCATGCAGCATGGAGGCCTGGCGGTGTCATGCAGCACGGAGGCCTGGCGGTGTCATGCAGCACGGAGGCCTGGCGGTGTCATGCAGCACAGAGGCCTGGCGGTGTCATGCAGCACGGAGGCCTGGCAGTGTCATGCACGGAGGCCTGGCGGTGTCATGCAGCACGGAGGCCTGGCGGTGTCATGCAGCACGGAGGCCTGGCGGTGTCATGCACGGAGGCCTGGCGGTGTCATGCAGCACAGAGGCCTCTCGGTGTCATGCAGCACGGAGGCCTGGCGGTGTCATACATGGAGGCTCGGCGGTGTCATGCAGCACGGAGGCCTGGCTTTGTCATGCACGGAGGCCTGGCGGTGTCATGCAGCACGGAGGCCTGGCAGTGTCATGCACGGAGGCCTGGCGGTGTCATGCAGCACGGAGGCCTGGCGGTGTCATGCAGCACGGAGGCCTGGCGGTGTCATGCAGCACGGAGGCCTGGTGGTGTCATGCACGGAGGCCTGGCGGTGTCATGCACGGAGGCCTGGTGGTGTCATGCAGCACGGAGGCCTGGCGGTGTCATGCACGGAGGCCTGGCGGTGTCATGCAGCACGGAGGCCTGGCGGTGTCATGCACGGAGGCCTGGCGGTGTCATGCAGCACGGAGGCCTGGCGGTGTCATACAGCACGGAGGCCTGGCGGTGTCATGCAGCACGGAGGCCTGGCGGTGTCATGCGCGGAGGCCTGGCGGTGTCATGCAGCACAGAGGCCTGGCGGTGTCATGCACGGAGGCCTGGCGATGTCATGCAGCACGGAGGCCTGGCGGTGTCATGCAGCACGGAGGCCTGGCGGTGTCATGCACGGAGGCCTGGTGGTGTCATGCACAAAGGCCTGGCGGTGTCATGCAGCACGGAGGCCTGGCGGTGTCATGCAGCACGGAGGCCTGGCGGTGTCATGCACGGAGGCCTGGCGGTGTCATGCACGGAGGCCTGGCGGTGTCATGCAGCACGGAGGCCTGGCAATGTCATGCAGCACGGAGGCCTGGCGGTGTCATGCAGCACGGAGGCCTGGCGGTGTCATGCAGCACGGAGGCCTGGCGGTGTCATGCAGCATGGAGGCCTGGCGGTGTCATGCACGGAGGCCTGGCAGTGTCATGCAGCACGGAGGCCTGGCGGTGTCATGCAGCACGGAGGCCTGGCGGTGTCATGCAGCACGGAGGCCTGGCGGTGTCATGCAGCACGGAGGCTTGGCGGTGTCATGCAGCACGGAGGCCTGGCGGTGTCATGCAGCACGGAGGCCTGGCGGTGTCATGCACGGAGGCCTGGCGGTGTCATGCAGCACGGAGCCCTGGCGGTGTCATGACTGGAGGCCTGGCGGTGTCATGCACGGAGGCCTGGCGGTGTCATGCACGGAGGCCTGGCGGTGTCATGCAGCACGGAGGCCTGGCGGTGTCATGCAGCACGGAGGCCTGGTGGTGTCATGCAGCACGGAGGCCTGGCGGTGTTATGCACGGAGGCCTGGCGGTGTCATGCAGCACGGAGGCCTGGCGGTGTCATGCAGCACGGAGGCCTGGCGGTGTCATGCAGCATGGAGGCCTGGCGGTGTCATTCACGGAGGCCTGGCGGTGTCATGTACGGAGGCCTGGCGGTGTCATGCAGCACGGAGGCCTGGCGGTGTCATGCAGCACGGAGGCCTGGCGGTGTCATGCACAGAGGCCTGGCAGTGTCATGCAGCACGGAGGCCTGGCGGTGTCTCATGCAGCACGGAGGCCTGGCGGTGTCATGCAGCACGGAGGCCTGGCGGTGTCATGCACGGAGGCCTGGCGGTGTCATGCACGGAGGCCTGGCGGTGTCATGCAGCAAGGAGGCCTGGCGGTGTCATGCAGCACGGAGGCCTGGCGGTGTCATGCAGCACGGAGGCTTGGCTGTGTCATGCATGGAGGCCTGGCGGTGTCATGCACGGAGGCCTGGCGGTGTCATGCAGCACGGAGGCCTGGCAGTGTCATGCAGCACGGAAGCCTGGCGGTGTCATGCAGCACGGAGGCCTGGCGGTGTCATGCACGGAGGCCTGGCGGTGTCATGCAGCACGGAGGCCTGGCGGTGTCATGCAGCACGGAGGCCTGGCGGTGTCATGCAGCACGGAGGCCTGGCGGTGTCATGCAGCACGGAGGCCTGGCGGTGTCATGCAGCACGGAGGCCTGGCGGTGTCATGCACGGAGGCCTGGCGGTGTCATGCACGGAGGCCTGGCCGTGTCATGCAGCACGGAGGCCTGGCGGTGTCATGCATGGAGGCCTGGCGGTGTCATGCAGCACGGAGGCCTGGCGGTGTCATGCACGGAGACCTGGCGGTGTCATGCAGCACGGAGGCCTGGCGGTGTCATGCACGGAGGCCTGGCGGTGTCATGCAGCACTGAGGCCTGGCGGTGTCATGCAGCACGGAGGCCTGGCGGTGTCATGCAGCACGGAGGCCTGGCGGTGTCATGCAGCACGGAGGCCTGGCGGTGTCATGCAGCACGGAGGCCTGGCGGTGTCATGCAGCACGGAGGCCTGGCGGTGTCATGCATCACGTAGGCCTGGCGGTGTCATGGACGGAGGCCTGTCAGTGTCATGCAGCACGGTGGCCTGGCGGTGTCATGCAGCACGGAGGCCTGGCGGTGTCATGCAGCACGGAGGCCTGGCGGTGTCATGCAGCATGGAGGCCTGGCGGTGTCATGCAGCACGGAGGCCTGGCGGTGTCATGCAGCACGGAGGCCTGGCGGTGTCATGCAGCACGGAGGCCTGGTGGTGTCATGCACGGAGGCCTGGCGGTGTCATGCACGGAGGCCTGGCGGTGTCATGCAGCACAGAGGCCTGGCGGTGTCATGCAGCACGGAGGCCTGGCGGTGTCATGCACGGAGGCCTGGCGGTGTCATGCAGCACGGAGGCCTGGCGGTGTCATGCAGCACGGAGGCCTGGCGGTGTCATGCAGCACGGAGGCCTGGTGGTGTCATGCACGGAGGCCTGGCGGTGTCATGCACGGAGGCCTGGCGGTGTCATGCAGCACGGAGGCCTGGCAGTGTCATGCAGCACGGAGGCCTGGTGGTGTCATGCAGCACGGAGGCCTGGCGGTGTCATGCAGCACGGAGGCCTGGCGGTGTCATGCAGCACGGAGGCCTGGCGGTGTCATGCACGGAGGCCTGGCGGTGTCATGCACGGAGGCCTGGCGGTGTCATGCAGCACGGAGGCCTGGCGGTGTCATGCAGCAGGGAGGCCTGGCGGTGTCATGCAGCACGGAGGCCTGGCGGTGTCATGCAGCACGGAGGCCTGGCGGTGTCATGCACGGAGGCCTGGCGGTGTCATGCAGCACGGAGGCCTGGCGGTTATTTGTAGCACGGAGGCCTGGCGGTGTCATGCAGCACGGAGGCCTGGCGGTGTCATGCAGCACGGAGGCCTGGCGGTGTCATGCAGCACGGAGGCCTGGTGGTGTCATGCAGCATGGAGGCCTGGCGGTGTCATGCACGGAGGCCTGGCGGTGTCATGCAGCACGGAGGCCTGGCGGTGTCATGCACGAAGGCCTGGTGGTGTCATGCAGCACGGAGGCCTGGCGGTGTCATGCACGGAGGCCTGGCGGTGTCATGCAGCACGGAGGCCTGGCCGTGTCATGCAGCACGGAGGCCTGGCGGTGTCATGCACGAAGGCCTGGTGGTGTCATGCAGCATGGAGGCCTGGCGGTGTCATGCACGGAGGCCTGGCGGTGTCATGCACGGAGGACTGGCGGTGTCATGCAGCACGGAGGCCTGGCGGTGTCATGCAGCATGGAGGCCTGGCGGTGTCATGCAGCACGGAGGCCTGGCGGTGTCATGCAGCACGGAGGCCTGGCGGTGTCATGCAGCACAGAGGCCTGGCGGTGTCATGCAGCACGGAGGCCTGGCAGTGTCATGCACGGAGGCCTGGCGGTGTCATGCAGCACGGAGGCCTGGCAGTGTCATGCAGCACGGAGGCCTGGCGGTGTCATGCACGGAGGGCTGGCGGTGTCATGCAGCACAGAGGCCTCTCGGTGTCATGCAGCACGGAGGCCTGGCGGTGTCACACATGGAGGCTCGGCGGTGTCATGCAGCACGGAGGCCTGGCTTTGTCATGCACGGAGGCCTGGCGGTGTCATGCAGCATGGAGGCCTGGCGGTGTCATGCAGCACGGAGGCCTGGCGGTGTCATGCAGCACGGAGGCCTGGCGGTGTCATGCAGCACAGAGGCCTGGCGGTGTCATGCAGCACGGAGGCCTGGCAGTGTCATGCACGGAGGCCTGGCGGTGTCATGCAGCACGGAGGCCTGGCGGTGTCATGCAGCACGGAGGCCTGGCGGTGTCATGCACGGAGGCCTGGCGGTGTCATGCAGCACAGAGGCCTCTCGGTGTCATGCAGCACGGAGGCCTGGCGGTGTCATACATGGAGGCTCGGCGGTGTCATGCAGCACGGAGGCCTGGCTTTGTCATGCACGGAGGCCTGGCGGTGTCATGCAGCACGGAGGCCTGGCAGTGTCATGCACGGAGGCCTGGCGGTGTCATGCAGCACGGAGGCCTGGCGGTGTCATGCAGCACGGAGGCCTGGCGGTGTCATGCAGCACGGAGGCCTGGTGGTGTCATGCACGGAGGCCTGGCGGTGTCATGCACGGAGGCCTGGTGGTGTCATGCAGCACGGAGGCCTGGCGGTGTCATGCACGGAGGCCTGGCGGTGTCATGCAGCACGGAGGCCTGGCGGTGTCATGCACGGAGGCCTGGCGGTGTCATGCAGCACGGAGGCCTGGCGGTGTCATACAGCACGGAGGCCTGGCGGTGTCATGCAGCACGGAGGCCTGGCGGTGTCATGCGCGGAGGCCTGGCGGTGTCATGCAGCACAGAGGCCTGGCGGTGTCATGCACGGAGGCCTGGCGATGTCATGCAGCACGGAGGCCTGGCGGTGTCATGCAGCACGGAGGCCTGGCGGTGTCATGCACGGAGGCCTGGTGGTGTCATGCACAAAGGCCTGGCGGTGTCATGCAGCACGGAGGCCTGGCGGTGTCATGCAGCACGGAGGCCTGGCGGTGTCATGCACGGAGGCCTGGCGGTGTCATGCACGGAGGCCTGGCGGTGTCATGCAGCACGGAGGCCTGGCAATGTCATGCAGCACGGAGGCCTGGCGGTGTCATGCAGCACGGAGGCCTGGCGGTGTCATGCAGCACGGAGGCCTGGCGGTGTCATGCAGCATGGAGGCCTGGCGGTGTCATGCACGGAGGCCTGGCAGTGTCATGCAGCACGGAGGCCTGGCGGTGTCATGCAGCACGGAGGCCTGGCGGTGTCATGCAGCACGGAGGCCTGGCGGTGTCATGCAGCACGGAGGCTTGGCGGTGTCATGCAGCACGGAGGCCTGGCGGTGTCATGCAGCACGGAGGCCTGGCGGTGTCATGCACGGAGGCCTGGCGGTGTCATGCAGCACGGAGCCCTGGCGGTGTCATGACTGGAGGCCTGGCGGTGTCATGCACGGAGGCCTGGCGGTGTCATGCACGGAGGCCTGGCGGTGTCATGCAGCACGGAGGCCTGGCGGTGTCATGCAGCACGGAGGCCTGGTGGTGTCATGCAGCACGGAGGCCTGGCGGTGTTATGCACGGAGGCCTGGCGGTGTCATGCAGCACGGAGGCCTGGCGGTGTCATGCAGCACGGAGGCCTGGCGGTGTCATGCAGCACGGAGGTGGCAGTGTCATGCACGGAGGCCTGGCGGTGTCATGCAGCACGGAGGCCTGGCGGTGTCATGCACGGAGGCCTGGCAGTGTCATGCACGGAGGCCTGGCGGTGTCATGCACGGAGGCCTGGCGGTGTCATGCACGGAGGCCTGGCGGTGTCATGCAGCATGGAGGCCTGGCGGTGTCATGCAGCACGGAGGCCTGGCGGTGTCATGCACGGAGGCTTGGCGGTGTCATGCAGCACGGAGGCCTGGCGGTGTCATGCAGCACGGAGGCCTGGCGGTGTTATGCACGGAGGCCTGGCGGTGTCATGCAGCACGGAGGCCTGGCGGTGTCATGCAGCACGGAGGCCTGGCGGTGTCATGCAGCACGGAGGCCTGGCGGTGTCATGCAGCACAGAGGCCTGGCGGTTTCATGCACGGAGGCCTGGCGGTGTCATGCAGCACGGAGGCCTGGCGGTGTCATGCAGCACGGAGGCCTGGCGGTGTCATGCGCGAAGGCCTGGCGGTGTCATGCAGCACGGAGGCCTGGCAGTGTCATGCACGGAGGCCTGGCGGTGTCATGCAGCACGGAGGCCTGGCGGTGTCATGCAGCACGGAGGCCTGGCGGTGTCATGCACGGAGGCCTGGCGGTGTCATGTAGCACGGAGGCCTGGCGGTGTCATGCAGCACGGAGGCCTGGCGGTGTCATGCAGCACGGAGGCCTGGCAGTGTCATGCACGGAGGCCTGGCGGTGTCATGCAGCACGGAGGCCTGGCGGTGTCATGCACGGAGGCCTGGCAGTGTCATGCACGGAGGCCTGGCGGTGTCATGCAGCACAGAGGCCTCTCAGTGTCATGCAGCACGGAGGCCTGGCGGTGTCATACATGGAGGCTCGGCGGTGTCATGCAGCACGGAGGCCTGGTGATGTCATGCAGCACGGAGGCCTGGCGGTGTCATGCAGCACGGAGGCCTGGCGGTGTCATGCAGCACGGAGTCCTGGCGGTGTCATGCACGGAGGCCTGGTGGTGTCATGCACGGAGGCCTGGCGGTGTCATGCAGCACAGAGGCCTCTCGGTGTCATGCAGCACGGAGGCCTGGCGGTGTCATACATGGAGGCTCGGCGGTGTCATGCAGCACGGAGGCCTGGTGATGTCATGCAGCACGGAGGCCTGGCGGTGTCATGCACGGAGGCCTGGCGGTGTCATGCACGGAGGCCTGGCGGTGTCATGCACGGAGGCCTGGCGGTGTCATGCAGCACGGAGGCCTGGCGGTGTCATGCAGCACGGAGGCTTGGCGGTGTCATGCACGGAGGCCTGGCGGTGTCATGCAGCATGGAGGCCTGGCGGTGTCATGCACGGAGGCCTGGCGGTGTCATGCAGCACGGAAGCCTGGCGGTGTCATGCAGCACGGAGTTCTGGCGGTGTCATGCACGGAAGCCTGGCGGTGTCATGCAGCACGGAGGCCTGGCGGTGTCATGCAGCACGGAGGCCTGGCGGTGTCATGCAGCACAGAGGCCTGACGGTGTCATGCAGCACGGAGGCCTGGCAGTGTCATGCACGGAGGCCTGGCGGTGTCATGCAGCACGGAGGCCTGGCGGTGTCATGCAGCACGGAGGCCTGGCGGTGTCATGCAGCACGGAGGCCTGGCGGTGTCATACACGGAGGCCTGGCGGTGTCATGCACTGAGGCCTGGCCGTGTCATGCAGCACGGAGGCCTGGCGGTGTCATGCACGGAGGCCTGGCGGTGACATTCAGCACGGAGGCCTGGCGGTGTCATGCACGGAGACCTGGCGGTGTCATGCAGCACGGAGGCCTGGCGGTGTCATGCACGGAGGCCTGGCGGTGTCATGCACGGAGGCCTGGCGGTGTCATGCTGCACGGAGGCCTGGCGGTGTCATGCAGCACGGAGGCCTGGCGGTGTCATGCACGGAGGCCTGGCGGTGTCATGCAGCACGGAGGCCTGGCGGTGTCATGCACGGAGGCCTGGCGGTGTCATGCACGGAGGCCTGGCGGTGTCATGCAGCATGGAGGCCTGGCGGTGTCATGCAGCATGGAGGCATGGCGGTGTCATGCAGCACGGAGGCCTGGCGGTGTCATACACGGAGGCCTGGCGGTGTCATGCAGCACGGAGGCCTGACGGTGTCATGCACGGAGGCCTGACGGTGTCATGCACGGAGGCCTGGCGGTGTCATGCAGCACAGAGGCCTGGCGGTGTCATGCAGCACGGAGGCCTGGCGGTGTCATGCAGCACGGAGGCCTGGCAGTGTCATGCACGGAGGCCTGGCGGTGTCATGCAGCACGGAGGCCTGGCGGTGTCATGCACTGAGGCCTGGCGGTGTCATGCACGGAGGCCTGGCGGTGTCATGCAGCACGGAGGCCTGGCGGTGTCATGCAGCACGGAGGCCTGGCGGTGTCATGCACGGAGGCCTGACGGTGTCATGCACGGAGGCCTGGCGGTGTCATGCAGCACAGAGGCCTGGCGGTGTCATGCAGCACGGAGGCCTGGCGGTGTCATGCAGCACGGAGGCCTGGCGGTGTCATGCAGCATGGAGGCCTGGCGGTGTCATGCACAGAGGCCTGGCGGTGTCATGCAGCACGGAGGCCTGGCGGTGTCATGCAGCACGGAGGCCTGGCGGTGTCATGCAGCACGGAGGCCTGGCGGTGTCATGCAGCACGGAGGCCTGGCGGTGTCATGCACGGAGGCCTGGCGGTGTCATGCACGGAGGCCTGGCGTTGTCATGCAGCACGGAGGCCTGGCGGTGTCATTCAGCATGGAGGCCTGGCGGTGTCATGCAGCACGGAGGCCTGGTGGTGTCATGCAGCACGGAGGCCTGGCGGTGTCATGCAGGACGGAGGCCTGGCTGTGTCATGCACGGAGGCCTGGCGGTGTCATGCACGGAGGCCTGGCGGTGTCATGCAGCATGGAGGCCTGGCGGTGTCATGCAGCATGGAGGCCTGGCGGTGTCATGCAGCACGGAAGCCTGGCGGTGTCATGCAGCACGGAGGCCTGGCGGTGTCATGTAGCACGGAGGCCTGGCGGTGTCATACAGCACGGAGGCCTGGCGGTGTCATGCAGCACGGAGGCCTGGTGGTGTCATGCAGCACGGAGGCCTGGCGGTGTCATGCACGGAGGCCTGGCGGTGTCATGCAGCACGGAGGCCTGGCGGTGTCATGCACGGAGGCCTGGCGGTGTCGTGCAGCACGGAGGCCTGGCGGTGTCATGCACGGAGGCCTGGCGGTGTCATGCAGCACGGAGGCCTGGCGGTGTCATGCAGCACGGAGGCCTGGCGGTGTCATGCAACACGGAGGCCTAGCGGTGTCATGCAGCACGGAGAACTGGCGGTGTCATGCAGCACGGAGGCCTGGCGGTGTCATGCAGCACGGAGGCCTGGCGGTGTCATGCAGCACGGAGGCCTGGCGGTGTCATGCACGGAGGCCTGGCGGTGTCATGCAGCACGGAGGCCTGGCGGTGTCATGCACAGAGGCCTGGCAGTGTCATGCAGCACGGAGGCCTGGCGGTGTCATGCAGCACGGAGGCCTGGCGGTGTCATGCAGCACGGAGGCCTGGCGGTGTCATTCACGGAGGCCTGGCGGTGTCATGTACGGAGGCCTGGCGGTGTCATGCAGCACGGAGGCCTGGCGGTGTCATGCAGCACGGAGGCCTGGGGGTGTCATGCACAGAGGCCTGGCAGTGTCATGCAGCACGGAGGCCTGGCGGTGTCTCATGCAGCACGGAGGCCTGGCGGTGTCATGCAGCACGGAGGCCTGGCGGTGTCATGCACGGAGGCCTGGCGGTGTCATGCACGGAGGCCTGGCGGTGTCATGCACGGAGGCCTGGCGGTGTCATGCAGCAAGGAGGCCTGGCGGTGTCATGCAGCACGGAGGCCTGGCGGTGTCATGCAGCACGGAGGCTTGGCTGTGTCATGCACGGAGGCCTGGCGGTGTCATGCACGGAGGCCTGGCGGTGTCATGCAGCACGGAGGCCTGGCAGTGTCATGCAGCACGGAAGCCTGGCGGTGTCATGCAGCACGGAGGCCTGGCTGTGTCATGCACGGAGGCCTGGCGGTGTCATGCAGCACGGAGGCCTGGCGGTGTCATGCAGCACGGAGGCCTGGCGGTGTCATGCAGCACGGAGGCCTGATGGTGTCATGCAGCACAGAGGCCTGGCAGTGTCATGCACGGAGGCCTGGCGGTGTCATGCAGCACGGAGGCCTGGCGGTGTCATGCAGCACGGAGGCCTGGCGGTGTCATGCAGCATGGAGGCCTGGCGGTGTCATGCAGCACGGAGGCCTGGCGGTGTCATGCACGGAGGCCTGGCGGTGTCATGCACGGAGGCCTGGCCGTGTCATGCAGCACGGAGGCCTGGCGGTGTCATGCATGGAGGCCTGGCGGTGTCATGCAGCACGGAGGCCTGGCGGTGTCATGCACGGAGACCTGGCGGTGTCATGCAGCACGGAGGCCTGGCGGTGTCATGCACGGAGGCCTGGCGGTGTCATGCAGCACTGAGGCCTGGCGGTGTCATGCAGCACGGAGGCCTGGCGGTGTCATGCAGCACGGAGGCCTGGCAGTGTCATGCAGCATGGAGGCCTGGCGGTGTCATGCAGCACGGAGGCCTGGCGGTGTCATGCAGCACGGAGGCCTGGCGGTGTCATGCATCACGTAGGCCTGGCGGTGTCATGGACGGAGGCCTGTCAGTGTCATGCAGCACGGTGGCCTGGCGGTGTCATGCAGCACGGAGGCCTGGCGGTGTCATGCAGCACGGAGGCCTGGCGGTGTCATGCAGCATGGAGGCCTGGCGGTGTCATGCAGCACGGAGAGCACGGATGCCTGGGAGTGTCATGCAGCACGGAGGCCTGGCGGTGTCATGCACGGAGGCCTGGCGGTGTCATGCAGCACGGAGGCCTGGCGGTGTCATGCAGCACGGAGGCCTGGCGGTGTCATGCAGCACGGAGGCCTGGCGGTGTCATGCAGCACAGAGGTCTGGCGGTGTCATGCAGCACAGAGGCCTGGCGGTGTCATGCACCGAGGCCTGGCGGTGTCATGCAGCACGGAGGCCTGACGGTGTCATGCAGCACGGAGGCCTGGCGGTGTCATGCAGCACGGAGGCCTGGCGGTGTCATGCAGCATGGAGGCCTGGTGGTGTCATGCAGCACGGAGGCCTGGCGGTGTCATGCACGGAGGCCTGGCGGTGTCATGCAGCACAGAGGCCTGGCGGTGTCATGCAGCATGGAGGCCTGGCGGTGTCATGCAGCACGGAGGCCTGGCGGTGTCCTGCAGCACAGAGGCCTGGCGGTGTCATGCACGGAGGCCTGGCGGTGTCATGCAACACGGAGGCATGGCGGTGTCATGCAGCACGGAGGCCTGGCGGTGTCATGCACGGAGGCCTGGCGGTGTCATGCAGCACGGAGGCCTGGCGGTGTCATGCAGCACGGAGGCCTGGCGGTGTCATGCAGCACAGAGGCATGGCTGTGTCATGCACGGAGGCCTGGCGGTGTCATGCACGGAGGCCTGGCGGTGTCATGCAGCACGGAGGCCTGGCGGTGTCATGCAGCACGGAGGCCTGGCGGTGTCATGCACGGAGGCCTGGCGGTGTCATGCAGCACGGAGGCTTGGCGGTGTCATGCAGCACGGAGGCCTGGCGGTGTGTTCTGCTCGACTTTTCCGGCCCTCTTTTGAGGGAAGGTGATTGGAGGTGACTTCAGTCTACTATCATTCCAGTGTGAGGGTTGGAACCGTGAATAGTGCCTATTTACAAGGCATTTTGACATAATTCTGTATTCTTCTCCTTAGATTAGGGCTCATAAACTTATGCTAGGGGATAGATTCATTTGTACTACGGAAAATCTGTCCTTTTGTAAGGGTATTAGTATACTTTCTATTGAATTATGCTTAGTTCTGGTCTGGTAGGCCTCAAACGGGAGAGACTCCATCTTTCTTTCTGCTTTCTGCTTGAGACGCTTCTCGGTCAAATGTAATGTTTTAGTTATGAGGTGTTGTTCGCCTGGAGAGAACCGGCTCAGGCTGGCCCTTGTCGAAGGATTGTATTTTTCTTCATGCCGAAGACACAACATCAGGCCGGCCGGCTGGGAACGTGTCCTTGGTACGGGGAGGTACAAGAATTTGGTGGGCGGCAGGCTACTGGCCGTATTTTTCCATGAAGGAACAAGCTTCTATATTAGTGAAAGCACGAAGCAGTTGTGGAGTCAGTCCGTAGGCGGCATCCAGCCGTCAGCAGCGAAGCTATTAATTATTTCAGGGAAGATAGTCGCCATTCCAAAGACTGAGAAGAATTAAGAAACTGATACTCTCTTAGAAAGATTGAAGTTATTTTAGTGGAGACGGCTGGAGAGCTTTGACATTAAGAGCACGGAGGCCTGGCGGTGTCATGCAGCACGGAGGCCTGGCGGTGTCATGCAGCACGGAGGCCTGGCGGTGTCATGCAGCACGGAGGCCTGGCTGTGTCATGCAGCACGGAGGCCTGGCGGTGTCATGCAGCACGGAGGCCTGGCGGTGTCATGCACGGAGGCCTGGCGGTGTCATGCAGCACGGAGGCCTGGCGGTGTCATGCACAGAGGCCTGGCGGTGTCATGCAGCACAGGGGCCTGGCGGTGTCATGCAGCACGGAGGCCTGGCGGTGTCATGCAGCACGGAGGCCTGGCGGTGTCATGCAGCACGGAGGCCTGGCGGTGTCATGCAGCACGGAGGCCTGGCGGTGTCATGCAGCACGGAGGCCTGGCGGTGTCATGCAGCACGGAGGCCTGGTGGTGTCATGCACGGAGGCCTGGCGGTGTCATGCAACACGGAGGCCTGGCGGTGTCATGCAGCATGGAGGCTTGGCGGTGTCATGCACGGAGGCCTGGCGGTGTCATGCAGCACGGAGGCCTGGCGGTGTCATGCACGGACGCCTGGCGGTGTCATGCAGCACGGAGGCCTGGCGGTGTCATGCAGCACGGAGGCCTGGCGGTGTCATGCAGCATGGAGGCCTGGCGGTGTCATGCAGCATGGAGGCCTGGCGGTGTCATGCAGCACGGAGGCCTGGCGGTGTCATGCAGCACGGAGGCCTGGCGGTGTCATGCAGCACGGAGGCCTGGCGGTGTCATGCAGCACGGAGGCCTGGCGGTGTCATGCACGGAGGCCTGGCGGTGTCATGCAGCACGGAGGCCTGGCGGTGTCATGCACGGAGGCCTGGCGGTGTCATGCAGCACGGAGGCCTGGCGGTGTCATGCAGCACAGAGGCCTGGCGGTGTCATGCACGGAGGCCTGGCGGTGTCATGCAGCACGGAGGCCTGGCGGTGTCATGCAGCACGGAGGCCTGGCGGTGTCATGCACGGAGGCCTGGCGGTGTCATGCAGCACGGAGGCCTGGCGGTGTCATGCAGCACGGAGGCCTGGTGGTGTCATGCAGCACGGAGGCCTGGCGGTGTCATGCACGGAGGCCTGGCGGTGTCATGCAGCACAGAGGCCTGGCGGTGTCATGCACGGAGGCCTGGCGGTGTCATGCAGCACGGAGGCCTGGCGGTGTCATGCAGCACAGAGGCCTGGCGGTGTCATGCACGGAGGCCTGGCGGTGTCATGCAACACGGAGGCCTGGCGGTGTCATGCAGCACGGAGGCCTGGCGTTGTCATGCACGGAGGCCTGGCGGTGTCATGCAGCACGGAGGCTTGGCGGTGTCATGCAGCACGGAGGCTTGGCGGTGTCATGCAGCACGGAGGCCTGGTGGTGTCATGCACGGAGGCCTGGCGTTGTCATGCAGCACGGAGGCCTGGCGGTGTCATGCAGCACGGATGCCTGGCGGTGTCATGCAGCACGGAGGCCTGGCGATGTCATGCACGGAGGCCTGGCGGTGTCATGCACTGAGGCCTGGCGGTGTCATGCACTGAGGCCTGGCGGTGTCATGCACGGAGGCCTGGCGGTGTCATGCACGGAGGCCTGGCGGTGTCATGCAGCACGGAGGCCTGGCAGTGTCATGCAGCACTCAGGCCTGGCGGTGTTATGCAGCACGGAGGCATGGCGGTGTCATGCAGCACGGAGGCCTGGCGGTGTCATGCAGCATGGAGGCCTGGCGGTGTCATGCAGCATGGAGGCCTGGTGGTGTCATGCAGCATGGAGGCCTGGCGGTGTCATGCAGCACGGAGGCCTGGCGGTGTCATGCAGCACGGAGGCCTGGCGGTGTCATGCAGCACGGAGGCTTGGCGGTGTCATGCAGCACGGAGGCCTGGCGGTGTCATGCAGCACGGAGGCCTGGCGGTGTCATGCACGGAGGCCTGGCAGTGTCATGCAGCACGGAGCCCTGGCGGTGTCATGCACGGAGGCCTGGCGGTGTCATGCACGGAGGCCTGGCGGTGTCATGCAGCACGGAGGCCTGGCGGTGTCATGCAGCACGGAGGCCTGGCGGTGTCATGCAGCACGGAGGCCTGGCGGTGTCATGCACGGAGGCCTGGCGGTGTCATGCAGCACGGAGGCCTGGCGGTGTCATGCAGCACGGAGGCCTGGCGGTGTCATGCAGCACGGAGGCCTGGCGGTGTCATGCAGCACGGAGGCCTGGCGGTGTCATGCAGCACGGAGGCCTGGCGGTGTCATGCAGCACGGAGGCCTGGCGGTGTCATGCAGCACGGAGGCCTGGCGGTGTCATGCACGGAGGCCTGGCGGTGTCATGCACGGAGGCCTGGCGGTGTCATGCAGCACAGGGGCCTGGCGGTGTCATGCAGCACGGAGGCCTGGCGGTGTCATGCAGCACGGAGGCCTGGTGGTGTCATGCAGCACGGAGGCCTGGCGGTGTCATGCACGGAGGCCTGGTGGTGTCATGCAGCACGGAGGCCTGGCGGTGTCATGCAGCACGGAGGCCTGGCGGTGTCATGCAGCATGGAGCCCTGGCGGTGTCATGCACGGAGGCCTGGCGGTGTCATGCACGGAGGCCTGGCGGTGTCATGCAGCACGGAGGCCTGGCGGTGTCATGCAGCACGGAGGCCTGGCAGTGTCATGCACGGAGGCCTGGCGGTGTCATGCAGCACGGAGGCCTGGCGGTGTCATGCACGGAGGCCTGGCGGTGTCATGCAGCACAGAGGCCTCTCAGTGTCATGCAGCACGGAGGCCTGGCGGTGTCATACATGGAGGCTCGGCGGTGTCATGCAGCACGGAGGCCTGGTGATGTCATGCAGCACGGAGGCCTGGCGGTGTCATGCAGCACGGAGGCCTGGCGGTGTCATGCAGCACGGAGGCCTGGCGGTGTCATGCAGCACGGAGGCCTGGCGGTGTCATGCACAGAGGCCTGGCGGTGTCATGCAGCACGGAGGCCTGGTGGTGTCATGCACGGAGGCCTGACGGTGTCATGCACGGAGGCCTGGCGGTGTCATGCAGCACGGAGGCCTGGCGGTGTCATGCAGCACGGAGGCCAGGCGGTGTCATGCAGCAAGGAGGCCTGGCGGTGTCATGCATGGAGGCCTGGCGGTGTCATGCAGCACAGAGGCCTGGCGGTGTCATGCAGCACGGAGGCCTGGCGGTGTCATGCACGGAGGCCTGGCGGTGTCATGCAGCACCGAGGCCTGGCGGTGTCATGCAGCACCGAGGCCTGGCGGTGTCATGCAGCACGGAGGCCTGGCGGTGTCATGCAGCACGGAGGCCTGGCGGTGTCATGCAGCACGGAGGCCTGGCGGTGTCATGCACGGAGGCCTGGCGGTGTCATGCAGCACGGAGGCCTGGCGGTGTCATGCAGCACGGAGGCCTGGTGGTGTCATGCAGCACGGAGGCCTGGCGGTGTCATGCAGCACGGAGGCCTGGCGGTGTCATGCAGCACAGAGGCCTGGCGGTGTCATGCAGCACGGAGGCCTGGCGGTGTCATGCAGCACGGAGGCCTGGCGGTGTCATGCACGGAGGCCTGGCGGTGTCATGCATGGAGGCCTGGCGGTGTCATGCAGCACGGAGCCCTGGCGGTGTCATGCAACACGGAGGCCTGGCGGTGTCATGCAGCACGGAGGCCTGGCGGTGTCATGCAGCACGGAGGCCTGGCGGTGTCATGCAGCACGGAGGCCTGGCGGTGTCATGCAGCACGGAGGCCTGGCGGTGTCATGCAGCACGGAGGCCTGGCGGTGTCATGCAGCACGGAGGCCTGGCGGTGTCATGCAGCACGGAGGACTGGCGGTGTCATGCACGGAGGCCTGGCGGTGTCATGCACAGAGGCCTGGCGGTGTCATGCAGCATGGAGCCCTGGCGGTGTCATGCACGGAGGCCTGGCGGTGTCATGCACGGAGGTCTGGCGGTGTCATGCAGCACGGAGGCCTGGCGGTGTCATGCAGCACGGAGGCCTGGCAGTGTCATGCACGGAGGCCTGGCGGTGTCATGCAGCACGGAGGCCTGGCGGTGTCATGCAGCACGGAGGCCTGGCGGTGTCATGCAGCACGGAGGCCTGGCGGTGTCATGCAGCACGGAGGCCTGGCGGTGTCATGCACGGAGGCCTGGCGGTGTCATGCAGCACGGAGGTCTGGCGGTGTCATGCAGCACGGAGGCCTGGCGGTGTCATGCAGCACGGAGGTCTGGCGGTGTCATGCAGCACGGAGGCCTGGCGGTGTCATGCAGCACGGAGGCCTGGCGGTGTCATGCACAGAGGCCTGGCGGTGTCATGCAGCACGGAGGCCTGGCGGTGTCATTCACGGAGGCCTGACGGTGTAATGCACGGAGGCCTGGCGGTGTCATGCAGCACGGAGGCCTGGCGGTGTCATGCAGCACGGAGGCCAGGCGGTGTCATGCAGCAAGGAGGCCTGGCGGTGTCATGCACGGAGGCCTGGTGGTGTCATGCAGCACAGAGGCCTGGCGGTGTCATGCAGCACGGAGGCCTGGCGGTGTCATGCATGGAGGCCTGGCGGTGTCATGCAGCACGGAGGCCTGGCGGTGTCATGCAGCACGGAGGCCTGGCGGTGTCATGCAGCACGGAGGCCTGGCGGTGTCATGCACGGAGGCCTGGCGGTGTCATGCAGCACGGAGGCCTGGCGGTGTCATGCAGCACGGAGGCCTAGCGGTGTGTTCTGCTCGACTTTCCTGGCCCTCTTTTGAGGGAAGGTGATTGGAGGTGACTTCAGTCTACTATCATTCCAGTGTGAGGGTTGGAACCGTGAATAGTGCCTATTTACAAGGCATTTTGACATAATTCTGTATTCCTCTCCTTAGATTAGGGCTCATAAACTTATGCTAGGGGATAGATTCATTAGTACTAGGGAAAATCTGTCCTTTTGTAAGGGTATTAGTATACTTTCTATTGAATTATGCTTAGTTCTGGTCTGGTAGGCCTCAAACGGGAGAGACTCCATCTTTCTTTCTGCTCCGGCAGCTTGAGACGCTTCTAGGTCAAATGTAATGTTTTAGTTATGAGGTGTTGTTCGCCTGGAGAGAACCGGCTCAGGCTGGCCCTTGCCGAAGGATTGTATTTTTCTTCATGCCGAAGACACAACATCAGGCCGGCCGGCTGGGAACGTGTCCTTGGTACGGGGAGGTACAAGAATTTGGAGGGCGGCAGGCTACTGGCCGTATTTTTCCATGAAGGAACAAGCTTCTATATTAGTGAAAGCACGAAGCAGTTGTGGAGTCAGTCCGTAGGCGGCATCCAGCCGTCAGCAGCGAAGCTATTAATTATTTCAGGGAAGATAGTCGCCATTCCAAAGACTGAGAAGAATTAAGAAACTGATACTCTCTTAGAAAGATTGAAGTTATTTTAGTGGAGACGGCTGGAGAGCTTTGACATTAAGATCAGAGCATAAAGAGTGAAGCAGTTAGTTGAACGAACGACGATCCGAGAGGCTAAAACTGAACTACCAAATTGAAGCTGGGAAGTGAAGAGGGTCCGTGAGTGAGACGAGAGAGGAGTAGCGCAGAACATCCAGAGAGAGAGAGAGAGAGTAGTCAAAGGGAGAAAGGTTCCAGTGACTTGGAAAAGGGTGAAGGGAACAGCGCATAACGGTGCAGACGTGTATCTGTGACTGCGGAGGTGTGACTTCAAGACGAGCCAAGGCACCAACGAGAAGGGAACCTAGATGACTGCTGAGTCCAGAATTCATATTAATAAGGTGACGTCGACCCTTTCTTATTAGAGTGCACATTCTAATCTTTCACTTTCCTTTGCAGGCTATGTGTTATCGTATGGTGTTATATAATTGTTTGTCGTTTTGAGAAATAAAGTACCCCAGTTCTTAGTGAACCGACATGTGCTTCGTATTCTTGCATGAAAAGGTAACCTGTTCTTCTAGTCAGGTGCTACTATGTGAACAGATGCTAACCCTGGTCAGGTAAGTGGTAACTGAATAAGGGAGAGAGGAGCCTTTGGATTGAAGGATAGGTTGTACGTTATCTAATTTGGCAATTATTGTGTGATCCATAATATTGTAGTACTATACCCCTGGTGAATAGCGAGAAACTGCCGTTGGGGTAGAGGAGTCTGGGTCCGTCTAGGACCGCGAGGCTGGATAAACTGCCGTTGGGGTAGAGGAGTCTGGGTCCGTCTGGGACCGCGAGGCCGGATAAACTGCCATTGGGGTAGAGGAGTCTGGGTCCGTCTGGGACCGCGAGGCCGGATAAACTGCCGTTGGGGTAGAGGAGTCTGGGTCTGAATGATCGCGAGACTGATTGATTGACATCATAGGAAGTCTGGGTATGTACATTATGAATTCCCTGTCCTTAGGTGGTAGATATATGCTGTTACCTGCTGTAAATAGGCCCTAGGGGGGGGGGGGGGTGATTACGTTTTGGCTGAGTTGGTAATGCTCTGATGAGTTGATCCTATCTAATCTGAGAAATCAGTCAGAACACGGTGTCATGCACGGAGGCCTGGCGGTGTCATGCAGCACGGAGGCCTAGCGGTGTCATGCAGCACGGAGGCCTGGCGGTGTCATGCTGCACCGAGGCCTGGCGATGTCATGCAGCACGGAGGCCTGGCGGTGTCATGCAGCACGGAGGCCTGGCAGTGTCATGCAGCACGGAGGCCTGGCGGTGTCATGCACGGAGGCCTGGCGGTGTCATGCAGCACGGAGGCCTGGCGGTGTCATGCACGGAGGCCTGGCGGTGTCATGCAGCACGGAGGCCTGGCGGTGTCATGCAGCACGGAGGCCTGGCGGTGTCATGCAGCACGGAGGCCTGGCGGTGTCATGCAGCACGGAGGCCTGGCGGTGTCATGCAGCACGGAGGCCTGGCGGTGTCATGCAGCACGGAGGCCTGGCGGTGTCATGCAGCACGGAGTCCTGGCGGTGTCATGCAGCACGGAGGCCTGGCGGTGTCATGCAGCACAGAGGCCTGGCGGTGTCATGCACGGAGGCCTGGCGGTGTCATGCAGCACGGAGGCCTGGCGGTGTCATGCACGGAGGCCTGGCGGTGTCATGCAGCACGGAGGCCTGGCGGTGTCATGCAGCACGGAGGCCTGGCGGTGTCATGCAGCACGGAGGCCTGGAGGTGTCATGCAGCACGGAGGCCTGGCGGTGTCATGCACGGAGGCATGGCGGTGTCATGCACGGAGGCCTGGCGGTGTCATGCACGGAGGCCTGGCGGTGTCATGCACGGAGGCCTGGCGGTGTCATGCACGGAGGCCTGGCGGTGTCATGCAGCATGGAGGCCTGGCGGTGTCATGCAGCACGGAGGCCTGGCGGTGTCATGCAGCACGGAGGCCTGGTGGTGTCATGCACGGAGGCCTGGCGGTGTCATGCAGCACGGAGGCCTGGCGGTGTCATGCAGCATGGAGGCCTGGCGGTGTCATGCAGCACGGAGGCCTGGCGGTGTCATGCAGCACGGAGGCCTGGCGGTGTCATGCACGGAGGCCTGGCGGTGTCATGCAGCACGGAGGCCTGGCGGTGTCATGCAGCACGGAGGCCTGGCGGTGTCATGCAGCACGGAGGCCTGGCGGTGTCATGCAGCACGGAGGCCTGGCGGTGTCATGCAGCACGGAGGCCTGGCGGTGTCATGCAGCACGGAGGCCTGGAGGTGTCATGCACGGAGGCCTGGTGGTGTCATGCACGGAGGCCTGGCGGTGTCATGCAGCACGGAGGCCTGGCGGTGTCATGCAGCACGGAGGCCTGGCGGTGTCATGCAGCACAGCGGCCTGGCGGTGTCATGCAGCACGGAGGCCTGGCGGTGTCATGCAGCACGGAGGCCTGGCGGTGTCATGCAGCACGGAGGCCTGGCGGTGTCATGCACGGAGGCCTGGCGGTGTCATGCACGGAGGCCTGGCGGTGTCATGCAGCACGGAGGCCTGGCGGTGTCATGCAGCACGGAGGCCTGGCGGTGTCATGCAGCACAGCGGCCTGGCGGTGTCATGCAGCACGGAGGCCTGGCGGTGTCATGCAGCACGGAGGCCTGGCGGTGTCATGCAGCACGGAGGCCTGGCGGTGTCATGCAGCACGGAGGCCTGGCGGTGTCATGCATGGAGGCCTGGCGGTGTCATGCACGGAGGTCTGGCGGTGTCATGCAGCATGGAGGCCTGGCGGTGTCATGCAGCACGGAGGCAGGCCTGGTGGTGTCATGCACGGAGGCCTGGCGGTGTCATGCAGCACGGAGGCCTGTCGGTGTCATGCAGCACGGAGGCCTGGCGGTGTCATGCAGCACAGCGGCCTGGCAGTGTCATGCAGCACGGAGGCCTGGCGGTGTCATGCAGCACAGAGGCCTGGCGGTGTCATGCAGCACGGAGGCCTGGCGGTGTCATGCAGCACGGAGGCCTGGCGGTGTCATGCACGGAGGCATGGTGGTGTCATGCAGCACGTAGGCCTGGTGGTGTCATGCACGGAGGCCTGGCGGTGTCATGCACGGAGGCCTGGCGGTGTCATGCACGGAGGCCTGGCGGTGTCATGCAGCATGGAGGCCTGGCGGTGTCATGCAGCACGGAGGCCTGGCGGTGTCATGCAGCACGGAGGCCTGGCGGTGTCATGCACGGAGGCCTGGCGGTGTCATGCACGGAGGCCTGGTGGTGTCATGCACGGAGGCCTGGCGGTGTCATGCAGCACGGAGGCCTGGCGGTGTCATGCAGCACAGCGGCCTGGCAGTGTCATGCAGCACGGAGGCCTGGCGGTGTCATGCAGCACGGCGGCCTGGCAGTGTCATGCAGCACGGAGGCCTGGCGGTGTCATGCAGCACGGAGGCCTGGCGGTGTCATGCAGCACGGAGGCCTGGCGGTGTCATGCAGCACGGAGGCCTGGCGGTGTCATGCACGGAGGCCTGGCGGTGTCATGCAGCACGGAGGCCTGGCGGTGTCATGCAGCACGGAGGCCTGGCGGTGTCATGCAGCACGGAGGCCTGGCGGTATCATGCAGCACGGAGGCCTGGCGGTGTCATGCAGCACGGAGGCCTGGCGGTGTCATGCACGGAGGCCTGGCGGTGTCATGCAGCACGGAGGCCTGGCGGTGTCATGCAGCACGGAGGCCTGGCGGTGTCATGCAGCACGGAGGCCTGGCGGTGTCATGCAGCACGGAGGCCTGGCGGTGTCATGCAGCACGGAGGCCTGGTGGTGTCATGCAGCACGGAGGCCTGGCGGTGTCATGCAGCACGGAGGCCTGGCGGTGTCATGCAGCATGGAGGCCTGGCGGTGTCATGCAGCACGGAGGCCTGGCGGTGTCATGCAGCACGGAGGCCTGGCGGTGTCATGCACGGAGGCCTGGCGGTGTCATGCAGCACGGAGGCCTGGCGGTGTCATGCAGCACGGAGGCCTGGCGGTGTCATGCAGCACGGAGGCCTGGCGGTGTCATGCAGCACGGAGGCCTGGCGGTGTCATGCAGCACGGAGGCCTGGCGGTGTCATGCAGCAGGGAGGCCTGGCGGTGTCATGCACGGAGGCCTGGTGGTGTCATGCAGCACGGAGGCCTGGCGGTGTCATGCAGCACGGAGGCCTGGCGGTGTCATGCAGCACGGAGGCCTGGCGGTGTCATGCAGCACGGAGGCCTGGTGGTGTCATGCAGCACGGAGGCCTGGTGGTGTCATGCAGCACGGCGGCCTGGCGGTGTCATGCAGCATGGAGGCCTGGCGGTGTCATGCACGGAGGCCTGGCGGTGTCATGCAGCACGGAGGCCTGGCGGTGTCATGCAGCACGGAGGCCTGGCGGTGTCATGCAGCACGGAGGCCTGGTGGTGTCATGCAGCACGGAGGCCTGGCGGTGTCATGCAGCACGGAGGCCTGGCGGTGTCATGCAGCACGGAGGCCTGGCGGTGTCATGCAGCACGGAGGCCTGGCGGTGTCATGCAGCACGGAGGCCTGGCGGTGTCATGCACGGAGGCCTGGCGGTGTCATGCACGGAGGCCTGGCGGTGTCATGCAGCACGGAGGCCTGGCGGTGTCATGTACAGAGGCCTGGTGGTGTCATGCACGGAGGCCTGGCGGTGTCATGCAGCACGGAGGCCTGGCGGTGTCATGCAGCACGGAGGCCTGGCGGTGTCATGCAGCACGGAGGCCTGGCGGTGTCATGCACGGAGGCCTGGTGGTGTCATGCACGGAGGCCTGGCGGTGTCATGCAGCACGGAGGCCTGGCGGGTGTCATGCAGCACGGAGGCCTGGCGGTGTCATGCAGCACAGCGGCCTGGCGGTGTCATGCAGCACGGAGGCCTGGCAGTTTCATGCAGCACGGAGGCCTGGCGGTGTCATGCAGCACGGAGGCCTGGCGGTGTCATGCACGGAGGTCTGGCGGTGTCATGCAGCATGGAGGCCTGGCGGATTCATGCAGCACGGAGGCAGGCCTGGTGGTGTCATGCACGGAGGCCTGGCGGTGTCATGCAGCACGGAGGCCTGGCGGTGTCATGCAGCACGGAGGCCTGGCGGTGTCATGCAGCACAGCGGCCTGGCAGTGTCATGCAGCACGGAGGCCTGGCGGTGTCATGCAGCACAGAGGCCTGGCGGTGTCATGCAGCACAGAGGCCTGGCGGTGTCATGCAGCACGGAGGCCTGGCGGTGTCATGCAGCACGGAGGCCTGGCGGTGTCATGCACGGAGGCATGGCGGTGTCATGCAGCACGGAGGCCTGGCGGTGTCATGCACGGAGGCCTGGCGGTGTCATGCACGGAGGCCTGGCGGTGTCATGCAGCATGGAGGCCTGGCGGTTCATGCCAGCACGGAGGCCTGGCGGTGTCATGCAGCACGGAGGCCTGGCGGTGTCATGCACGGAGGCCTGGTGGTGTCATGCACGGAGGCCTGGCGGTGTCATGCAGCACGGAGGCTGGCGGTGTCATGCAGCACAGCGGCCTGGCAGTGTCATGCAGCACGGAGGCCTGGCGGTGTCATGCAGCACGGCGGCCTGGCAGTGTCATGCAGCACGGAGGCCTGGCGGTGTCATGCAGCCGGAGGCTGGCGGTGTCATGCAGCACGGAGGCCTGGCGGTGTCATGCAGCACGGAGGCCTGGCGGTGTCATGCACGGAGGCCTGGCGGTGTCATGCAGCACGGAGGCCTGGCGGTGTCATGCAGCACGGAGGCCTGGCGGTGTCATGCAGCACGGAGGCCTGGCGGTATCATGCAGCACGGAGGCCTGGCGGTGTCATGCAGCACGGAAGCCTGGCGGTGTCATGCACGGAGGCCTGGCGGTGTCATGCAGCACGGAGGCCTGGCGGTGTCATGCAGCACAGAGGCCTGGCGGTGTCATGCAGCACGGAGGCCTGGCGGTGTCATGCAGCACGGAGGCCTGGCGGTGTCATGCACGGAGGCCTGGCGGTGTCATGCACGGAGGCCTGGCGGTGTCATGCAGCACGGAGGCCTGGCGGTGTCATGCAGCACGGAGGCCTGGCGGTGTCATGCAGCACAGCGGCCTGGCGGTGTCATGCAGCACGGAGGCCTGGCAGTGTCATGCAGCACGGAGTCCTGGCGGTGTCATGCAGCACGGGAGGCCTGGCGGTGTCATGCACGGAGGCCTGGCGGTGTCATGCACGGAGGCCTGGCGGTGTCATGCACGGAGGCCTGGCGGTGTCATGCAGCATGGAGGCCTGGCGGTGTCATGCAGCACGGAGGCCTGGCGGTGTCAT
The DNA here is from genome assembly GCF_964263255.1 of Lissotriton vulgaris. Taxonomy (NCBI): domain Eukaryota; kingdom Metazoa; phylum Chordata; class Amphibia; order Caudata; family Salamandridae; genus Lissotriton; species Lissotriton vulgaris. The sequence goes on along the minus strand of NW_028254839.1, from coordinate 1,522,737 downwards.
GCAGCACGGAGGCCTGGCGGTGTCATGCAGCACGGAGGCCTGGTGGTGTCATGCACGGAGGCCTGGTGGTGTCATGCATGGAGGCCTGGCGGGTGTCATGCAGCACGGAGGCCTGGCGGTGTCATGCAGCACAGCGGCCTGGCGGTGTCATGCAGCACGGAGGCTGGCGGTGTCATGCAGCACGGAGGCCTGGCGGTGTCATGCAGCACGGAGGCCTGGCGGTGTCATGCAGCACGGAGGCCTGGCGGTGTCATGCAGCACGGAGGCCTGGCGGTGTGTGCACGGAGGCCTGGCGGTGTCATGCAGCACGGAGGCCTGGCGGTGTCATGTACAGAGGCCTGGTGGTGTCATGCACGGAGGCCTGGCGGTGTCATGCAGCACGGAGGCCTGGCGGTGTCATGCAGCACAGCGGCCTGGCAGTGTCATGCAGCACGGAGGCCTGGCGGTGTCATGCAGCACGGAGGCCTGGCGGTGTCATGCACGGAGGCCTGGCGGTGTCATGCAGCACGGAGGCCTGGTGGTGTCATGCAGCACGGAGGCCTGGCGGTGTCATGCAGCACGGAGGCCTGGCGGTGTCATGCAGCACGGAGGCCTGGCGGTGTCATGCAGCACGGAGGCCTGGCGGTGTCATGCAGCACGGAGGCCTGGCGGTGTCATGCAGCACGGAGGCCTGGCGGTGTCATGCAGCACGGAGGCCTGGCGGTGTCATGCATGGAGGCCTGGCGGTGTCATGCAGCACGGAGGCCTGGCGGTGTCATGCAGCACAGCGGCCTGGCAGTGTCATGCAGCACGGAGGCTTGGCGGTGTCATGCAGCACGGAGGCCTGGCGGTGTCATGCACGGAGGCCTGGCGGTGTCATGCAGCACGGAGGCCTGGCGGTGTCATGCAGCACGGAGGCCTGGCGGTGTCATGCACGGAGGCCTGGCGGTGTCATGCAGCACGGAGGCCTGGCGGTGTCATGCAGCACGGAGGCCTGGCGGTGTCATGCAGCACGAGGCCTGGCGGTGTCATGCAGCACGGAGGCCTGGCGGTGTCATGCACGGAGGCCTGGCGGTGTCATGCAGCACGGAGGCCTGGCGGTGTCATGTACAGAGGCTGGTGGTGTCATGCACGGAGGCCTGGTGGTGTCATGCAGCACGGAGGCCTGGCGGTGTCATGCAGCACAGCGGCCTGGCAGTGTCATGCAGCACGGAGGCCTGGCGGTGTCATGCAGCACGGAGGCCTGGCGGTGTCATGCACGGAGGCCTGGCGGTGTCATGCAGCACAGGAGGCCTGGCGGTGTCATGCAGCACGGAGGCCTGGCGGTGTCATGCAGCACGGAGGCCTGGCGGTGTCATGCAGCACAGAGGCCTGGCGGTGTCATGCAGCACGGAGGCCTGGCGGTGTCATGCACGGAGGCCTGGCGGTGTCATGCAGCACGGAGGCCTGGCGGTGTCATGCAGCACGGAGGCCTGGCGGTGTCATGCACGGAGGCCTGGCGGTGTCATGCAGCATGGAGGCCTGGCGGTGTCATGCAGCACAGCGGCCTGGCAGTGTCATGCAGCACGGAGGCCTGGCGGTGTCATGCAGCACGGAGGCCTGGCGGTGTCAGGCAGCACAGAGGCCTGGCGGTGTCATGCAGCACAGCGGCCTGGCGGTGTCATGCAGCACGGAGGCCTGGCGGTGTCATGCAGCACGAGGCCTGGCGGTGTCATGCAGCACGGAGGCCTGGCGGTGTCATGCACGGAGGCCTGGCGGTGTCATGCACGGAGGCCTGGCGGTGTCATGCACGGAGGCCTGGCGGTGTCATGCAGCATGGAGGCCTGGCGGTGTCATGCAGCACGGAGGCCTGGCGGTGTCATGCAGCACGGAGGCCTGGCGGTGTCATGCAGCACGGAGGCCTGGCGGTGTCATGCACGGAGGCCTGGCGGTGTCATGCAGCACGGAGGCCTGGCGGTGTCATGCAGCACGGAGGCCTGGCGGTGTCATGCAGCACGGAGGCCTGGCGGTGTCATGCAGCACAGCGGCCTGGCGGTGTCATGCAGCACAGCGGCCTGGCGGTTTCATGCAGCACAGCGGCCTGGCGGTGTCATGCAGCACGCAGGCCTGGCGGTGTCATGCAGCAGGAGGCCTGGCGGTGTCATGCAGCACGGAGGCCTGGCGGTGTCATGCAGCACGGAGGCCTGGCGGTGTCATGCAGCACGGAGGCCTGGCGGTGTCATGCAGCACGGAGGCCTGGCGGTGTCATGCAGCACGGAGGCCTGGCGGTGTCTGGAGCACGGAGGCCTGGCGGTGTCATGCAGCACGGAGGCCTGGCGGTGTCATGCAGCACTGAGGCCTGGCGGTGTCATGCAGCACGGAGGCCTGGCGGTGTCATGCAGCACGGAGGCCTGGCGGTGTCATGCAGCACGGAGGCCTGGCGGTGTCATGCACGGAGGCCTGGCGGTGTCATGCACGGAGGCCTGGCGGTGTCATGCAGCACAGAGGCCTGGCGGTGTCATGCAGCACGGAGGCCTGGCGGTGTCATGCAGCACGGAGGCCTGGCGGTGTCATGCAGCACGGAGGCCTGGCGGTGTCATGCAGCACGGAGGCCTGGCGGTGTCATGCACAGAGGCCTGGCGGTGTCATGCAGCACGGAGGCCTGGTGGTGTCATGCAGCACGGACGCCTGGCGGTGTCATGCAGCACGGAGGCCTGGCGGTGTCATGCAGCACGGAGGCCTGGCGGTGTCATGCAGCACGGAGGCCTGTCGGTGTCATGCAGCACGGAGGCCTGTCGGTGTCATGCAGCACGGAGGCCTGGCGGTGTCATGCAGCACAGAGGCCTGGCGGTGTCATGCAGCACGGAGGCCTGGCAGTGTCATGCAGCACGGAGGCCTGGCGGTGTCATGCAGCACGGAGGCCTGGCGGTGTCATGCAGCATGGAGGCCTGGCGATGTCATGCAGCATGGAGGCCTGGCGGTGTCATGCAGCACGGAGACCTGGCGGTGTCATGCAGCACGGAGACCTGGCGGGTGTCATGCCTCACGGAGGCCTGGCGGTGTCATGCACGGAGGCCTGGCGGTGTCATGCAGCACAGAGGCCTGGCGGTGTCATGCAGCACGGAGGCCTGGAGGTGTCATGCAGCACGGAGGCCTGGCGGTGTCATGCACGGAGGCCTGGCGGTGTCATGCACGGAGGCCTGGCGGTGTCATGCAGCACGGAGGCCTGGCGGTGTCATGCAGCACGGAGGCCTGGCGGTGTCATGCAGCACGGAGGCCTGGCGGTGTCATGCAGCACGGAGGCCTGGCGGTGTCATGCACGGAGGCCTGGCGGTGTCATGCACGGAGGCCTGGCGGTGTCATGCAGCACCGAGGCCTGGCGGTGTCATGCAGCACCGAGGCCTGGCGGTGTCATGCAGCACCGAGGCCTGGCGGTGTCATGCAGCACGGAGGCCTGGCGTTGTCATGCAGCACGGAGGCCTGGCGGTGTCATGCACGGAGGCCTGGCGGTGTCATGCAGCACGGAGGCCTGGTGGTGTCATGCAGCACGGAGGCCTGGTGGTGTCATGCAGCACGGAGGCCTGGCGGTGTCATGCAGCACGGAGGCCTGGTGGTGTCATGCAGCACGGAGGCCTGGTGGTGTCATGCAGCACGGAGGCCTGGCGGTGTCATGCAGCACGGAGGCCTGGCGGTGTCATGCAGCACGGAGGCCTGGCGGTGTCATGCAGCACGGAGGCCTGGCGGTGTCATGCCGCACGGAGGCCTGGCGGTGTCATGCAGCACGGAGGCCTGGTGGTGTCATGCAGCACGGAGGCCTGGCGGTGTCATGCAGCACGGAGGCCTGGCGGTGTCATGCAGCACGGAGGCCTGGCGGTGTCATGCAGCACGGAGGCCTGGCGGTGTCATGCAGCACGGAGGCCTGGCGGTGTCATGCAGCACGGAGGCCTGGCGGTGTCATGCAGCACGGAGGCCTGGCGGTGTCATGCAGCACGGAGGCCTGGCGGTGTCATGCAGCACGGAGGCCTGGCGGTGTCATGCAGCACGGAGGCCTGGCGGTGTCATGCAGCACGGAGGCCTGGCGGTGTCATGCACGGAGGCCTGGCGGTGTCATGCAGCACGGAGGCCTGGCGGTGTCATGCAGCACGGAGGCCTGGCGGTGTCATGCAGCACGGAGGCCTGGCGGTGTCATGCAGCACAGCGGCCTGGCGGTGTCATGCAGCACAGCGGCCTGGCGGTGTCATGCAGCACGGAGGCCTGGCGGTGTCATGCAGCACGGAGGCCTGGCGGTGTCATGCAGCACGGAGGCCTGGCGGTGTCATGCAGCACGGAGGCCTGGCGGTGTCATGCAGCACAGAGGCCTGGCGGAGTCATGCAGCACGGAGGCCTGGCGGTGTCATGCAGCACGGAGGCCTGGCGGTGTCATGCAGCACGGAGGCCTGGCGGTGTCATGCAGCACGGAGGCCTGGCGGTGTCATGCAGCACGGAGGCCTGGCGGTGTCATGCAGCACTGAGGCCTGGCGGTGTCATGCAGCACGGAGGCCTGGCGGTGTCATGCAGCACGGAGGCCTGGCGGTGTCATGCACGGAGGCCTGGCGGTGTCATGCACGGAGGCCTGGCGGTGTCATGCAGCACGGAGGCCTGGCGGTGTCATGCAGCACGGAGGCCTGGCGGTGTCATGCAGCACGGAGGCCTGGCGGTGTCATGCAGCACGGAGGCCTGGCGGTGTCATGCAGCACGGAGGCCTGGCGGTGTCATGCACAGAGGCCTGGCGGTGTCATGCAGCACAGAGGCCTGGTGGTGTCATGCAGCACGGAGGCCTGGCGGTGTCATGCAGCACGGAGGCCTGGCAGTGTCATGCAGCACGGAGGCCTGGCGGTGTCATGCAGCACGGAGGCCTGGCGGTGTCATGCAGCACGGAGGCCTGGCGGTGTCATGCAGCACGGAGGCCTGGCGGTGTCATGCACGGAGGCCTGGTGGTGTCATGCACGGAGGCCTGGCGGTGTCATGCAGCACGGAGGCCTGGCGGTGTCATGCACGGAGGCCTGGCGGTGTCATGCAGCACCGAGGCCTGGCGGTGTCATGCAGCACCGAGGCCTGGCGGTGTCATGCAGCACCGAGGCCTGGCGGTGTCATGCAGCACGGAGGCCTGGCGTTGTCATGCAGCACGGAGGCCTGGCGGTGTCATGCACGGAGGCCTGGCGGTGTCATGCAGCACGGAGGCCTGGCGGTGTCATGCAGCACGGAGGCCTGGTGGTGTCATGCAGCACGGAGGCCTGGCGGTGTCATGCAGCACGGAGGCCTGGCGGTGTCATGCACGGAGGCCTGGCGGTGTCATGCACGGAGGCCTGGCGGTGTCATGCAGCACGGAGGCCTGGCGGTGTCATGCACGGAGGCCTGGCGGTGTCATGCAGCACGGAGACCTGGTGGTGTCATGCACGGAGGCCTGGCGGTGTCATGCAGCACGGAGGCCTGGCGGTGTCATGCAGCACGGAGGCCTGGCGGTGTCATGCAGCACGGAGGACTGGCGGTGTCATGCACGGAGGCCTGGTGGTGTCATGCACGGAGGCCTGGCGGTGTCATGCAGCATGGAGCCCTGGCGGTGTCATGCACGGAGGCCTGGCGGTGTCATGCACAGAGGCCTGGCGGTGTCATGCAGCACGGAGGCCTGGCGGTGTCATGCAGCACGGAGGCCTGGCAGTGTCATGCACGGAGGCCTGGCGGTGTCATGCAGCACGGAGGCCTGGCGGTGTCATGCAGCACGGAGGCCTGGCGGTGTCATGCAGCATGGAGGCCTGGCGGTGTCATGCAGCACGGAGGCCTGGCGGTGTCATGCACGGAGGCCTGGCGGTGTCATGCAGCACGGAGGTCTGGCGGTGTCATGCAGTACGGAGGCCTGGCGGTGTCATGCAGCACGGAGGTCTGGCGGTGTCATGCAGCACGGAGGCCTGGCAGTGTCATGCAGCACGGAGGCCTGGCGGTGTCATGCACAGAGGCCTGGCGGTGTCATGCAGCACGGAGGCCTGGCGGTGTCATGCACGGAGGCCTGACGGTGTCATGCACGGAGGCCTGGCGGTTTCATGCAGCACGAAGGCCTGGCGGTGTCATGCAGCACAGCGGCCTGGCGGTGTCATGCAGCACGGAGGCCTGGCGGTGTCATGCAGCACGGAGGCCTGGCGGTGTCATGCAGCACGGAGGCCTGGCGGTGTCATGCAGCACGGAGGCCTGGCGGTGTCATGCATGGAGGCCTGGCGGTGTCATGCACGGAGGTCTGGCGGTGTCATGCAGCATGGAGGCCTGGCGGTGTCATGCAGCACGGAGGCCTGGCGGTGTCATGCAGCACAGAGGCAGGCCTGGTGGTGTCATGCACGGAGGCCTGGCGGTGTCATGCAGCACGGAGGCCTGGCGGTGTCATGCAGCACGGAGGCCTGGCGGTGTCATGCAGCACGGAGGCCTGGCGGTGTCATGCAGCACAGCGGCCTGGCAGTGTCATGCAGCACGGAGGACTGGCGGTGTCATGCAGCACAGAGGCCTGGCGGTGTCATGCAGCACGGAGGCCTGGCGGTGTCATGCAGCACTGGGGCCTGGCGGTGTCATGCACGGAGGCATGGCGGTGTCATGCAGCACGGAGGCCTGGCGGTGTCATGCACGGAGGCCTGGCGGTGTCATGCACGGAGGCCTGGCGGTGTCATGCACGGAGGCCTGGCGGTGTCATGCAGCATGGAGGCCTGGCGGTGTCATGCAGCACGGAGGCCTGGCGGTGTCATGCAGCACGGAGGCCTGGCGGTGTCATGCACGGAGGCCTGGTGGTGTCATGCAGCACGGAGGCCTGGCGGCGTCATGCAGCACGGAGGCCTGGCGGTGTCATGCAGCACAGCGGCCTGGCAGTGTCATGCAGCACGGAGGCCTGGCGGTGTCATGCAGCACAGCGGCCTGGCAGTGTCATGCAGCACGGAGGCCTGGCGGTGTCATGCAGCACGGCGGCCTGGCAGTGTCATGCAGCACGGAGGCCTGGCGGTGTCATGCAGCACGGAGGCCTGGCGGTGTCATGCAGCATGGAGGCCTGGCGGTGTCATGCAACACGGAGTCCTGGCGGTGTCATGCAGCACGGAGGCCTGGCGGTGTCATGCACGGAGGTCTGGCGGTGTCATGCACGGAGGCCTGGCGGTGTCATGCACGGAGGCCTGGCGGTGTCATGCAGCATGGAGGCCTGGCGGTGTCATGCAGCACGGAGGCCTGGCGGTGTCATGCAGCACGGAGGCCTGGCGGTGTCATGCACGGAGGCATGGCGGTGTCATGCAGCACGGAGGCCTGGCGGTGTCATGCAGCACGGAGGCCTGGCGGTGTCATGCAGCACAGAGGCAGGCCTGGTGGTGTCATGCACGGAGGCCTGGCGGTGTCATGCAGCACGGAGGCCTGGCGGTGTCATGCAGCACGGAGGCCTGGCGGTGTCATGCAGCACGGAGGCCTGGCGGTGTCATGCAGCACAGCGGCCTGGCAGTGTCATGCAGCACGGAGGACTGGCGGTGTCATGCAGCACAGAGGCCTGGCGGTGTCATGCAGCACGGAGGCCTGGCGGTGTCATGCAGCACTGGGGCCTGGCGGTGTCATGCACGGAGGCATGGCGGTGTCATGCAGCACGGAGGCCTGGCGGTGTCATGCACGGAGGCCTGGCAGTGTCATGCATGGAGGCCTGGCGGTGTCATGCAGCATGGAGGCCTGGCGGTGTCATGCAGCACGGAGGCCTGGCGGTGTCATGCAGCACGGAGGCCTGGCGGTGTCATGCACGGAGGCCTGGTGGTGTCATGCAGCACGGAGGCCTGGCGGCGTCATGCAGCACGGAGGCCTGGCGGTGTCATGCAGCACAGCGGCCTGGCAGTGTCATGCAGCACGGAGGCCTGGCGGTGTCATGCAGCACAGCGGCCTGGCAGTGTCATGCAGCACGGAGGCCTGGCGGTGTCATGCAGCACGGCGGCCTGGCAGTGTCATGCAGCATGGAGGCCTGGCGGTGTCATGCAGCACGGAGGCCTGGCGGTGTCATGCAGCATGGAGGCCTGGCGGTGTCATGCAACACGGAGTCCTGGCGGTGTCATGCAGCACGGAGGCCTGGCGGTGTCATGCACGGAGGTCTGGCGGTGTCATGCACGGAGGCCTGGCGGTGTCATGCACGGAGGCCTGGCGGTGTCATGCAGCATGGAGGCCTGGCGGTGTCATGCAGCACGGAGGCCTGGCGGTGTCATGCAGCACGGAGGCCTGGCGGTGTCATGCACGGAGGCATGGCGGTGTCATGCAGCACGGAGGCCTGGCGGTGTCATGCACGGAGGCCTGGCGGTGTCATGCACGGAGGCCTGGCGGTGTCATGCAGCATGGAGGCCTGGCGGTGTCATGCAGCACGGAGGCCTGGCGGTGTCATGCAGCACGGAGGCCTGGCGGTGTCATGCACGGAGGCCTGTTGGTGTCATGCACGGAGGCCTGGGGGTGTCATGCAGCACGGAGGCCTGGCGGTGTCATGCAGCACAGCAGCCTGGCAGTGTCATGCAGCACGGAGGCCTGGCGGTGTCATGCAGCACGGCGGCCTGGCAGTGTCATGCAGCACGGAGGCCTGGCGGTGTCATGCAGCACGGAGGCCTGGCGGTGTCATGCAGCACAGCGGCCTGGCGGTGTCATGCAGCATGGAGGCCTGGCGGTGTCATGCAGCACGGAGGCCTGGCGGTGTCATGCAGCACAGAGGCCTGGCGGTGTCATGTAGCACGGAGGCCTGGCGGTGTCATGCAGCACGGAGGCCTGGCGGTGTCATGCACGGAGGCCTGGCGGTGTCATGCAGCACGGAGGCCTGGCGGTGTCATGTACAGAGGCCTGGTGGTGTCATGCACGGAGGCCTGGCGGTGTCATGCAGCACGGAGGCCTGGCGGTGTCATGCAGCACAGCGGCCTGGCAGTGTCATGCAGCACGGAGGCCTGGCGGTGTCATGCAGCACGGAGGCCTGGCGGTGTCATGCACGGATGCCTGGCGATGTCATGCAGCACGGAGGCCTGGCGGTGTCATGCAGCACGGAGGCCTGGCGGTGTCATGCAGCACGGAGGCCTGGCGGTGTCATGCAGCACGGAGGCCTGGCGGTGTCATGCAGCACGGAGGCCTGGCGGTGTCATGCACGGAGGCCTGGCGGTGTCATGCAGCACGGAGGCCTGGCGGTGTCATGCAGCTCGGAGGCCTGGCGGTGTCATGCACGGAGGCCTGGCGGTGTCATGCAGCACGGAGGCCTGGCGGTGTCATGCAGCACAGTGGCCTGGCAGTGTCATGCAGCACGGAGGCCTGGCGGTGTCATGCAGCACGGAGGCCTGGCGGTGTCATGCACGGAGGCCTGGCGGTGTCATGCAGCACGGAGGCCTGGCGGTGTCATGCAGCACGGAGGCCTGGCGGTGTCATGCACGGAGGCCTGGCCGTGTCATGCAGCACGGAGGCCTGGCGGTGTCATGCAGCACGGAGGCCTGGCAGTGTCATGCAGCATGGAGGCCTGGCGGTGTCATGCAGCACGGAGGCCTGGCGGTGTCATGCAGCACGGAGGCCTGGCGGTGTCATGCACGGAGGCCTGGCGGTGTCATGCAGCACGGAGGCCTGGCGGTGTCATGTACAGAGGCCTGGTGGTGTCATGCACGGAGGCCTGGTGGTGTCATGCAGCACGGAGGCCTGGCGGTGTCATGCAGCACAGCGGCCTGGCAGTGTCATGCAGCACGGAGGCCTGGCGGTGTCATGCAGCACGGAGGCCTGGCGGTGTCATGCACGGAGGCCTGGCGGTGTCATGCAGCACGGAGGCCTGGCGGTGTCATGCAGCACGGAGGCCTGGCGGTGTCATGCAGCACGGAGGCCTGGCGGTGTCATGCAGCACGGAGGCCTGGCGGTGTCATGCAGCACGGAGGCCTGGCGGTGTCATGCACGGAGGCCTGGCGGTGTCATGCAGCACGGAGGCCTGGCGGTGTCATGCAGCACGGAGGCCTGGCGGTGTCATGCACGGAGGCCTGGCGGTGTCATGCAGCATGGAGGCCTGGCGGTGTCATGCAGCACAGCGGCCTGGCAGTGTCATGCAGCACGGAGGCCTGGCGGTGTCATGCAGCATGGAGGCCTGGCGGTGTCATGCACGGAGGCCTGGCGGTGTCATGCAGCACGGAGGCCTGGCGGTGTCATGCAGCACAGAGGCCTGGCGGTGTCATGCACGGAGGCCTGGCGGTGTCATGCAGCACGGAGGCCTGGCGGTGTCATGCAGCACGGAGGCCTGGCGGTGTCATGCAGCACAGAGGCCTGGCGGTGTCATGCAGCACAGCGGCCTGGCGGTGTCATGCAGCACGGAGGCCTGGCGGTGTCATGCAGCACGGAGGCCTGGCGGTGTCATGCAGCACGGAGGCCTGGCGGTGTCATGCACGGAGGCCTGGCGGTGCCATGCACGGAGGCCTGGCGGTGTCATGCACGGAGGCCTGGCGGTGTCATGCAGCACGGAGGCCTGGCGGTGTCATGCAGCACGGAGGCCTGGCGGTGTCATGCACGGAGGCCTGGCGGTGTCATGCACGGAGGCCTGGCGGTGTCATGCACGGAGGCCTGGCGGTGTCATGCAGCATGGAGGCCTGGCGGTGTCATGCAACACGGAGGCCTGGCGGTGTCATGCAGCACGGAGGCCTGGCGGTGTCATGCAGCACGGAGGCCTGGCGGTGTCATGCACGGAGGCCTGGCGGTGTCATGCAGCACGGAGGCCTGGCGGTGTCATGCAGCACGGAGGCCTGGCGGTGTCATGCAGCACGGAGGCCTGGCGGTGTCATGCAGCACAGCGGCCTGGCGGTGTCATGCAGCACAGCGGCCTGGCGGTGTCATGCAGCACAGCGGCCTGGCGGTGTCATGCAGCACGGAGGCCTGGCGGTGTCATGCAGCACGGAGGCCTGGCGGTGTCATGCAGCACGGAGGCCTGGCGGTTTCATGCAGCACGGAGGCCTGGCGGTGTCATGCAGCACGGAGGCCTGGCGGTGTCATGCAGCACGGAGGCCTGGCGGTGTCATGCAGCACGGAGGCCTGGCGGTGTCATGCAGCACGGAGACCTGGCGGTGTCATGCAGCACAGAGGCCTGGCGGTGTCATGCAGCACGGAGGTCTGGCGGTGTCATGCAGCACGGAGGCCTGGCGGTGTCATGCAGCACTGAGGCCTGGCGGTGTCATGCAGCACGGAGGCCTAGCGGTGTCATGCAGCACGGAGGCCTGGCGGTGTCATGCAGCACGGAGGCCTGGCGGTGTCATGCACGGAGGCCTGGCGGTGTCATGCACGGAGGCCTGGCGGTGTCATGCAGCACGGAGGCCTGGCGGTGTCATGCAGCACGGAGGCCTGGCGGTGTCATGCAGCACGGAGGCCTGGCGGTGTCATGCAGCACGGAGGCCTGGCGGTGTCATGCACAGAGGCCTGGTGGTGTCATGCAGCACGGAGGCCTGGTGGTGTCATGCAGCACGGAGGCCTGGCGGTGTCATGCAGCACGGAGGCCTGGCGGTGTCATGCAGCACGGAGGCCTGGCGGTGTCATGCAGCACGGAGGCCTGGCGGTGTCATGCAGCACGGAGGCCTGGCGGTGTCATGCACAGAGGCCTGGCGGTGTCATGCAGCACAGCGGCCTGGCGGTGTCAGGCAGCACGGAGGCCTGGCGGTGTCATGCAGCACGGAGGCCTGGCGGTGTCATGCAGCACGGAGGCCTGGCGGTGTCATGCAGCACGGAGGCCTGGCGGTGTCATGCAGCACGGAGGCCTGGCGGTGTCATGCACGGAGGCCTGGCGGTGTCATGCAGCATGGAGGCCTGGCGGTGTGATACTCTCTTAGAAAGATTGAAGTTATTTTAGTGGAGACGGCTGGAGAGCTTTGACATTAAGATCAGAGCATAAAGAGTGAAGCAGTTAGTTGAACGAACGACGATCCGAGAGGCTGAAACTGAACTACCAAATTGAAGCTGGGAAGTGAAGAGGGTCCGTGAGTGAGACGAGAGAGGAGTAGCGCAGAACATCCAGAGAGAGAGAGAGTAGTCAAAGGGAGAAAGGTTCCAGTGACTTGGAGAAGGGTGAAGGGAACAGCGCATAACGGTGCAGACGTGTATCTGTGACTGCGGAGGTGTGACTTCAAGACGAGCCAAGGCACCAACGAGAAGGGAACCTAGATGACTGCTGAGTCCAGACTTCATATTAATAAGGTGACGTCGACCCTTTCTTATTAGAGTGCACATTCTAATCTTTCACTTTCCTTTGCAGGCTATGTGTTATCGTATGGTGTTATATAATTGTTTGTCGTTTTGAGAAATAAAGTACCCCAGTTCTTAGTGAACCGACATGTGCTTCGTATTCTTGCATGAAAAGGTAACCTGTTCTTCTAGTCAGGTGCTACTATGTGAACAGATGCTAACCCTGGTCAGGTAAGTGGTAACTGAATAAGGGAGAGAGGAGCCCTTGGATTGAAGGATAGGTTGTACGTTATCTAATTTGGCAATTATTGTGTGATCCATAATATTGTAGTACTATACCCCTGGTGAATAGCGAGAAACTGCCGTTGGGGTAGAGGAGTCTGGGTCCGTCTAGGACCGCGAGGCCGGATAAACTGCCGTTGGGGTAGAGGAGTCTGGGTCCGTCTTGGACCGCGAGGCCGGATAAACTGATCCCTTTATGTAATGGTAATCATAAGATAAACTGCCGTTGGGGTAGAGGAGTCTGGGTCCGTCTGGGACCGCGAGGCCGGATAAACTGCCGTTGGGGTAGAGGAGTCTGGGTCCGTCTGGGACCGCGAGGCCGGATAAACTGCCGTTGGGGTAGAGGAGTCTGGGTCCGTCTGGGACCGCGAGGCCGGATAAACTGCCGTTGGGGTAGAGGAGTCTGGGTCCGTCTGGGACCACGAGGCCGGATAAACTGCCGTTGGGGTAGAGGAGTCTGGGTCTGAATGATCGCGAGACTGATTGATTGACATCATAGGAAGTCTGGGTATGTACATTATGAATTCCCTGTCCTTAGGTGGTAGATATATGCTGTTACCTGCTGTAAATAGGCCTTAGGGGGGGGGAGGTGGTTACGTTTTGGCTGAGTTGGTAATGCTCTGATGAGTTGATCCTATCTAATCTGAGAAATCAGTCAGAACACGGTGTCATGCACGGAGGCCTGGCGGTGTCATGCAGCACGGAGGCCTAGCGGTGTCATGCAGCACGGAGGCCTGGCGGTGTCATGCAGCACGGAGGCCTGGCGGTGTCATGCAGCACGGAGGCCTGGCGGTGTCATGCAGCACGGAGGCCTGGCGGTGTCATGCACGGAGGCCTGGCGGTGTCATGCACGGAGGCCTGGCGGTGTCATGCAGCACGGAGGCCTGGCGGTGTCATGCACGGAGGCCTGGCGGTGTCATGCAGCACGGAGACCTGGTGGTGTCATGCACGGAGGCCTGGCGGTGTCATGCAGCACGGAGGCCTGGCGGTGTCATGCACGGAGGCCTGGCGGTGTCATGCACGGAGGCCTGGCGGTGTCATGCAGCACAGAGGCCTGGCGGTGTCATGCAGCACAGAGGCCTTGCGGTGTCATGCAGCACGGAGGCCTGGCGGTGTCATGCAGCACGGAGGCTTGGTGGTGTCATGCAGCACTGATGCCTTGCGGTGTCATGCAGCACGGAGGCCTGGCGGTGTCATGCAGCACGGAGGCCTGGCGGTGTCATGCAGCACGGAGGCCTGGCGGTGTCATGCACGGAGGCCTGGCGGTGTCATGCAGCACAGAGGCCTGGCAGTGTCATGCACGGAGGCCTGGCGGTGTCATACAGCACGGAGGCCTGGCGGTGTCATGCAGCATGGAGGCCTGGCGGTGTCATGCACGGAGGCCTGGCGGTGTCATACAGCACGGAGGCCTGGCGGTGTCATGCAGCACGGAGGCCTGGCGGTGTCATGCAGCACGGAGGCCTGGCGGTGTCATGCAGCACGGAGGCCTGGCGGTGTCATGCAGCACGGAGGCCTGGCGGTGTCATGCAGCACGGAGGCCTGGCGGTGTCATGCAGCACGGAGGCCTGGCGGTGTCATGCACGGAGGCCTGGCGGTGTCATGCAGCACGTAGGCCTGGCGGTGTCATGCACAGAGGCCTGGCGGTGTCATGCAGCACGGAGGCCTGGCGGTGTCATGCACGGAGGCCTGGCGGTGTCATGCACGGAGGCCTGGCGGTGGCATGCAGCACGGAGGCCTGGCGGTGGCATGCACGGAGGCCTGGTGGTGTCATGCAGAACGGAGGCCTGGCGGTGGCATGCACGGAGGCCTGGTGGTGTCATGCAGAACGGAGGCCTGGCGGTGTCATGCAGCACGGAGGCCTGGCGGTGTCATGCAGCATGGAGGCCTGGCGGTGTCATGCAGCACGGAGGCCTGGCGGTGTCATGCATGGAGGCCTGGCGGTGTCATGCAGCACGGAGGCCTGGCGGTGTCATGCACGGAGGCCTGGCAGTGTCATGCAGCACGGAGGTCTGGCGGTGTCATGCACGGAGGCCTGGCGGTGTCATGCAGCATGGAGGCCTGGCGGTGTCATGCAGCACGGAGGCCTGGCGGTGTCATGCAGCACGGAGGCCTGGCGATGTCATGCAGCACGGAGGCCTGGCGGTGTCATGCATGGAGGCCTGGCGGTGTCATGCAGCACGGAGGTCTGGTGGTGTCATGCAGCACGGAGGCCTGGCGGTGTCATGCACGGAGGCCTGGCGGTGTCATGCACGGAGGCCTGGCGGTGTCATGCAGCACGGAGGCCTGGCGGTGTCATGCAGCACGGCGGCCTGGCGGTGTCATGCAGCACGGAGGCCTGGCGGTGTCATGCAGCACGGAGGCCTGGCGGTGTCATGCAGCACGGAGGCCTGGCGGTGTCATGCAGCACGGAGGCCTGGCGGTGTCATGCAGCACGGAGGCCTGGCGGTGTCATGCAGCACGGAGGCCTGGCAGTGTCATGCAGCACGGAGGCCTGGCGGTGTCATGCAGCACGGAGGCCTGGCGGTGTCATGCAGCACGGAGGCCTGGCGGTGTGTTCTGCTCGACTTTTCCTGCCCTCTTTTGAGGGAAGGTGATTGGAGGTGACTTCAGTCTACTAGCATTCCAGTGTGAGGGTTGGAACCGTGAATATTTTGACATAATTCTGTATTCCTCTCCTTAGATTAGGGCTTATAAACTTATGCTAGGGGATAGATTCATTAGTACTAGGGACAATCTGTCCTTTTGTAAGGGTATTAGTATTCTTGCTATGGAATTATGCTTAGTTCGGGTCTGGTAGGCCTCAAACGGGTACGGAGGCCTGGCGGTGTCATGCAGCACGGAGGCCTGGCGGTGTCATGCACGGAGGCCTGGCGGTGTCATGCAGCACGGCGGCCTGGCGGTGTCATGCAGCACGGAGGCCTGGCGGTGTCATGCACGGAGGCCTGGCGGTGTCATGCACGGAGGCCTGGCGGTGTCATGCAGCACGGAGGCCTGGCGGTGTCATGCACGGAGGCCTGGCGGTGTCATGCAGCACGGAGGCCTGGGGGTGTCATGCAGCACGGAGGCCTGGCGGTGTCATGCACGGAGGCCTGGCGGTGTCATGCAGCACGGAGGCCTGGCGGTGTCATGCAGCACAGAGGCCTGGCGGTGTCATGCAGCACGGAGGCCTGGCGGTGTCATGCAGCACGGAGGCCTGGCGGTGTCATGCAGCACGGAGGCCTGGCGGTGTCATGCAGCACGGAGGCCTGGCGGTGTCATGCACGGAGGCCTGGCGGTGTCATGCATGGAGGCCTGGCGGTGTCATGCACGGAGGCCTGGCGGTGTCATGCAGCACGGAGGCCTGGCGGTGCCATGCACGGAGGCCTGGCGGTGTCATGCAGCACGGAGGCCTGGCGGTGTCATGCACGGAGGCCTGGCGGTGTCATGCAGCACGGAGGCCTGGCAGTGTCATGCAGCACGTAGGCCTGGCGGTGTCATGCACGGAGGCCTGGCGGTGTCATGCACGGAGGCCTGGCGGTGTCATGCACGAAGGCCTGGCGGTGTCATGCAAGGAGGCCTGGCGGTGTCATGCAGCACGGAGGCCTGGCGGTGTCATGCAGCACGGAGGCCTGGCGGTGTCATGCAGGGAGGCCTGGCGGTGTCATGCAGCACGGAGGCCTGGCGGTGTCATGCAGCACGGAGGCCTGGCGCTGTCATGCAGCACGGAGGCCTGGCGGTGTCATGCTGCACGGAGGCCTGGCAGTGTCATGCACGGAGGCCTGGCAGTGTCATGCACGGAGGCCTGGCGGTGTCATGCAGCACGGAGGCCTGGCGGTGTCATGCAGCACGGAGGCCTGGCGGTGTCATGCACGGAGGCCTGGCGGTGTCATGTAGCACGGAGGCCTGGCGGTGTCATGCAGCATGGAGGCCTGGCGGTGTCATGCAGCACGGAGGCCTGGCGGTGTCATGAAGCACGGAGGCCTGGCGGTGTCATGCACGGAGGCCTGGCGGTGTCATGCACGGAGGCCTGGCGGTGTCATGCAGCACGGAGGCCTGGCGGTGTCAAAATAGCAGTTTGGGCGTAGGTTGAGGGGAAAGGGGAATTAGGCCCTGTTTCTGAGGTGCATTTTTGCCATTGGCTTACATAGGCGGCCTGCAAGGTAGCAGTATTGCGTGTTTTTGGTGGGCAATTTGGGGGTGTTCTAGATTGTTGGGAGTGGGTTTAGGGGTCTGGGAGCACTGCTGGGAAGGTCTAATTTTGTGTCAAAATAGCAGTTTGGGCGTAGGTTGAGGGGAAAGGTGAATTAGGCCTTGTTTCTGAGGTGCATTATTGCCATTGGCTTACATTGGCGGCCTGCAAGGTAGCAGTATTGCGTGTTTTTGGTGGGCAATTTGGGGGTGTTCTAGATTGTTGGGAGTGGGTTTAGGGGCCTGGGAGCACTGCTTGGAAGGTCTAATTTTGTGTCAAAATAGCAGTTTGGTCGTAGGTTGAGAGGAAAGGGGAATTAGGCCCTGTTTCTGAGGTGTTTTTTTGCCATTGGATACATTGGCGGCCTGCAAGGTAGCTGTATTGTGTGTTTTTGGGAAGCTATTGTGGAGAAGTGTGGCTCAGGGGTTAGAGGCGGCAGACCCGGAAGCTGAGATCGGTCCTGGACCAGGGTTCAATTCCCCGCCTCGGCGGGTTCTGGGCTAAAAATTCCACGGACTCGATAATTCTCGCCCCGGTGCCTCCTCGACTCACGGGTTCACACTCTGCGACTCTGGGCAACAGCTTGCTTAATCTCCACAACGGCCCCTCGCAGCGGGATGCCTGACTTGAACCTTGTGGATACCCTGCTGTCTCACAGGGGAATATCAGGAAGGGTTCCCTAATGCAAGCGCCGGGAAACCCACTGCGGGTAGCTGTGCTCTATATAAGCTCAACTACATTTACATTTACATTTACATATTTGGGGGTGTTCTAGATTTTTGGGAGTGGGTTTAGGGGTGTGGGAGCACTGCTGGGAAGGTCTCATTTTGTGTCAAAATAGCAGTTTGGGCGTAGGTTGAGGGCAAAGGGGAATTAGGCCCTGTTTCTGAGGTGCATATTTGCCATTGGCTTACATTGGCAGCCTGCAAGGTAAATGCATTGTGTGTTTTCGGGAAGCTATTAGGGGGTGTTCTACATTTTTGGGAGTGGGTTTAGGGGTGTGGGAGCACTTCTGGGAAGGTCTAATATTGTGTCAAAATAGCAGTTTGGTCGTAGGTTGAGAGGAAAGGGGAATTAGGCCCTGTTTCTGAGGTGTTTTTTTGCCATTGGATACATTGGCGGCCTGCAAGGTAGCTGTATTGCGTGTTTTTGGGAAGCTATTTGGGGGTGTTCTAGATTTTTGGGAGTGGGTTTAGGGGTGTGGGAGCACTTCTGGGAAGGTCTCATTTTGTGTCAAAATAGCAGTTTGGCCGTAGGTTGAGGGGAAAGGGGAATAAGGCCCTGTTTCTGAGGTGCATTTTTGCCATTGGCTTACTTTGGTGGCCTGCAAGGTAGCTGTATTGCGGGTTTTTGGGTGGCTATTTGGGGGTGATCTAGATTTTTGGGAGTGGGTTTAGGGGTCTGGGAGCACTGCTGGGAAGGTCTAATTTAGTATCAAAATAGCAGTTTGGGCGTAGGTTGCCGGGAAAGGGGAATTAGGCCCTGTTTCTGAGGTGCATTTTTGCCCTTGGCTTACATTGGCAGCCTGCAAGGTAAATGTATTGTGTGTTTTTGGGAAGCTATTTGGGAGTGTTCTAGATTTTTGGGAGTGGGTTTAGGGGTCTGGGAGCACTGCTGGGAAGGTCTAATTGTGTGTCAAAATAGCAGTTTGGTCCTAGGTTGAGGGGAAAGGGGAATTAGGCCCTGTTTCTGAGGTGTATTTTTGCCATTGGCTTACATTGGCGGCCTGCAAGGTAGCTGTATTGCATTTTTTCTTTAGAAGATATTTGGGGGTGTTCTAGATTTCTGGGAGTGGGCTTAGGGATCTGGGAGCAGTGCTGGGAAGGTCTAATGTTGTGCCTAAATATCAGTTTGGTCATAGGTTGAGGGGAAAGGGGAATTAGTCCCTGTTTCTGAGGTGCATTTTTGCCATTGGCTTACATTGGCGGCCTGCAAGACAGCTGTGTTGCGTGTTTTGGGAAGCTGTTTGGGGGTGTTCTAGATTTTTGGGAGTGGGTTTAGGGGTCTGGGAGCACTGCTGGGAAGGTCTAATTTTGTCTCAAAATAGCAGTTTGGTTGTAGGTTGAGAGGAAAGGGGAATTAGGCCCTGTTTCTGAGGTGTTTTTTTGCCATTGGATACATTGGCGGCCTGCAAGGTAGCTGTATTGCGTGTTTTTGGGAAGCTATTTGGGGGTGTTCTAGATTTTTGGGAGTGGGTTTAGGGGTGTGGGAGCACTTCTGGGAAGGTCTCATTTTGTGTCAAAATAGCAGTTTGGCCGTAGGTTGAGGGGAAAGGGGAATAAGGCCCTGTTTCTGAGGTGCATTTTTGCCATTGGCTTACTTTGGTGGCCTGCAAGGTAGCTGTATTGCGGGTTTTTGGGTGGCTATTTGGGGGTGATCTAGATTTTTGGGAGTGGGTTTAGGGGTCTGGGAGCACTGCTGGGAAGGTCTAATTTAGTATCAAAATAGCAGTTTGGGCGTAGGTTGCCGGGAAAGGGAAATTAGGCCCTGTTTCTGAGGTGCATTTTTGCCCTTGGCTTACATTGGCAGCCTGCAAGGTAAATGTATTGTGTGTTTTTGGGAAGCTATTTGGGAGTGTTCTAGATTTTTGGGAGTGGGTTTAGGGGTCTGGGAGCACTGCTGGGAAGGTCTAATTGTGTGTCAAAATAGCAGTTTGGTCCTAGGTTGAGGGGAAAGGGGAATTAGGCCCTGTTTCTGAGGTGTATTTTTGCCATTGGCTTACATTGGCGGCCTGCAAGGTAGCTGTATTGCATTTTTTCTTTAGAAGATATTTGGGGGTGTTCTAGATTTCTGGGAGTGGGCTTAGGGATCTGGGAGCAGTGCTGGGAAGGTCTAATGTTGTGCCTAAATATCAGTTTGGTCATAGGTTGAGGGGAAAGGGGAATTAGTCCCTGTTTCTGAGGTGCATTTTTGCCATTGGCTTACATTGGCGGCCTGCAAGACAGCTGTGTTGCGTGTTTTGGGAAGCTGTTTGGGGGTGTTCTAGATTTTTGGGAGTGGGTTTAGGGGTCTGGGAGCACTGCTGGGAAGGTCTAATTTTGTCTCAAAATAGCAGTTTGGTTGTAGGTTGAGGGGAAAAGGGAATTAGTCCCTGTTTCTGAGGTGCATTTCGGCCATTAGCTTACATTGGCGGCCTGCAAAGTAGCTGTAATGTGTGTTTTTGGGAAGCTATTTGGGGGTGTTCTAGATTGTTGGGAGTGGGTTTAGGGGTCTGGGAGCACTGCTGGGAAGGTCTAATTTTGTGTCAAAATAGCAGTTTGGCCGTAGGTTGAGGGGAAAGGGGAATTAGGCCTTGTTTCTGAGGTGCATTTTTGCCATTGGCTTACATTGGCGGCCTGCAAGGTAGCAGTATTGCGTGTTTTTGGGTGGCTATTTGGGGGTGATCTAGATTTTTGGGAGTGGGTTTAGGGGTCTGGGAGCACTGCTGGGAAGGTCTAATTTTGTGTCAAAATAGCAGTTTGGGCGTAGGGTAAGGGGAAAGGGGAATTAGTCCTTGTTTCTGAGGTGCATTTTTGCCATTGGCTTACATTGGCGACCTAAAAGGTAGCAGTATTGCGTGTTTTGGGGAAGCTATTTAGGGGTGTTCTAGATTTCTGGGAGTGGGTTTAGGGATCTGGGAGCACTGCTGGGAAGGTCTTATTTTGTGTCAAAATAGCAATTTGGCGTAAGTTGAGGGGAAAGGGGAATTAGGCCCTGTTTCTGAGGTGCATCTTTGCCATTGGCTTACATTGGCGCCCTACAAGGTAGCAGTATTGCGTGTTTTTGGGAAGCTATTTGGGGGTGTTCTAGATTTTTGGGAGTGGGTTTAGGGGTATGGAGCACTGCTGGGAAGGTCTAATTATGTGTCAAAATAGCAGTTTGGTAGAAGGTTGAGGGGAAAAGGGAATTAGTCCCTGTTTCTGAGGTGCATTTTGACCATTGGCTTACATTGGCGGCCTGCAAAGTAGCTGTATTGCGTGTTTTTGGGAAGCTATTTAGGGGTGTTCTAGATTTCTGGGAGTGGGTTTAGGGGTCTGGGAGCACTGCTGGGAAGGACTAATTTTATGTCAAAATAGCAATTTGGGCGTAAGTTGAGGGGAAAGGGGAATTAGGCCCTGTTTCTGAGGTGCATTTTTGCCATTGGCTTACATTGGCGCCCTACAAGGTAGCAGTATTGCGTGTTTTGGGGAAGCTATTTAGGGGTGTTCTAGATTTCTGGGAGTGGGTTTAGGGATCTGGGAGCACTGCTGGGAAGGTCTTATTTTGTGTCAAAATAACAATTTGGCGTAAATTGAGTGGAAAGGGGAATTAGGCCCTGTTTCTGAGGTGCATCTTAGCCATTGGCTTACATTGGCGCCCTACAAGGTAGCAGTATTGCGTGTTTTTGGGAAGCTATTTGGGGGTGTTCTAGATTTTTGGGAGTGGGTTTAGGGGTCTGGAGCACTGCTGGGAAGGTCTAATTTTGTGTCAAAATAGCAGTTTGGTAGAAGGTTGAGGGGAAAAGGGAATTAGTCCCTGTTTCTGAGGTGCATTTTGACCATTGGCTTACATTGGCGGCCTGCAAAGTAGCTGTATTGCGTGTTTTTGGGAAGCTATTTAGGGGTGTTCTAGATTTCTGGGAGTGGGTTTAGGGGTCTGGGAGCACTGCTGGGAAGGACTAATTTTATGTCAAAATAGCAATCTGGGCGTAAGTTGAGGGGAAAGGGGAATTAGGCCCTGTTTCTGAGGTGCATTTTTGCCATTGGCTTACATTGGCGCCCTACAAGGTAGCAGTATTGCGTGTTTTTAGGAAGCTATTTGGGGGTGTTCTAGATTTTTGGGAGTGGGTTTAGGGGTCTGGAGCACTGCTGGGAAGGTCTATTTTGTGTCAAAATAGCAGTTTGGGCGTAGGTTGCCGGAAAAGGGGAATTAGGCCCTGTTTCTGAGGTGCATTTTTGCCATTGGCTTACATTGGCAGCCTGCAAGGTAAATGTATTGTGTGTTTTTGGGAAGCTATTTGGGAGTGTTCTAGATTTTTGGGAGTGGGTTTAGGGGTCTGGGAGCACTGCTGGGAAGGTCTAATTGTGTGTCAAAATAGCAGTTTGGTCCTAGGTTGAGGGGAAAGTGGAATTAGGCCCTGTTTCTGAGGTGTATTTTTGCCATTGGCTTACATTGGCGGCCTGCAAGGTAGCAGTATTGCGTGTTTTTGGGAAGCTATTTGGGGGTGTTCTAGATTTTTGGGAGTGGGTTTAGGGGTCTGGAGCACTGCTGGGAAGGTCTCATTTTGTGTCAAAATAGCAGTTTGGGCGTAGGTTGAGGGGAAAGGTGAATTAGGCCTTGTTTCTGAGGTGCATTGTTGCCATTGGCTTACATTGGCGGCCTGCAAGGTAGCAGTATTGCGTGTTTTTGGGTGGCTATTTGGGGGTGATCTAGATTTTTGGGAGTGGGTTTAGGGGTCTGGGAGCACTGCTGGGAAGGTCTAATTTTGTGTCAAAATAGCAGTTTGGGCGTAGGGTGAGGGGAAAGAGGAATTAGTCCTTGTTTCTGAGGTGCATTTTTGCCATTGGCTTATATTGGCGGCCTGCAAGGCAGCTGTATTGTGTGTTTTGGGAAGCTGTTTGTGGGTGTTCTAGATTTTTGGGAGTGGGTTTAGGGGTGTGAGAGCACTGCTGGGAAGGTCTCATTTTGTGTCAAAATAGCAGTTTGGCCGTAGATTGAGGGGAAAGGGGAATTAGGCCCTGTTTCTGAGGTGCATTTTTGCCATTGGCTTACTTTGGTGGCCCGCAAGGTAAATGTATTGTGTGTTTTTGGGAAGCTATTTGGGGGTGTTCTAGATTTTTGGGAGTGGGTTTAGGGGTCTGGGAGCACTGCTGGGAAGGTCTAACTTTGTGTCAAAATAGCAGTTTGGGCGTAGGTTGAGGGGAAAGGGGAATTAGGCCTTGTTTCTGAGGTGCATTGTTGCCATTGGCTTACATTGGCGGCCTGCAAGGTAGCAGTATTGCGTGTTTTTGCTGAGCAATTTGGGGGTGTTCTAGATTGTTGGGAGTGGGTTTAGGGGTCTGGGAGCACTGCTGGGAAGGTCTAATTTTGTGTCAAAATAGCAGTTTGGGCGTAGGTTGAGGGGAAAGGGGAATTAGGCCTTGTTTCTGAGGTGCATTGTTGCCATTGGCTTACATTGGCGGCCTGCAAGGTAGCAGTATTGCGTGTTTTTGGTGAGCAATTTGGGGGTGTTCTAGATTGTTGGGAGTGGGTTTAGGGGTCTGGGAGCACTGCTGGGAAGGTCTAATTGTGTGTCAAAATAGCAGTTTGGACGTAGGTTGAGGGGAAAGGTGAATTAGGCCTTGTTTCTGAGGTGCATTGTTGCCATTGGCTTACATTGGCGGCCTGCAAGGTAGCAGTATTGCGTGTTTTTGGTGAACAATTTGGGGGTGTTCTAGATTGTTGGGAGTGGGTTTAGGGGTCTGGGAGCACTGCTGGGAAGGTCTAATTTTGTGTCAAAATAGCAGTTTGGGCGTAGGTTGAGAGGAAAGGGGAATTAGGCCCTGTTTCTGAGTTGTTTTTTTGCCATTGGATACATTGGCGGCCTGCAAGGTAGCTGTATTGCGTGTTTTTGGGAAGCTATTTGGGGGTGTTCTAGATTTTTGGGAGTGGGTTTAGGGGTCTGGGAGCACTGCTGGGAAGTTCTAATTTTGTGTCAAAATAGCAGTTTGGGCGTAGGTTGAGGGGAAAGGGGAATTAGGCCCTGTTTCTGAGGTGCATTTTTGCCTTTGGCTTACATTGGCGGCCTGCAAGGTAGCTGTATTGCGTGTTTTTGGTAAGCTATTTGGGGGTGTCCTAGTTTTTTGGGAGTGGGTTTAGGGGTCTGGGAGCACTGCTGGGAAGGTCTAATTTTGTGTCAAAATATCAGTTTGGGCGTAGGTTGCCGGGAAAGGGGAATTATACCCTGTTTCTGAGGTGCATTTTTGCCATTGGCTTACATTGGCAGCCTGCAAGGTAAATGTATTGTGTGTATTTGGGAAGCTATTTGGGGGTGTTCTAGATTTTTGGGAGTGGGTTTAGGGGTCTGGGAGCACTGCTGGGAAGGTCTAATTTTGTGTCAAAATAGCAGTTTGGGCGTAGGTTGAGGGGAAAGGGGAATTAGGCCCTGTTTCTGAGGTGCATTTTTGCCATTGGCTTACATAGGCGGCCTGCAAGGCAGCTGTATTGCGTGTTTTGGGAAGATGTTTGGGGGTGTTCTAGATTTTTGGAGTGGGTTTAGGGGTCTGGGAGTACTGCTGGGAACGTCTAAACTTGTCTCAAAATAGCAGTTTGATTGAAGGTTGAGGGGAAAAGGGAATTAGTCCCTGTTTCTGAGGTGCATTTTGACCATTGGCTTACATTGGCGGCCTGCAAAGTAGCTGTATCGCGTGTTTTGGGAAGCTATTTAGGGGTGTTCTATATTTCTGGGAGTGAGTTTAGGGGCCTGGGGCACTGCTGGGAAGGTCTAATTTTGTGTCAAAATAGCACTTTGGCCGTAGGTTGTGGGGAAAGGTGAATTAGGCCCTGTTTCTGAGGTGCATTTTTGCCATTGTCTTACATTGGCGGCCTGAAAGGTAGCTGCATTGCATGTTGTTGGGAAGCTATTTGTGGGTGTTCTAGATTTCTGGGAGAGGGTTTAGGGGTCTGGGAGCACTGCTGGGAAGGTCTAATTTTGTGTCAAAATAGCAGTTTGGGCATAGGTTGAGGGGAAAGGGAAATTAGGCCTTGTTTCTGAGGTGCATTTTTGCCATTGGCTTACATTGGCGGCTTGCAAGGTAGCAGTATTGCGTGTTTTTGGTGGGCAATTTGGGGGTGTTCTAGATTGTTGGGAGTGGGTTTAGGGGCCTGGGAGCACTGCTGGGAAGGTCTAATTTTGTCTCAAAATAGCAGTTCGGGCGTAGGTTGAGGGGAAAGGGGAATTAGGCCCTGTTTCTGAGGTGCATTTTTGCCATTGGCTTATATTGGCGGCCTGCAAGGTAGCTGTATTGCGTGTGTTTGGAAGCTATTTGGGGTTGTTCTAGATTTTTGGGAGTGGGTTTAGGGGTCTGGAAGAACTGCTGGGAAGGTCTAATGTTGTGCCTAAACATCAGTTTGGTCATAGGTTGAGGGGAAAGGGGAATTAGTCCCTGTTTCTGAGGTGCATTTTTGCCATTGGCTTACATTGGCAGCCTGCAAGACAGCTGTATTGCGTGATTGGGAAGCTGTTTGGGGGTGTTCTAGATTTTTGGGAGTGGGTTTAGGGGTCTGGGAGCACTGCTAGGAAGGTCTAATTTTGTCTCAAAATATCAGTTTGGTTGTAGGTTCAGGGGAAAAGGGAATTAGTCCCTGTTTCTGAGGTGCATTTTGGCCATTGGCTTACATTGGCGGCCTGCAAAGTAGCTGTATTGCGTGTTTTTGGGAAGCTATTTGGGGGTGTTCTAGATTTTTGGGAGTGGGTTTAGGGGTGTGAGAGCACTGCTGGGAAGGTCTCATTTTATGTCAAAATAGCAGTTTGGCCGTAGAATGAGGGGAAAGGTGAATTAGGCCCTGTTTCTGAGGTGCATTTTTGCCATTGGCTTACTTTGGTGGCCCGCAAGGTAAATGTATTGTGTGTTTTTGGGAAGCTATTTGGGGGTGTTCTAGATTTTTGGGAGTGGGTTTAGGGGTCTGGGAGCACTGCTGGGAAGGTCTACTTTTGTGTCAAAATAGCAGTTTGGGCGTAGGTTGAGGGGAAAGGTGAATTAGGCCTTGTTTCTGAGGTGCATTGTTGCCATTGGCTTACATTGGCGGCCTGCAAGGTAGCAGTATTGCGTGTATTTGGTGGGCAATTTGGGGGTGTTCTAGATTGTTGGGAGTGGGTTTAGGGGCCTGGGAGCACTGCTTTGAAGGTCTAATTTTGTGTCAAAATAGCAGTTTGGGCGTAGGTTGAGGTGAAAGGGGAATTAGGCCTTGTTTCTGAGGTGCATTGTTGCCATTGGCTTACATTGGCGGCCTGCAAGGTAGCAGTATTGCGTGTTTTTGGTGAGCAATTTTGGGGTGTTCTAGATTGTTGGGAGTGGGTTTAGGGGTCTGGGAGCTCTGCTGGGAAGGTCTAATTTTGTGTCAAAATAGCAGTTTGGTCGTAGGTTGAGAGGAAAGGGAAATTAGGCCCTGTTTCTGAGGTGTTTTTTTGCCATTGGATACATTGGCGGCCTGCAAGGTAGCTGTATTGCGTGTTTTTGGAAAGCTATTTGGGGGTGTTCTAGATTTTTGGGAGTGGGTTTAGGGGTGTGGGAGCACTGCTGGGAAGGTCTCATTTTGTGTCAAAATAGCAGTTTGTCCGTAGGTTGAGGGGAAAGGGGAATAAGGCCCTGTTTCTGAGGTGCATTTTTGCCATTGGCTTACTTTGGTGGCCCGCAAGGTAGCTGTATTGCGTGTTTTGGGGGGCTATTTGGGGATGATCTAGATATTTGGTAGTGGGTTTAGGGGCCTGGGAGCACTGCTGGGAAGGTCTAATTTTGTGTCAAAATAGCAGTTTGGGCATAGGTTGCCGGGAAAGGGGAATTAGTCCCTGTTTCTGAGGTGCATTTTTGCCATTGGCTTATATTGGCGGCCTGCAAGACAGCTGTATTGCGTGTTTTGGGAAGCTGTTTGGGGGTGTTCTAGATTTTTGGGAGTGGGTTTAGGGGTGTGAGAGCACTGCTGGGAAGGTCTCATTTTGTGTCAAAATAGCAGTTTGGCCGTAGATTGAGGGGAAAGGGGAATTAGGCCCTGTTTCTGAGGTGCATTTTTGCCATTGGCTTACTTTGGTGGCCCGCAAGGTAGCTGTATTGCGTGTTTTGGGGGGCTATTTGGGGATGATCTAGATATTTGGGAGTGGGTTTAGGGGTCTGGGAGCACTGATGGGAAGGTCTAATTTTGTGTCAAAATAGCAGTTTGGGCGTAGGATGCCGGGAAAGGGGAATTAAGCCTTGTTTCTGAGGTGCATTTTTCCCTTTGGCTTACATTGGCAGCCTGCAAGGTAAATGTATTGTGTGTTTTTGGGAAGCTATTTGGGGGTGTTCTAGAATTTTGGGAGTGGGTTTAGGGGTCTGGGAGCACTGCTGGGAAGGTCTAATTTTGTGTCAAAATAGCAGTTTAGGCGTAGGTTGAGGGGAAAATCGTCAATTAGGCCTTGTTTCTGAGGTGCATTGTTGCCATTGGCTTACATTGGGGGCCTGCAAGGTAGCAGTATTGCATGTTTTTGGTGAGCAATTTGGGGGTGTTCTAGATTGTTGGGAGTGGGTTTAGGGGTCTGGGAGCACTGCTGGGAAGGTCTAATATTGTGTCAAAATAGCAGTTTGGTCGTAGGTTGAGAGGAAAGGGGAATTAGGCCCTGTTTCTGAGGTGTTTTTTTGCCATTGGATACATTGGCGGCCTGCAAGGTAGCTGTATTGCGTGTTTTTGGGAAGCTATTTGGGGTGTTCTAGATTTTTGGGAGTGGGTTTAGGGGTGTGGGAGCACTGCTGGGAAGGTCTCATTTTGTGTCAAAATAGCAGTTTGGCCGTAGGTTGAGGGGAAAGGGGCATAAGGCCCTGTTTCTGAGGTGCATTTTTGCCATTGGCTTACTTTGGTGGCCTGCCAGGTAGCTGTATTGCGTGTTTTTGGGTGGCTATTTGGGGGTGATCTAGATTTTTGGGAGTGGGTTTAGGGGTCTGGGAGCACTGCTGGGAAGGTCTAATTTTGTGTCAAAATAGCAGTTTGGGCGTAGGGTGCCGGGAAAGGGGAATTAGGCCCTGTTTCTGAGGTGCATTTTTGCCATTGGCTTACATTGGCAGCCTGCAAGGTAAATGTATTGTGTGTTTTTGGGAAGCTATTTGGGAGTGTTCTAGATTTTTGGGAGTGGGTTTAGGGGTCTGGGAGCACTGCTGTGAAGGTCTAATTGTGTGTCAAAATAGCAGTTTGGTCCTAGGTTGAGGGGAAAGGGGAATTAGGCCCTGTTTCTGAGGTGCATTTTGACCATTGGCTTACATTGGCGGCCTGCAAAGTAGCTGTATTGCGTGTTTTTGGGAAGCTATTTAGGGGTGTTCTAGATTTCTGGGAGTGGGTTTAGGGGTCTGGGAGCACTGCTGGGAAGGACTAATTTTATGTCAAAATAGCAATTTGGGCGTAAGTTGAGGGGAAAGGGGAATTAGGCCCTGTTTCTGAGGTGCATTTTTGCCATTGGCTTACATTGGCGCCCTACAAGTTCTAGATTTCTGGGAGTGGGCTTAGGGGTCTGGGAGCAGTGCTGGGAAGGTCTAATTTTATGTCAAAATAGCAATTTGGCGTAAGTTGAGGTGAAAGGGGAATTAGGCCCTGTTTCTGAGGTGCATCTTTGCCATTGGCTTACATTGGCGCCCTACAAGGTAGCAGTATTGCGTGTTTTTGGGAAGCTATTTGGGGGTGTTCTAGATTTTTGGGAGTGGGTTTAGGGGTCTGGAGCACTGCTGGGAAGGTCTAATTTTGTATCAAAATAGCAGTTTGGTAGAAGGTTGAGGGGAAAAGGGAATTAGTCCCTGTTTCTGAGGTGCATTTTGACCATTGGCTTACATTTGCGGCCTGCAAAGTAGCTGTATTGCGTGTTTTTGGGAAGCTATTTAGGGGTGTTCTAGATTTCTGGGAGTGGGTTTAGGGGTCTGGGAGCACTGCTGGGAAGGACTAATTTTATGTCAAAATAGCAATTTGGGCGTAAGTTGAGGGGAAAGGGGAATTAGGCCCTGTTTCTGAGGTGCATTTTTGCCATTGGCTTACATTGGCGCCCTACAAGGTAGCAGTATTGCGTGTTTTTGGGAAGCTATTTGGGGGTGTTCTAGATTTTTGGGAGTGGGTTTAGGGGTCTGGAGCACTGCTGGGAAGGTCTATTTTGTGTCAAAATAGCAGTTTGGGCGTAGGTTGCCGGAAAAGGGGAATTAGGCCCTGTTTCTGAGGTGCATTTTTGCCATTGGCTTACATTGGCAGCCTGCAAGGTAAATGTATTGTGTGTTTTTGGGAAGCTATTTGGGAGTGTTCTAGATTTCTGGGAGTGGGCTTAGGGGTCTGGGAGCACTGCTGGGAAGGTCTCATTTTGTGTCAAAATAGCAGTTTGGGTGTAGGTTGAGGGAAAAGGGGAATTAGGCCGTTTCTGAGGTGCATTTCTGCCATTGGCTTACATTGGCAGCCTGCAGTGTAAATGTATTGTGTGTTT
This sequence comes from Lissotriton vulgaris, assembly GCF_964263255.1. NCBI lineage: Eukaryota > Metazoa > Chordata > Amphibia > Caudata > Salamandridae > Lissotriton > Lissotriton vulgaris. Next base: position 1,493,998 of record NW_028254839.1, on the reverse strand, counting down.
TTGGGAAGCTATTTGGGAGTGTTCTAGATTTTTGGGAGTGGATTTAGGGGTCTGGGAGCACTGCTGGGAATGTCTAATTTTGTGTCAAGATAGCAGTTTGAGCATAGGTTGCCGGGAAAGGGGAATTAGGCCCTGTTTCTGAGGTGCATTTTTGCCATTGGCTTACATTGGCAGCCTGCAAGGTAAATGTATTGTGTGTTTTTGGGAAGCTATTTGGGAGTGTTCTAGATTGTTAGGAGTGGGTTTAGGGGTCTGGGAGCACTGCTGGGAAGGTCTAATTGTGTGTCAAAATAGCAGTTTGGTCCTAGGTTGAGGGGAAAGGGGAATTAGGCCCTGTTTCTGAGGTGTATTTTTGCCATTGGCTTACATTGGCGGCCTGCAAGGTAGCTGTATTGCATTGTTTTTTAGAAGCTATTTGGGGGTGTTCTAGATTTCTGGGAGTGGGCTTAGGGGTCTGGGAGCAGTGCTGGGAAGGTCTTATTTGATGTCAAAATAGCAATTTGGTCGTAGGTTGAGCGGAAATGGGAATTAGGCCCTGTTTCTGAGGTGCATTTTTGCCATTGGCTTACATTGGCGCCCTACAAGGTAGCAGTATTGCGTGTTTTTGGGAAGCTATTTAGGGGTGTTCTAGATTTCTGGGATTGGGTTTAGGGATCTGGAAGCACTGCTGGGAAGGTCTTATTTTGTGTCAAAATAGCAATTTGGGCGTAAGTTGCGGGGAAAGGGGAATTAGGCCCTGTTTCTGAGGTGCATTTTTGCCATTGGCTTATATTGGCGGCCTGCAAGGCAGCTGTATTGCGTGTTTTGGGAAGCTGTTTGCGGGTGTTCTAGATTTTTGGGAGTGGGTTTAGGGGTGTGAGAGCACTGCTGGGAAGGTCTCATTTTGTGTCAAAATAGCAGTTTGGCCGTAGGTTGAGGGGAAAGGGGAATTAGGCCCTGTTTCTGAGGTGCATTTTTGCCTTTGGCTTACATTGGCGGCCTGCAAGGTAGCTGTATTGCGTGTTTTTGGGAAGCTATTTGGGGTGTTCTAGTATTTTGGGAGTGGGTTTAGGGGTCTGGGAGCACTGCTGGGAAGGTCTAATTTTGTGTCAAATATCAGTTTGGGCGTAGGTTGCCGGGAAAGGGGAATTATACCCTGTTTCTGAGGTGCATTTTTGCCATTGGCTTACATTGGCAGCCTGCAAGGTAAATGTATTGTGTGTATTTGGGAAGCTATTTGGGGGTGTTCTAGATTTTTGGGAGTGGGTTTAGGGGTGTGGGAGCACTGCTGGGAAGGTCTAATTTTGTGTCAAAATAGCAGTTTGGGCGTAGGTTGAGGGGAAAGGGGAATTAGGCCCTGTTTCTGAGGTGCATTTTTGCCATTGGCTTACATAGGCGGCCTGCAAGGTAGCTGTATTGCGTGTTTTGGGGGGCTATTTGGGGATGATCTAGATATTTGGGAGTGGGTTTAGGGGCCTGGGAGAACTGCTGGGAAGGTCTAATTTTGTGTCAAAATAGCAGTTTGGGCGTAGGTTGCCGGGAAAGGGGAATTAGTCCCTGTTTCTGAGGTGCATTTTTGCCATTGGCTTATATTGGCGGCCTGCAAGACAGCTGTATTGCGTGTTTTGGGAAGCTGTTTGGGGGTGTTCTAGATTTTTGGGAGTGGGTTTAGGGGTGTGAGAGCACTGCTGGGAAGGTCTCATTTTGTGTCAAAATAGCAGTTTGGCCGTAGATTGAGGGGAAAGGGGAATTAGGCCCTGTTTCTGAGGTGCATTTTTGCCATTGGCTTACTTTGGTGGCCCTCAAGGTAGCTGTATTGCGTGTTTTGGGGGGCTATTTGGGGATGATCTAGATATTTGGGAGTGGGTTTAGGGGCCTGGGAGCACTGCTGGGAAGGTCTAATTTTGTGTCAAAATAGCAGTTTGGGCGTAGGTTGCCGGGAAAGGGGAATTAAGCCTTGTTTCTGAGGTGCATTTTTCCCTTTGGCTTACATTGGCAGCCTGCAAGGTAAATGTATTGTATGTTTTTGGGAAGCTATTTGGGGGTGTTCTAGAATTTTGGGAGTGGGTTTAGGGGTCTGGGAGCACTGCTGGGAAGGTCTAATTTTGTGTCAAAATAGCAGTTTAGGCGTAGGTTGAGGGAAATTTGTCAATTAGGCCTTGTTTCTGAGGTGCATTGTTGCCATTGGCTTACATTGGGGGCCTGCAAGGTAGCAGTATTGCGTGTTTTTGGTGAGCAATTTGGGGGTGTTCTAGATTGTTGGGAGTGGGTTTAGGGGTCTGAGAGCACTGCTGGGAAGGTCTAATATTGTGTCAAAATAGCAGTTTGGTCGTAGGTTGAGAGGAAAGGGGAATTAGGCCCTGTTTCTGAGGTGTTTTTTTGCCATTGGATACATTGGCGGCCTGCAAGGTAGCTGTATTGCGTGTTTTTGGGAAGCTATTTGGGGTGTTCTAGATTTTTGGGAGTGGGTTTAGGGGTGTGGGAGCACTGCTGGGAAGGTCTCATTTTGTGTCAAAATAGCAGTTTGGCCGTAGGTTGAGGGGAAAGGGGAATAAGGCCCTGTTTCTGAGGTGCATTTTTGCCATTGGCTTACTTTGGTGGCCTGCCAGGTAGCTGTATTGCGTGTTTTTGGGTGGCTATTTGGGGGTGATCTAGATTTTTGGGAGTGGGTTTAGGGGTCTGGGAGCACTGCTGGGAAGGTCTAATTTTGTGTCAAAATAGCAGTTTGGGTGTAGGGTGCCGGGAAAGGGGAATTAGGCCCTGTTTCTGAGGTGCATTTTTGCCATTGGCTTACATTGGCAGCCTGCAAGGTAAATGTATTGTGTGTTTTTGGGAAGCTATTTGGGAGTGTTCTAGATTTTTGGGAGTGGGTTTAGGGGTCTGGGAGCACTGCTGTGAAGGTCTAATTGTGTGTCAAAATAGCAGTTTGGTCCTAGGATGAGGGGAAAGGGGAATTAGGCCCTGTTTCTGAGGTGTATTTTTGCCATTGGCTTACATTGGCGGCCTGCAAGGTAGCTGTATTGCATTTTTTTTAGAAGCTATTTGGGGGTGTTCTAGATTTCTGGGAGTGGGCTTAGGGGTCTGGGAGCAGTGCTGGGAAGGTCTAATTTTATGTCAAAATAGCAATTTGGTCGTAGGTTGAGGGGAAAGGGGAATTAGGCCCTGTTTCTGAGGTGCATTTTTGCCATTGGCTTACATTGGCGCCCTACAAGGTAGCAGTATTGCGTGTTTTGGGGAAGCTATTTAGGGGTGTTCTAGATTTCTGGGAGTGGGTTTAGGGATCTGGGAGCACTGCTGGGAAGGTCTTATTTTGTGTCAAAATAGCAATTTGGCGTAAGTTGAGGGGAAAGGGGAATTAGGCCCTGTTTCTGAGGTGCATCTTTGCCATTGGCTTACATTGGCGCCCTACAAGGTAGCAGTATTGCGTGTTTTTGGGAAGCTATTTGGGGGTGTTCTAGATTTTTGGGAGTGGGTTTAGGGGTCTGGAGCACTGCTGGGAAGGTCTAATTATGTGTCAAAATAGCAGTTTGGTAGAAGGTTGAGGGGAAAAGGGAATTAGTCCCTGTTTCTGAGGTGCATTTTGACCATTGGCTTACATTGGCGGCCTGCAAAGTAGCGGTATTGCAGGTTTTTGGGAAGTTATTTAGGGGTGTTCTAGATTTCTGGGAGTGGGTTTAGGGGTCTGGGAGCACTGCTGGGAATGACTAATTTTATGTCAAAATAGCAATTTGGGCGTAAGTTGAGGGGAAAGGGGAATTAGGCCCTGTTTCTGAGGTGCATTTTTGCCATTGGCTTACATTGGCGCCCTACAAGGTAGCAGTATTGCGTGTTTTGGGGAAGCTATTTAGGGGTATTCTAGATTTCTGGGAGTGGGTTTAGGGATCTGGGAGCACTGCTGGGAAGGTCTTATTTTGTGTCAAAATAGCAATTTGGCGTAAGTTGAGGGGAAAGGGGAATTAGGCCCTGTTTCTGAGGTGCATCTTTGCCATTGGCTTACATTGGCGCCCTACAAGGTAGCAGTATTGCGTGTTTTTGGGAAGCTATTTGGGGGTGTTCTAGATTTTTGGGAGTGGGTTTAGGGGTCTGGAGCACTGCTGGGAAGGTCTAATTTTGTGTCAAAATAGCAGTTTGGTAGAAGGTTGAAGGGAAAAGGGAATTAGTCCCTGTTTCTGAGGTGCATTTTGACCATTGGCTTACATTGGCGGCCTGCAAAGTAGCTGTATTGCGTGTTTTTGGGAAGCTATTTAGGGGTGTTCTAGATTTCTGGAAGTGGGTTTAGGGGTCTGGGAGCACTGCTGGGAAGGACTAATTTTATGTCAAAATAGCAATTTGGGCGTAAGTTGAGGGGAAAGGGGAATTAGGCCCTGTTTCTGAGGTGCATTTTTGCCATTGGCTTACATTGGCGCCCTACAAGGTAGCAGTATTGCGTGTTTTGGGGAAGCTATTTAGGGGTATTCTAGATTTCTGGGAGTGGGTTTAGGGATCTGGGAGCACTGCTGGGAAGGTCTTATTTTGTGTCAAAATAGCAATTTGGCGTAAGTTGAGGGGAAAGGGGAATTAGGCCCTGTTTCTGAGGTGCATCTTTGCCATTGGCTTACATTGGCGCCCTACAAGGTAGCAGTATTGCGTGTTTTTGGGAAGCTATTTGGGGGTGTTCTAGATTTTTGGGAGTGGGTTTAGGGGTCTGGAGCACTGCTGGGAAGGTCTAATTTTGTGTCAAAATAGCAGTTTGGTAGAAGGTTGAAGGGAAAAGGGAATTAGTCCCTGTTTCTGAGGTGCATTTTGACCATTGGCTTACATTGGCGGCCTGCAAAGTAGCTGTATTGCGTGTTTTTGGGAAGCTATTTAGGGGTGTTCTAGATTTCTGGAAGTGGGTTTAGGGGTCTGGGAGCACTGCTGGGAAGGACTAATTTTATGTCAAAATAGCAATTTGGGCGTAAGTTGAGGGGAAAGGGGAATTAGGCCCTGTTTCTGAGGTGCATTTTTGCCATTGGCTTACATTGGCGCCCTACAAGGTAGCAGTATTGCGTGTTTTTGGGAAGCTATTTGGGGGTGTTCTAGATTTTTGGGAGTGGGTTTAGGGGCCTGGAGCACTGCTGGGAAGGTCTATTTTGTGTCAAAATAGCAGTTTGGGTGTAGGTTGAGGGAAAAGGGGAATTAGGCCGTTTCTGAGGTGCATTTTTGCCATTGGCTTACTTTGGTGGCCCGCAAGGTAGCTGTATTGCATTTTTTTTTAGAAGCTATTTGGGGGTGTTCTAGATTTCTGGGAGTGGGCTTAGGGGTCTGGGAGCACTGCTGGGAAGGTCTCATTTTGTGTCAAAATAGCAGTTTGGGAGTAGGTTGAGGGAAAACGGGAATTAGGCCGTTTCTGAGGTGCATTTTTGCCATTGGCTTACATTGGCAGCCTGCAGTGTAAATGTATTGTGTGTTTTTGGGAAGCTATTTGGGAGTGTTCTAGATTTTTGGGAGTGGATTTAGGGGTCTGGGAGCACTGCTGGGAATGTCTAATTTTGTGTCAAGATAGCAGTTTGAGCATAGGTTGCCGGGAAAGGGGAATTAGGCCCTGTTTCTGAGGTGCATTTTTGCCATTGGCTTACATCGGCAGCCTGCAAGGTAAATGTATTGTGTGTTTTTGGGAAGCTATTTGGGAGTGTTCTAGATTTTTGGGAGTGGGTTTAGGGGTCTGGGATCACTGCTGGGAAGGTCTAATTGTGTGTCAAAATAGCAGTTTGGTCCTAGGTTGAGGGGAAAGGGGAATTAGCCCCTGTTTCTGAGGTGTATTTTTGCCATTGGCTTACATTGGCGGCCTGCAAGGTAGCTGTATTGCATTGTTTTTTAGAAGCTATTTGGGGGTGTTCTAGATTTCTGGGAGTGGGCTTAGGGGTCTGGGAGCAGTGCTGGGAAGGTCTAATTTGATGTCAAAATAGCAATTTGGTCGTAGGTTGAGCGGAAAGGGGAATTAGGCCCTGTTTCTGAGGTGCATTTTTGCCATTGGCTTACATTGGCGCCCTACAAGGTAGCAGTATTGCGTGTTTTTGGGAAGCTATTTAGGGGTGTTCTAGATTTCTGGGATTGGGTTTAGGGATCTGGAAGCACTGCTGGGAAGGTCTTATTTTGTGTCAAAATAGCAATTTGGCGTAAGTTGAGGGGAAAGGGGAATTAGGCCCTGTTTCTGAGGTGCATTTTTGCCATTGGCTTACATTGGCGCCATACAAGGTAGCAGTATTGCGTGTTTTTGGGAAGCTATTTGGGGGTGTTCTAGATTTTTGGGAGTGGGTTTAGGGGTCTGGAGCACTGCTGGGAAGGTCTCATTTTGTGTCAAAATAGCAGTTTGGGCGTAGGTTGAGGGGAAAGGTGAATTAGGCCTTGTTTCTGAGGTGCATTGTTGCCATTGGCTTACATTGGCGGCCTGCAAGGTAGCAGTATTGCGTGTTTTTGGGTGGCTATTTGGGGGTGATCTAGATTTTTGGGAGTGGGTTTAGGGGTCTGGGAGCACTGCTGGGAAGGTCTAATTTTGTGTCAAAATAGCAGTTTGGGCGTAGGGTGAGGGGAAAGGGGAATTAGTCCTTGTTTCTGAGGTGCATTTTTGCCATTGGCTTATATTGGCGGCCTGCAAGGCAGCTGTATTGCGTGTTTTGGGAAGCTGTTTGCGGGTGTTCCAGATTTTTGGGAGTGGGTTTAGGGGTGTGAGAGCACTGCTGGGAAGGTCTCATTTTGTGTCAAAATAGCAGTTTGGCCGTAGATTGAGGGGAAAGGGGAATTAGGCCCTGTTTCTGAGGTGCATTTTTGGCCCGCAAGGTAGCTGTATTGCGTGTTTTTGGGGGGCTATTTGGGGATGATATAGATATTTGGGAATGGGTTTAGGGGTCTGGGAGCACTGCTGGGAAGGTCTAATTTTGTGTCAAAATAGCAGTTTGGGCGTAGGTTGCCGGGAAAGGGGAATTAGGCCTTGTTTCTGAGGAGCATTTTTCCCATTGGCTTACATTGGCAGCCTGCAAGGTAAATGTATTGTGTGTTTTTGGGAAGCTATTTGGGGTTGTTCTAGATTTTTGGTAGTGGGTTTAGGGGTCTGGGAGCACTGCTGGGAAGGTCTAATTTTGTGTCAAAATAGCAGTTTGGGCGTAGGTTGAGGGGAAAGGTGAATTAGGCCTTGTTTCTGAGGTGCATTGTTGCCATTGGCTTACATTGGCGGCCTGCAAGGTAGCAGTATTGCTTGTTTTTGGTGAGCAATTTGGGGGTGTTCTAGATTTTTGGGAGTGGGTTTAGGGGTGTGGGAGCACTGCTGGGAAGGTCTAATTTTGTGTCAAAATAGCAGTTTGGTCGTAGGTTGAGAGGAAAAGGGAATTACTCCCTGTTTCTGAGGTGCATTTTGGCCATTGGCTTACATTGGCGGCCTGCAAAGTAGCTGTATTGCGTGTTTTTGGGAAGCTATTTGGGGGTGTTCTAGATTTTTGGGAGTGGGTTTAGGGGTGTGAGAGCACTGCTGGGAATGTCTCATTTTGTGTCAAAATAGCAGTTTGGCCCTAGATTGAGGGGAAAGGGGAATTAGGCCCTGTTTCTGAGGTGCATTTTTGCCATTGGCTTACTTTGGTGGCCCGCAAGGTAAATGTATTTCTGTGTTTTTGGGAAGCTATTTGGGGGTGTTCTAGATTTTTGGGAGTGGGCTTAGGGGTCTGGGAGCACTGCTGGGAAGGTCTAATTTTGTGTCAAAATAGCAGTTTGGTCGTAGGTTGAGGGGAAAGAGGAATTAGGCCTTGTTTCTGAGGTGCATTGTTGCCATTGGCTTACATTGGCGGCCTGCAAGGTAGCAGTATTGCGTGTTTTTGGGAAGCTATTTGGGGGTGTTCTAGATTTTTGGGAGTGGGTTTAGGGGTGTGGGAGCACTGCTGGGAAGGTCTCATTTTGTGTCAAAATAGCAGTTTGGCCGTAGGTTGAGGGGAAAGGGGAATAAGGCCCTGTTTCTGAGGTGCATTTTTGCCATTGGCTTACTTTGGTGGCCCGCAAGGTAGCTGTATTGCGTGTTTTGGGGGGCTATTTGGGGATGATCTAGATATTTGGGAGTGGGTTTAGGGGCCTGGAAGCACTGCTGGGAAGGTCTAATTTTGTGTCAAAATAGCAGTTTGGGCGTAGGTTGCCGGGAAAGGGGAATTAGTCCCTGTTTCTGAGGTGCATTTTTGCAATTGGCTTATAATGGCGGCCTGCAAGACAGCTGTATTGCGTGTTTTGGGAAGCTGTTTGGGGGTGTTCTAGATTTTTGGGAGTGGGTTTAGGGGTGTGAGAGCACTGCTGGGAAGGTCTCATTTTGTGTCAAAATAGCAGTTTGGCCGTAGATTGAGGGGAAAGGGGAATAAGGCCCTGTTTCTGAGGTGCATTTTTGCCATTGGCTTACTTTGGTGGCCTGCCAGGTAGCTGTATTGCATGTTTTTGGGTGGCTATTTGGGGGTGATCTAGATTTTTGGGAGTGGGGTTAGGGGTCTGGGAGCACTGCTGGGAAGGTCTAATTTTGTGTCAAAATAGCAGTTTGCGCGTAGGGTGCCGGGAAAGGGGAATTAGGCCCTGTTTCTGAGGTGCATTTTTGCCATTGGCTTACATTGGCAGCCTGCAAGGTAAATGTATTGTGTGTTTTTGGGAAGCTATTTGGGAGTGTTCTAGATTTTTGGGAGTGGGTTTAGGGGTCTGGGAGCACTGCTGTGAAGGTCTAATTGTGTGTCAAAATAGCAGTTTGGTCCTAGGTTGAGGGGAAAGGGGAATTAGGCCCTGTTTCTGAGGTGTATTTTTGCCATTGGCTTACATTGGCGGCCTGCAAGGTAGCTGTATTGCATTTTTTTTAGAAGCTATTTGGGGGTGTTCTAGATTTCTGGGAGTGGGCTTAGGGGTCTGGAAGCAGTGCTGGGAAGGTCTAATTTTATGTCAAAATAGCAATTTGGTCGTAGGTTGAGGGGAAAGGGGAATTAGGCCCTGTTTCTGAGGTGCATTTTTGCCATTGGCTTACATTGGCGCCCTACAAGGTAGCAGTATTGCGTGTTTTGGGGAAGCTATTTAGGGGTGTTCTAGATTTCTGGGAGTGGGTTTAGGGATCTGGGAGCACTGCTGGGAAGGTCTTATTTTGTGTCAAAATAGCAATTTGGCGTAAGTTGAGGGGAAAGGGGAATTAGGCCCTGTTTCTGAGGTGCATCTTTGCCATTGGCTTACATTGGCGCCCTACAAGGTAGCAGTATTGCGTGTTTTTGGGAAGCTATTTGGGGGTGTTCTAGATTTTTGGGAGTGGGTTTAGGGGTCTGGAGCACTGCTGGGAAGGTCTAATTATGTGTCAAAATAGCAGTTTGGTAGAAGGTTGAGGGGAAAAGGGAATTAGTCCCTGTTTCTGAGGTGCATTTTGACCATTGGCTTACATTGGCGGCCTGCAAAGTAGCTGTATTGCAGGTTTTTGGGAAGCTATTTAGGGGTGTTCTAGATTTCTGGGAGTGGGTTTAGGGGTCTGGGAGCACTGCTGGGAAGGACTAATTTTATGTCAAAATAGCAATTTGGGCGTAAGTTGAGGGGAAAGGGGAATTAGGCCCTGTTTCTGAGGTGCATTTTTCGCCATTGGCTTACATTGGCGCCCTACAAGGTAGCAGTATTGCGTGTTTTGGGGAAGCTATTTAGGGGTGTTCTAGATTTCTGGGAGTGGGTTTAGGGATCTGGGAGCACTGCTGGGAAGGTCTTATTTTGTGTCAAAATAGCAATTTGGCGTAAGTTGAGGGGAAAGGGGAATTAGGCCCTGTTTCTGAGGTGCATCTTTGCCATTGGCTTACATTGCCGCCCTACAAGGTAGCAGTATTGCGTGTTTTTGGGAAGCTATTTGGGGGTGTTCTAGATTTTTGGGAGTGGGTTTAGGGGTCTGGAGCACTGCTGGGAAGGTCTAATTTTGTGTCAAAATAGCAGTTTGGTAGAAGGTTTGGGGGGAAAAGGGAATTAGTCCCTGTTTCTGAGGTGCATTTTGACCATTGGCTTACATTGGCGGCCTGCAAAGTAGCTGTATTGCGTGTTTTTGGGAAGCTATTTAGGGGTGTTCTAGATTTCTGGGAGTGGGTTTAGGGGTCTGGGAGCACTGCTGGGAAGGACTAATTTTATGTCAAAATAGCAATTTGGGCATAAGTTGAGGGGAAAGGGGAATTAGGCCCTGTTTCTGAGGTGCATTTTTGCCATTGGCTTACATTGGCGCCCTACAAGGTAGCAGTATTGCGTGTTTTTGGGAAGCTATTTGGGGGTGTTCTAGATTTTTGGGAGTGGGTTTAGGGGTCTGGAGCACTGCTGGGAAGGTCTATTTTGTGTCAAAATAGCAGTTTGGGCGTAGGTTGTCGGAAAAGGGGAATTAGGCCCTGTTTCTGAGGTGCATTTTTGCCATTGGCTTACATTGGCAGCCTGCAAGGTAAATGTATTGTGTGTTTTTGGGAAGCTATTTGGGAGTGTTCTAGATTTTTGGGAGTGGGTTTAGGGGTCTGGGAGCACTGCTGGGAAGGTCTAATTGTGTGTCAAAATAGCAGTTTGGTCCTAGGTTGAGGGGAAAGTGGAATTAGGCCCTGTTTCTGAGGTGCATTTTTGCCATTGGCTTACATTGGCGCCCTACAAGGTAGCAGTATTGCGTGTTTTGGGGAAGCTATTTAGGGGTGTTCTAGATTTCTGGGAGTGGGTTTAGGGATCTGGGAGCACTGCTGGGAAGGTCTTATTTTGTGTCAAAATAGCAATTTGGCGTAAGTTGAGGGGAAAGGGGAATTAGGCCCTGTTTCTGAGGTGCATCTTTGCCATTGGCTTACATTGGCGCCCTACAAGGTAGCAGTATTGCGTGTTTTTGGGAAGCTATTTGGGGGTGTTCTAGATTTTTGGGAGTGGGTTTAGGGGTCTGGAGCACTGCTGGGAAGGTCTAATTATGTGTCAAAATAGCAGTTTGGTAGAAGGTTGAGGGGAAAAGGGAATTAGTCCCTGTTTCTGAGGTGCATTTTGACCATTGGCTTACATTGGCGGCCTGCAAAGTAGCTGTATTGCAGGTTTTTGGGAAGCTATTTAGGGGTGTTCTAGATTTCTGGGAGTGGGTTTATGGGTCTGGGAGCACTGCTGGGAAGGACTAATTTTATGTCAAAATAGCAATTTGGGCGTAAGTTGAGGGGAAAGGGGAATTAGGCCCTGTTTCTGAGGTGCATTTTTGCCATTGGCTTACATTGGCGCCCTACAAGGTAGCAGTATTGCGTGTTTTGGGGAAGCTATTTAGGGGTGTTCTAGATTTCTGGGAGTGGGTTTAGGGATCTGGGAGCACTGCTGGGAAGGTCTTATTTTGTGTCAAAATAGCAATTTGGCGTAAGTTGAGGGGAAAGGGGAATTAGGCCCTGTTTCTGAGGTGCATCTTTGCCATTGGCTTACATTGGCGCCCTACAAGGTAGCAGTATTGCGTGTTTTTGGGAAGCTATTTGGGGGTGTTCTAGATTTTTGGGAGTGGGTTTAGGGGTCTGGAGCACTGCTGGGAAGGTCTAATTTTGTGTCAAAATAGCAGTTTGGTAGAAGGTTGAGGGGAAAAGGGAATTAGTCCCTGTTTCTGAGGTGCATTTTGACCATTGGCTTACATTGGCGGCCTGCAAAGTAGCTGTATTGCGTGTTTTTGGGAAGCTATTTAGGGGTGTTCTAGATTTCTGGGAGTGGGTTTAGGGGTCTGGGAGCACTGCTGGGAAGGACTAATTTTATGTCAAAATAGCAATTTGGGCGTAAGTTGAGGGGAAAGGGGAATTAGGCCCTGTTTCTGAGGTGCATTTTTGCCATTGGCTTACATTGGCGCCCTACAAGGTAGCAGTATTGCGTGTTTTTGGGAAGCTTTTTGGGGGTGTTCTAGATTTTTGGGAGTGGGTTTAGGGGTCTGGAGCACTGCTGGGAAGGTCTATTTTGTGTCAAAATAGCAGTTTGGGCGTAGGTTGCCGGAAAAGGGGAATTAGGCCCTGTTTCTGAGGTGCATTTTTGCCATTGGCTTACATTGGCAGCCTGCAAGGTAAATGTATTGTGTGTTTTTGGGAAGCTATTTGGGAGTGTTCTAGATTTTTGGGAGTGGGTTTAGGGGTCTGGGAGCACTGCTGGGAAGGTCTAATTGTGTGTCAAAATAGCAGTTTGGTCCTAGGTTGAGGGGAAAGTGGAATTAGGCCCTGTTTCTGAGGTGTATTTTTGCATTGGCTTACATTGGCGGCCTGCAAGGTAGCTGTATTGCATTTTTTTTTTGGAAGCTATTTGGGGGTGTTCTAGATTTCTGGGAGTGGGCTTAGGGGTCTGGGAGCACTGCTGGGAAGGTCTCATTTTGTGTCAAAATAGCAGTTTGGGTGTAGGTTGAGGGAAAAGGGGAATTAGGCCGTTTCTGAGGTGCATTTTTGCCATTGGCTTACATTGGCAGCCTGCAGTGTAAATGTATTGTGTGTTTTTGGGAAGCTATTTGGGAGTGTTCTAGATTTTTGGGAGTGGATTTAGGGGTCTGGGAGCACTGCTGGGAATGTCTAATTTTGTGTCAAGATAGCAGTTTGAGCATAGGTTGCCGGGAAAGGGGAATTAGGCCCTGTTTCTGAGGTGCATTTTTGCCATTGGCTTACATTGGCAGCCTGCAAGGTAAATGTATTGTGTGTTTTTGGGAAGCTATTTGGGAGTGTTGTAGATTTTTGGGAGTGGGTTTAGGGGTCTGGGAGCACTGCTGTGAAGGTCTAATTGTGTGTAAAAATAGCAGTTTGGTCCTAGGTTGAGGGGAAAGGGGAATTAGGCCCTGTTTCTGAGGTGTATTATTGACATTGGCTTACATTGGCGGCCTGCAAGGTAGCTGTATTGCATTGTTTTTTAGAAGCTATTTGGGGGTGTTCTAGATTTCTGGGAGTGGGCTTAGGGGTCTGGGAGCACTGCTGGGAAGGTCTAATTTTGTGTCAAAATAGCAGTTTGGGCGTAGGGTGAGGGGAAAGGGGAATTAGTCCTTGTTTCTGAGGTGCATTTTTGCCATTGGCTTATATTGGCGGCCTGCAAGGCAGCTGTATTGCGTGTTTTGGGAAGCTGTTTGCGGGTGTTCTAGATTTTTGGGAGTGGGTTTAGGGGTGTGAGAGCACTGCTGGGAAGGTCTCATTTTGTGTCAAAATAGCAGTTTGGCCGTAGATTGAGGGGAAAGGGGAATTAGGCCCTGTTTCTGAGGTCCATTTTTGCCATTGGCTTACTTTGGTGTCCCGCAAGGTAGCTGTATTGCATTTTTTTTTAGAAGCTATTTGGGGGTGTTCTAGATTTCTGGGAGTGGGCTTAGGGGTCTGGGAGCACTGCTGGGAAGGTCTCATTTTGTGTCAAAATAGCAGTTTGGGTGTAGGTTGAGGGAAAAGGGGAATTAGGCCGTTTCTGAGGTGCATTTTTGCCATTGGCTTACATTGGCAGCCTGCAGTGTAAATGTATTGTGTGTTTTTGGGAAGCTATTTGGGAGTGTTCTAGATTTTTGGGAGTGGATTTAGGGGTCTGGGAGCACTGCTGGGAATGTCTAATTTTGTGTCAAGATAGCAGTTTGAGCATAGGTTGCCGGGAAAGGGGAATTAGGCCCTGTTTCTGAGGTGCATTTTTGCCATTGGCTTACATTGGCAGCCTGCAAGGTAAATGTATTGTGTGTTTTTGGGAAGCTATTTGGGAGTGTTCTAGATTTTTGGGAGTGGGTTTAGGGGTCTGGGATCACTGCTGGGAAGGTCTAATTGTGTGTCAAAATAGCAGTTTGGTCCTAGGTTGAGGGGAAAGGGGAATTAGGCCCTGTTTCTGAGGTGTATTTTTGCCATTGGCTTACATTGGCGGCCTGCAAGGTAGCTGTATTGCATTGTTTTTTAGAAGCTATTTGGGGGTGTTCTAGATTTCTGGGAGTGGGCTTAGGGGTCTGGGAGCAGTGCTGGGAAGGTCTAATTTGATGTCAAAATAGCAATTTGGTCGTAGGTTGAGCGGAAAGGGGAATTAGGCCCTGTTCCTGAGGTGCATTTTTGCCATTGGCTTACATTGGCGCCCTACAAGGTAGCAGTATTGCGTGTTTTTGGGAAGCTATTTAGGGGTGTTATAGATTTCTGGGATTGGGTTTAGGGATCTGGAAGCACTGCTGGGAAGGTCTTATTTTGTGTCAAAATAGCAATTTGGGCGTAAGTTGAGGGGAAAGGGGAATTAGGCCCTGTTTCTGAGGTGCATTTTTGCCATTGGCTTACATTGGCGCCCTACAAGGTAGCAGTATTGCGTGTTTTTGGGAAGCTATTTGGGGGTGTTCTAGATTTTTGGGAGTGGGTTTAGGGGTCTGGAGCACTGCTGGGAAGGTCTCATTTTGTGTCAAAATAGCAGTTTGGGCGTAGGTTGAGGGGAAAGGTGAATTAGGCCTTGTTTCTGAGGTGCATTGTTGCCATTGGCTTACATTGGCGGCCTGCAAGGTAGCAGTATTGCGTGTTTTTGGGTGGCTATTTGGGGGTGTTCTAGATTTTTGGGAGTGGGTTTAGGGGTCTGGAGCACTGCTGGGAAGGTCTAATTATGTGTCAAAATAGCAGTTTGGTAGAAGGTTGAGGGGAAAAGGGAATTAGTCCCTGTTTCTGAGGTGCATTTTGACCATTGGCTTACATTGGCGGCCTGCAAAGTAGCTGTATTGCAGGTTTTTGGGAAGCTATTTAGGGGTGTTCTAGATTTCTGGGAGTGGGTTTATGGGTCTGGGAGCACTGCTGGGAAGGACTAATTTTATGTCAAAATAGCAATTTGGGCGTAAGTTGAGGGGAAAGGGGAATTAGGCCCTGTTTCTGAGGTGCATTTTTGCCATTGGCTTACATTGGCGCCCTACAAGGTAGCAGTATTGCGTGTTTTGGGGAAGCTATTTAGGGGTGTTCTAGATTTCTGGGAGTGGGTTTAGGGATCTGGGAGCACTGCTGGGAAGGTCTTATTTTGTGTCAAAATAGCAATTTGGCGTAAGTTGAGGGGAAAGGGGAATTAGGCCCTGTTTCTGAGGTGCATCTTTGCCATTGGCTTACATTGGCGCCCTACAAGGTAGCAGTAGTGCGTGTTTTTGGGAAGCTATTTGGGGGTGTTCTAGATTTTTGGGAGTGGGTTTAGGGGTCTGGAGCACTGCTGGGAAGGTCTAATTTTGTGTCAAAATAGCAGTTTGGTAGAAGGTTGAGGGGAAAAGGGAATTAGTCCCTGTTTCTGAGGTGCATTTTGACCATTGGCTTACATTGGCGGCCTGCAAAGTAGCTGTATTGCGTGTTTTTGGGAAGCTATTTAGGGGTGTTCTAGATTTCTGGGAGTGGGTTTAGGGGTCTGGGAGCACTGCTGGGAAGGACTAATTTTATGTCAAAATAGCAATTTGGGCGTAAGTTGAGGGGAAAGGGGAATTAGGCCCTGTTTCTGAGGTGCATTTTTGCCATTGGTTTACATTGGCGCCCTACAAGGTAGCAGTATTGCGTGTTTTTGGGAAGCTTTTTGGGGGTGTTCTAGATTTTTGGGAGTGGGTTTAGGGGTCTGGAGCACTGCTGGGAAGGTCTATTTTGTGTCAAAATAGCAGTTTGGGCGTAGGTTGCCGGAAAAGGGGAATTAGGCCCTGTTTCTGAGGTGCATTTTTGCCATTGGCTTACATTGGCAGCCTGCAAGGTAAATGTATTGTGTGTTTTTGGGAAGCTATTTGGGAGTGTTCTAGATTTTTGGGAGTGGGTTTAGGGGTCTGGGAGCACTGCTGGGAAGGTCTAATTGTGTGTCAAAATAGCAGTTTGGTCCTAGGTTGAGGGGAAAGTGGAATTAGGCCCTGTTTCTGAGGTGTATTTTTGCATTGGCTTACATTGGCGGCCTGCAAGGTAGCTGTATTGCATTTTTTTTTTGGAAGCTATTTGGGGGTGTTCTAGATTTCTGGGAGTGGGCTTAGGGGTCTGGGAGCACTGCTGGGAAGGTCTCATTTTGTGTCAAAATAGCAGTTTGGGTGTAGGTTGAGGGAAAAGGGGAATTAGGCCGTTTCTGAGGTGCATTTTTGCCATTGGCTTACATTGGCAGCCTGCAGTGTAAATGTATTGTGTGTTTTTGGGAAGCTATTTGGGAGTGTTCTAGATTTTTGGGAGTGGTTTTAGGGGTCTGGGAGCACTGCTGGGAATGTCTAATTTTGTGTCAAGATAGCAGTTTGAGCATAGGTTGCCGGGAAAGGGGAATTAGGCCCTGTTTCTGAGGTGCATTTTTGCCATTGGCTTACATTGGCAGCCTGCAAGGTAAATGTATTGTGTGTTTTTGGGAAGCTATTTGGGAGTGTTGTAGATTTTTGGGAGTGGGTTTAGGGGTCTGGGAGCACTGCTGTGAAGGTCTAATTGTGTGTAAAAATAGCAGTTTGGTCCTAGGTTGAGGGGAAAGGGGAATTAGGCCCTGTTTCTGAGGTGTATTATTGACATTGGCTTACATTGGCGGCCTGCAAGGTAGCTGTATTGCATTGTTTTTTAGAAGCTATTTGGGGGTGTTCTAGATTTCTGGGAGTGGGCTTAGGGGTCTGGGAGCACTGCTGGGAAGGTCTAATTTTGTGTCAAAATAGCAGTTTGGGCGTAGGGTGAGGGGAAAGGGGAATTAGTCCTTGTTTCTGAGGTGCATTTTTGCCATTGGCTTATATTGGCGGCCTGCAAGGCAGCTGTATTGCGTGTTTTGGGAAGCTGTTTGCGGGTGTTCTAGATTTTTGGGAGTGGGTTTAGGGGTGTGAGAGCACTGCTGGGAAGGTCTCATTTTGTGTCAAAATAGCAGTTTGGCCGTAGATTGAGGGGAAAGGGGAATTAGGCCCTGTTTCTGAGGTCCATTTTTGCCATTGGCTTACTTTGGTGGCCCGCAAGGTAGCTGTATTGCATTTTTTTTTAGAAGCTATTTGGGGGTGTTCTAGATTTCTGGGAGTGGGCTTAGGGGTCTGGGAGCACTGCTGGGAAGGTCTCATTTTGTGTCAAAATAGCAGTTTGGGTGTAGGTTGAGGGAAAAGGGGAATTAGGCCGTTTCTGAGGTGCATTTTTGCCATTGGCTTACATTGGCAGCCTGCAGTGTAAATGTATTGTGTGTTTTTGGGAAGCTATTTGGGAGTGTTCTAGATTTTTGGGAGTGGATTTAGGGGTCTGGGAGCACTGCTGGGAATGTCTAATTTTGTGTCAAGATAGCAGTTTGAGCATAGGTTGCCGGGAAAGGGGAATTAGGCCCTGTTTCTGAGGTGCATTTTTGCCATTGGCTTACATTGGCAGCCTGCAAGGTAAATGTATTGTGTGTTTTTGGGAAGCTATTTGGGAGTGTTCTAGATTTTTGGGAGTGGGTTTAGGGGTCTGGGATCACTGCTGGGAAGGTCTAATTGTGTGTCAAAATAGCAGTTTGGTCCTAGGTTGAGGGGAAAGGGGAATTAGGCCCTGTTTCTGAGGTGTATTTTTGCCATTGGCTTACATTGGCGGCCTGCAAGGTAGCTGTATTGCATTGTTTTTTAGAAGCTATTTGGGGGTGTTCTAGATTTCTGGGAGTGGGCTTAGGGGTCTGGGAGCAGTGCTGGGAAGGTCTAATTTGATGTCAAAATAGCAATTTGGTCGTAGGTTGAGCGGAAAGGGGAATTAGGCCCTGTTTCTGAGGTGCATTTTTGCCATTGGCTTACATTGGCGCCCTACAAGGTAGCAGTATTGCGTGTTTTTGGGAAGCTATTTAGGGGTGTTATAGATTTCTGGGATTGGGTTTAGGGATCTGGAAGCACTGCTGGGAAGGTCTTATTTTGTGTCAAAATAGCAATTTGGGCGTAAGTTGAGGGGAAAGGGGAATTAGGCCCTGTTTCTGAGGTGCATTTTTGCCATTGGCTTACATTGGCGCCCTACAAGGTAGCAGTATTGCGTGTTTTTGGGAAGCTATTTGGGGGTGTTCTAGATTTTTGGGAGTGGGTTTAGGGGTCTGGAGCACTGCTGGGAAGGTCTCATTTTGTGTCAAAATAGCAGTTTGGGCGTAGGTTGAGGGGAAAGGTGAATTAGGCCTTGTTTCTGAGGTGCATTGTTGCCATTGGCTTACATTGGCGGCCTGCAAGGTAGCAGTATTGCGTGTTTTTGGGTGGCTATTTGGGGGTGATCTAGATTTTTGGGAGTGGGTTTAGGGGTCTGGGAGCACTGCTGGGAAGGTCTAATTTTGTGTCAAAATAGCAGTTTGGGCGTAGGGTGAGGGGAAAGGGGAATTAGTCCTTGTTTCTGAGGTGCATTTTTGCCATTGGCTTATATTGGCGGCCTGCAAGGCAGCTGTATTGCGTGTTTTGGGAAGCTGTTTGCGGGTGTTCTAGATTTTTGGGAGTGGGTTTAGGGGTGTGAGAGCATTGCTGGGAAGGTCTCATTTTGTGTCAAAATAGCAGTTTGGCCGTAGATTGAGGGGAAAGGGGAATTAGGCCCTGTTTCTGAGGTGCATTTTTGCAATTGGCTTACTTTGGTGGCCCGCAATGTAGCTGTATTGCGTGTTTTTGGGGGGCTATTTGGGGATGATATAGATATTTGGGAGTGGGTTTAGGGGTTTGGGAGCACTGCTGGGAAGGTCTAATTTTGTGTCAAAATAGCAGTTTGGGCGTAGGTGCCGGGAAAGGGGAATTAGGCCTTGTTTCTGAGGAGCATTTTTCCCATTGGCTTACATTGGCAGCCTGCAAGGTAAATGTATTGTGTGTTTTTGGGAAGCTATTTGGGGGTGTTCTAGATTTTTGGGAGTGGGTTTAGGGGTCTGGGAGCACTGCTGGGAAGGTCTATTTTGTGTCAAAATAGCAGTTTGGGCGTAGGTTGAGGGGAAAGGTGAATTAGGCCTTGTTTCTGAGGTGCATTGTTGCCATTGGCTTACATTGGTGGCCTGCAAGGTAGCAGTATTGCGTGTTTTTGGTGAGCAATTTGGGGGTGTTCTAGATTTTTGGGAGTGGGTTTAGGGGTGTGGGAGCACTGCTGGGAAGGTCTAATTTTGTGTCAAAATAGCAGTTTGGTCGTAGGTTGAGAGGAAAAGGGAATTACTCCCTGTTTCTGAGGTGCATTTTTGCCATTGGCTTACTTTGGTGGCCTGCAAGGTAGCAGTATTGCATGTTTTTGGTGAGCAATTTGGGGGTGTTCTAGATTTTTGGGAGTGGGTTTAGGGGTCTGGGAGCACTGCTGGGAAGGTCTAATTTTGTGTCAAAATAGCAGTTTGGGCGTAGGTTGAGGGGAAAGGTGAATTAGGCCTTGTTTCTGAGGTGCATTGTTGCCATTGGCTTACATTGGCGGCCTGCAAGGTAGCAGTATTGCTTGTTTTTGGTGAGCAATTTGGGGGTGTTCTAGATTTTTGGGAGTGGGTTTAGGGGTGTGGGAGCACTGCTGGGAAGGTCTAATTTTGTGTCAAAATAGCAATTTGGTCGTAGGTTGAGAGGAAAAGGGAATTACTCCCTGTTTCTGAGGTGCATTTTGGCCATTGGCTTACATTGGCGGCCTGCAAAGTAGCTGTATTGCGTGTTTTTGGGAAGCTATTTGGGGGTGTTCTAGATTTTTGGGAGTGGGTTTAGGGGTGTGAGAGCACTGCTGGGAAGGTCTCATTTTGTGTCAAAATAGCAGTTTGGCCGTAGATTGAGGGGAAAGGGGAATTAGGCCCTGTTTCTGAGGTGCATTTTTGCCATTGGCTTACTTTGGTGGCCCGCAAGGTAAATGTATTGTGTGTTTTTGGGAAGCTATTTGGGGGTGTTCTAGATTTTTGGGAGTGGGTTTAGGGGTCTGGGAGTACTGCTGGGAAGGTCTAATTTTGTGTCAAAATAGCAGTTTGGGCGTAGGTTGAGGGGAAAGAGGAATTAGGCCTTGTTTCTGAGGTGCATTGTTGCCATTGGCTTACATTGGCGGCCTGCAAGGTAGCAGTATTGCGTGTTTTTGGTGAGCAATTTGTGGGTGTTCTAGATTGTTGGGAGTGGGTTTAGGGGTCTGGGAGCACTGCTGGGAAGTTCTAATTTTGTGTCAAAATAGCAGTTTGGGCGTAGGTTGAGGGGAAAGGGGAATTAGGCCCTGTTTCTGAGGTGCATTTTTGCCTTTGGCTTACATTGGCGGCCTGCAAGGTAGCTGTATTGCGTGTTTTTGGGAAGGTATTTGGGGGTGTTCTAGTTTTTTGGGAGTGGGTTTAGGGGTCTGGGAGCACTGCTGGGAAGGTCTAATTTTGTGTCAAAATATCAGTTTGGGCGTAGGTTGCCGGGAAAGGGGAATTATACCCTGTTTCTGAGGTGCATTTTTGCCATTGGCTTACATTGGCAGCCTGCAAGGTAAATGTATTGTGTGTATTTGGGAAGCTATTTGGGGGTGTTCTAGATTTTTGGGAGTGGGTTTAGGGGTCTGGGAGCACTGCTGGGAAGGTCTAATTTTGTGTCAAAATAGCAGTTTGGGCGTAGGTTGAGGGGAATGGGGAATTAGGCCCTGTTTCTGAGGTGCATTTTTGCCATTGGCTTACATAGGCGGCCTGCAAGGCAGCTGTATTGCGTGTTTTGGGAAGATGTTTGGGGGTGTTCTAGATTTTTGGAGTGGGTTTAGGGGTCTGGGAGTACTGCTGGGAATGTCTAATCTTGTCTCAAAATAGCAGTTTGATTGAAGGTTGAGGGGAAAAGGGAATTAGTCCCTGTTTCTGAGGTGCATTTTGACCATTGGCTTACATTGGCGGCCACCAAAGTAGCTGTATTGCGTGTTTTGGGAAGCTATTTAGGGGTGTTCTATATTTCTGGGAGTGAGTTTAGGGGCCTGGGGCACTGCTGGGAAGGTCTAATTTTGTGTCAAAATAGCACTTTGGCCGTAGGTTGAGGGGAAAGGTGAATTAGGCCCTGTTTCTGAGGTGCATTTTTGCCATTCTTACATTGGCGGCCTGCAAGGTAGCTGCATTGCATGTTGTTGGGAAGCTATTTGTGGGTGTTCTAGATTTCTGGGAGAGGGTTTAGGGGTCTGGTAGCACTGCTGGGAAGGTCTAATTTTGTGTCAAAATAGCAGTTTGGGCATAGCTTGAGAGGAAAGGGGAATTAGGCCTTGTTTCTGAGGTGCATTTTTGCCATTGGCTTACATTGGCGGCTTGCAAGGTAGCAGTATTGCGTGTTTTTGGTAGGCAATTTGGGGGTGTTCTAGATTGTTGGGAGTGGGTTTAGGGGCCTGGGAGCACTGCTGGGAAGGTCTAATTTTGTCTCAAAATAGCAGTTCGGGCGTAGGTTGAGGGGAAAGGGGAATTAGGCCCTGTTTCTGAGGTGCATTTTTGCCATTGGCTTATATTGGCGGCCTGCAAGGTAGCTGTATTGCGTGTGTTTGGAAGCTATTTGGGGTTGTTCTAGATTTTTGGGAGTGGGTTTAGGGGTCTGGAAGAACTGCTGGGAAAGTCTAATGTTGTGCCTAAACATCAGTTTGGTCATAGGTTGAGGGGAAAGGGGAATTAGTCCCTGTTTCTGAGGTGCATTTTTGCCATTGGCTTACATTGGCAGCCTGCAAGACAGCTGTATTGCGTGTTTTGGGAAGCTGTTTGTGGGTGTTCTAGATTTTTGGGAGTGGGTTTAGGGGTCTGGGAGCACTGCTGGGAAGGTCTAATTTTGTCTCAAAATATCAGTTTGGTTGTAGGTTCAGGGGAAAAGGGAATTAGTCCCTGTTTCTGAGGTGCATTTTGGCCATTGGCTTACATTGGCGGCCTGCAAAGTAGCTGTATTGCGTGTTTTTGGGAAGCTATTTGGGGGTGTTCTAGATTTTTGGGAGTGGGTTTAGGGGTATGAGAGCACTGCTGGGAAGGTCTCATTTTGTGTCAAAATAGCAGTTTGGCCGTAGAATGAGGGGAAAGGTGAATTAGGCCCTGTTTCTGAGGTGCATTTTTGCCATTGGCTTACTTTGGTGGCCCGCAAGGTAAATGTATTGTGTGTTCTTGGGAAGCTATTTGGGGGTGTTCTAGATTTTTGGGAGTGGGTTTAGGGGTCTGGGAGCACTGCTGGGAAGGTCTAATTTTGTGTCAAAATAGCAGTTTGGGCGTAGGTTGAGGGGAAAGGTGAATTAGGCCTTGTTTCTGAGGTGCATTGTTGCCATTGGCTTACATTGGCGGCCTGCAAGGTAGCAGTATTGCGTGTATTTGGTGGGCAATTTGGGGGTGTTCTAGATTGTTGGGAGTGGGTTTAGGGGCCTGGGAGCACTGCTTTGAAGGTCTAATTTTGTGTCAAAATAGCAGTTTGGGCGTAGGTTGAGGAGAAAGGGGAATTAGGCCTTGTTTCTGAGGTGCATTGTTGCCATTGGCTTACATTGGCAGTCTGCAAGGTAGCAGTATTGCGTGTTTTTGGTGAGAAATTTGGGGGTGTTCTTGATTGTTGGGAGTGGGTTTAGGGGTCTGGTAGCACTGCTGGGAAGGTCTAATTTTGTGTCAAAATAGCAGTTTGGTCGTAGGTTGAGAGGAAAGGGGAATTAGGCCCTGTTTCTGAGGTGTTTTTTTGCCATTGGATACATTGGCGGCCTGCAAGGTAGCTGTATTGCGTGTTTTTGGGAAGCTATTTGGGGGTGTTCTAGATTTTTGGGAGTGGGTTTAGGGGTGTGGGAGCACTGCTGGGAAGGTCTCATTTTGTGTCAAAATAGCAGTTTGGCCGTAGGTTGAGGGGAAAGGGGAATAAGGCCCTGTTTCTGAGGTGCATTTTTGCCATTGGCTTACTTTGGTGGCCTGCAAGGTAACTGTATTGCGTGTTTTCGGGTGGCTATTTGGGGGTGATCTAGATTTTTGGGAGTGGGTTTAGGGGTCTGGGAGCACTGCTGGGAAGGTCTAATTTTGTGTCAAAATAGCAGTTTGGGCGTAGGTTGAGGGGAAAGGGGAATTAGTCCCTGTTTCTGAGGTGCATTTTTGCCATTGGCCTATATTGGCGGCCTGCAAGACAGCTGTATTGCGTGTTTTGGGAAGCTGTTTGGGGGTGTTCTAGATTTTTGGGAGTGGGTTTAGGGGTGTGAGAGCACTGCTGGGAAGGTCTCATTTTGTGTCAAAATAGCAGTTTGGCCGTAGATTGAGGGGAAAGGGCAATTAGGCCCTGTTTCTGAGGTGCATTTTTGCCATTGGCTTACTTTTGTGGCCCGCAAGGTAGCTGTATTGCGTGTTTTTGGGGGGCTATTTGGGGATGATCTAGATATTTGGGAGTGGGTTTAGGGGCCTGGGAGCACTGCTGGGAAGGTCTAATTTTGTGTCAAAATAGCAGTTTGGGCGTAGGTTGCCGGGAAAGGGGAATTAGGCCTTGTTTCTGAGGTGCATTTTTCCCTTTGGCTTACATTGGCAGCCTGCAAGGTAGCAGTATTGCGTGTTTTTGGTGAGCAATTTGGGGGTGTTCTAGATTGTTGGGAGTGGGTTTAGGGGTCTGGGAGCACTGCTGGGAAGGTCTAATTTTGTGTCAAAATAGCAGTTTGGTCGTAGGTTGAGAGGAAAGGGGAATTAGGCCCTGTTTCTGAGGTGTTTTTTTGCCATTGGATACATTGGCGGCCTGCAAGGTAGCTGTATTGCGTGTTTTTGGGAAGCTATTTGGGGGTGTTCTAGATTTTTGGGAGTGGGTTTAGGGGTGTGAGAGCACTGCTGGGAAGGTCTCATTTTGTGTCAAAATAGCAGTTTGGCCGTAGGTTGAGGGGAAAGGGGAATAAGGCCCTGTTTCTGAGGTGCATTTTTGCCATTGGCTTACTTTGGTGGCTTGCAAGGTAGCTGTATTGCGTGTTTTTGGGTGGCTATTTGGGGGTGATCTAGATTTTTGGGAGTGGGTTTAAGGGTCTGGGAGCACTGCTGGGAAGGTCTAATTTTGTGTCAAAATAGCAGTTTGGGCGTAGAGTGCCGGGAAAGGGGAATTAGGCCCTGTTTCTGAGGTGCATTTTTGCCATTGGCTTACATTGGCAGCCTGCAAGGTAAATGTATTGTGTGTTTTTGGGAAGCTATTTGGGAGTGTTCTAGATTTTTGGGAGTGGGTTTAGGGGTCTGGGAGCACTGCTGGGAAGGTCTAATTGTGTGTCAAAATAGCAGTTTGGTCCTAGGTTGAGGGGAAAGGGGAATTAGGCCCTGTTTCTGAGGTGTATTTTTGCCATTGGCTTACATTGGCAGCCCGCAAGGTAGCTGTATTGCATTTTTTTTTAGAAGCTATTTGGGGGTGTTCTAGATTTCTGGGAGTGGGCTTAGGGGTCCGGGAGCAGTGCTGGGAAGGTCTAATTTTATGTCAAAATAGCAATTTGGTCGTAGGTTGAGGGGAAAGGGGAATTAGGCCCTGTTTCTGAGGTGCATTTTTGCCATTGGCTTACATTGGCGCCCTACAAGGTAGCAGTATTGCGTGTTTTGGGGAAGCTATTTAGGGGTGTCCTAGATTTCTGGGAGTGGGTTTAGGGATCTGGGAGCACTGCTGGGAAGGTCTTATTTTGTGTCAAAATAGCAATTTGGGCGTAAGTTGAGGGGAAAGGGGAATTAGGCCCTATTTCTGAGGTGCATCTTTGCCATTGGCTTTCATTGGCGCCCTACAAGGTAGCAGTATTGCGTGTTTTTGGGAAGCTATTTGGGGGTGTTCTAGATTTTTGGGAGTGGGTTTAGGGGTCTTGAGCACTGCTGGGAAGGTCTAATTTTGTGTCAAAATAGCAGTTTGGTAGAAGGTTGAGGGGAAAAGGGAATTCGTCCCTGTTTCTGAGGTGCATTTTGACCATTGGCTTACATTGGCGGCCTGCAAAGTAGCTGTATTGCGTGTTTTTGGGAAGCTATTTAGGGGTGTTCTAGATTTCTGGGAGTGGGTTTAGGGGTCTGGGAGCACTGCTGGGAAGGACTAATTTTATGTCAAAATAGCAATTTGGGCGTAAGTTGAGGGGAAAGGGGAATTAGGCCCTGTTTCTGAGGTGCATTTTTGCCATTGGCTTACATTGGCGCCCTACAAGGTAGCAGTATTGCGTGTTTTTGGGAAGTTATTTGGGGGTGTTCTAGATTTTTGGGAGTGGGTTTAGGGGTCTGGAGCACTGCTGGGAAGGTCTATTTTGTGTCAAAATAGCAGTTTGGGCGTAGGTTGCCGGAAAAGGGGAATTAGGCCCTGTTTCTGAGGTGCATTTTTGCCATTGGCTTACATTGGCAGCCTGCAAGGTAAATGTATTGTGTGTTTTTGGGAAGCTATTTGGGAGTGTTCTAGATTTTTGGGAGTGGGTTTAGGGGTCTGGGAGCACTGCTGGGAAGGTCTAATTGTGTGTCAAAATAGCAGTTTGGTCCTAGGTTGAGGGGAAAGGGTAATTAGGCCCTGTTTCTGAGGTGTATTTTTGCCATTGGCTTACATTGGCGGCCTGCAAGGTAGCTCTATTGCATTTTTTTTTAGAAGCTATTTGGGGGTGTTCTAGATTATTTCTGGGAGTGGGCTTAGGGGTCTGGGAGCACTGCTGGGAAGGTCTCATTTTGTGTCAAAATAGCAGTTTGGGCGTAGGTTGAGGTAAAAGGGGAATTAGGCCGTTTCTGAGGAGCATTTTTGCCATTGGCTTACATTGGCAGCCTGCAGTGTAAATGTATTGTGTGTTTTTGGGAAGCTATTTGGGAGTGTTCTAGATTTTTGGGAGTGGGTTTAGGGGTCTGGGAGCACTGCTGGGAATGTCTAATTTTGTGTCAAGATAGCAGTTTGGGCATAGGTTGCCTGGAAAGGGGAATTAGGCCCTGTTTCCGAGGTGCATTTTTGCCATTGGCTTACATTGGCAGCCTGCAAGGTAAATGTATTGTGTGTTTTTGGGAAGCTATTTGGGGGTGTTCTAGATTTTTGGGAGTGGGTTTAGGGGTCTGGGAGCACTGCTGGGAAGGTCTAATTTTGTTTCAAAACAGCAGTTTGGGCGTAGGTTGAGGGGAAAGGGGAATTAGGCCCTGTTTCTGAGGTGCATTTTTGCCATTGGCTTACATAGGCGGCCTGCAAGGCAGCTGTATTGCGTGTTTTGGGAAGCTGTTTGGGGGTGTTCTAGATTTTTGGAGTGGGTTTAGGGGTCTGGGAGTACTGCTGGGAAGGTCTAATCTTGTCTCAAAATAGCAGTTTGATTGAAGGTTGAGGGGAAAAGGGAATTAGTCCCTGTTTCTGGGGTGCATTTTGACCATTGTCTTACATTGGCGGCCTGCAAAGTAGCTGTATTGCGTGTTTTTGAAAAGCTATTTAGGGGCGTTCTGGATTGTTGGGAGTGGATTTAGGGGCCTTGGAGCACTGCTGGGAATGTTTAATTTTGTCTCAAAATATCAGTTTGGGCGTAGGTTGAGGGGAAAGGTGAATTAGGCCCTTTTCTGAGGTGCATTTTTGCCATTGGCTTACATTGGCGGCCTGCAAGGTAGCTGCATTGCATGTTTTTGGGAAGCTATTTGTGGGTGTTCTAGATTGTTGGGAGTGGGTTTAGGGGCCTGGGAGCACTGCTGGGAAGGTCTAATTTTGTTTCAAAACAGCAGTTTGGGCGTAGGTTGAGGGGAAAGGGGAATTAGGCCCTGTTTCTGAGGTGCATTTTTGCCATTGGCTTACATAGGCGGCCTGCAAGGCAGCTGTATTGCGTGTTTTGGGAAGCTGTTTGGGGGTGTTCTAGATTTTTGGAGTGGGTTTAGGGGTCTGGGAGTACTGCTGGGAAGGTCTAATCTTGTCTCAAAATAGCAGTTTGATTGAAGGTTGAGGGGAAAAGGGAATTAGTCCCTGTTTCTGGGGTGCATTTTGACCATTGTCTTACATTGGCGGCCTGCAAAGTAGCTGTATTGCGTGTTTTTGAAAAGCTATTTAGGGGCGTTCTGGATTGTTGGGAGTGGATTTAGGGGCCTTGGAGCACTGCTGGGAATGTTTAATTTTGTCTCAAAATATCAGTTTGGGCGTAGGTTGAGGGGAAAGGTGAATTAGGCCCTTTTCTGAGGTGCATTTTTGCCATTGGCTTACATTGGCGGCCTGCAAGGTAGCTGCATTGCATGTTTTTGGGAAGCTATTTGTGGGTGTTCTAGATTTCTGGGAGAGGGTTTAGGGGTCTGGGAGCACTGCTGGGAAGGTCTAATTTTGTGTCAAAATAGTAGTTTGGGGGTAGGTTGAGGAGAAAGGAGAATTAGGCCTTGTTTCTGAGGTGCATTTTTGCCATTGGCTTACATTGGCGACTTGCAAGGTAGCAGTATTGCGTGTTTTTGGTGGGCAATTTGGGGGTGTTCTAGATTGTTGGGAGTGGGTTTAGGGGCCTGGGAGCACTGCTGGGAAGGTCTAATTTTGTCTCAAAATAGCAGTTCGGGCGTAGGTTGAGGGGAAAGGGGAATTAGGCCCTGTTTCTGAGGTGCATTTTTGCCATTGGCTTATATTGGCGGCCTGCAAGGTAGCTGTATTGTGTGTTTTTGGAAGCTATTTGGGGGTGTTCTAGATTTTTGGGAGTGGGTTTAGGGGTCTGGAGCACTGCTGGGAAGGTCTCATTTTGTGTCAAAATAGCAGTTTGGGCGTAGGTTGAGGGGAAAGGTGAATTAGGCCTTGTTTTTGAGGTGCATTGTTGCCATTGGCTTACATTGACGGCCTGCAAGGTAGCAGTATTGCGTGTTTTTGGGTGGCTATTTGGGGGTGATCTAGATTTTTGGGAGTGGGTTTAGGGGTCTGGGAGCACTGCTGGGAAGGTCTAATTTTGTGTCAAAATAGCAGTTTGGGCGTAGGGTGAGGGGAAAGGGGAATTAGTCCTTGTTTCTGAGGTGCATTTTTGCCATTGGCTTATATTGGCGGCCTGCAAGGCAGCTGTATTGCGTGTTTTGGGAAGCTGTTTGCGGGTGTTCTAGATTTTTGGGAGTGGGTTTAGGGGTGTGAGAGCACTGCTGGGAAGGTCTCATTTTGTGTAAAAATAGCAGTTTGGCCGTAGATTGAGGGGAAAGGGGAATTAGGCCCTGTTTCTGAGGTGCATTTTTGCCATTGGCTTACTTTGGTGGCCCGCAAGGTAGCTGTATTGCGTGTTTTTGGGGGGCTATTTGGGGATGATATAGATTTTTTGGAGTGGGTTTAGGGGTTTGGGAGCACTGCTGGGAAGGTCTAATTTTGTGTCAAAATAGCAGTTTGGGCGTAGGTTGCCGGGAAAGGGGAATTAGGCCTTGTTTCTGAGGAGCATTTTTCCCATTGGCTTACATTGGCAGCCTGCAAGGTAAATGTATTGTGTGTTTTTGGGAAGCTATTTGGGGGTGTTCTAGATTTTTGGGAGTGGGTTTAGGGGTCTGGGAGCACTGCTGGGAAGGTCTAATTTTGTGTCAAAATAGCAGTTTGGGCGTAGGTTGAGGGGAAAGGTGAATTAGGCCTTGTTTCTGAGGTGCATTGTTGCCATTGGCTTACATTGGCGGCCTGCAAGGTAGCAGTATTGCGTGTTTTTGGTGAGCAATTTGGGGGTGTTCTAGATTTTTGGGAGTGGGTTTAGGGGTGTGGGAGCACTGCTGGGAAGGTCTAATTTTGTGTCAAAATAGCAGTTTGGTCGTAGGTTGAGAGGAAAAGGGAATTACTCCCTGTTTCTGAGGTGCATTTTTGCCATTGGCTTACTTTGGTGGCCCGCAAGGTAGCTGTATTGCGTGTTTTTGGGGGGCTATTTGGGGATGATCTAGATATTTGGGAGTGGGTTTAGGGGTCTGGGAGCACTGCTGGGAAGGTCTAATTTTGTGTCAAAATAGCAGTTTGGGCGTAGGTTGCCGGGAAAGGGGAATTAGGCCTTGTTTCTGAGGAGCATTTTTCCCATTGGCTTACATTGGCAGCCTGCAAGGTAAATGTATTGTGTGTTTTTGGGAAGCTATTTGGGGGTGTTCTAGATTTTTGGGAGTGGGTTTAGGGGTCTGGGAGCACTGCTGGGAAGGTCTAATTTTGTGTCAAAATAGCAGTTTGGGCGTAGGTTGAGGGGAAAGGTGAATTAGGCCTTGTTTCTGAGGTGCATTGTTGCCATTGGCTTACATTGGCGACCTGCAAGGTAGCAGTATTGCTTGTTTTTGGTGAGCAATTTGGGGGTGTTCTAGATTTTTGGGAGTGGGTTTAGGGGTGTGGGAGCACTGCTGGGAAGGTCTAATTTTGTGTCAAAATAGCAATTTGGTCGTAGGTTGAGAGGAAAAGGGAATTACTCCCTGTTTCTGAGGTGCATTTTGGCCATTGGCTTACATTGGCGGCCTGCAAAGTAGCTGTATTGCGTGTTTTTGGGAAGCTATTTGGGGGTGTTCTAGATTTTTGGGAGTGGGTTTAGGGGTGTGAGAGCACTGCTGGGAAGGTCTCATTTTGTGTCAAAATAGCAGTTTGGCCGTAGATTGAGGGGAAAGGGGAATTAGGCCCTGTTTCTGAGGTGCATTTTTGCCATTGGCTTACTTTGGTGGCCCGCAAGGTAAATGTATTGTGTGTTTTTGGGAAGCTATTTGGGGGTGTTCTAGATTTTTGGGAGTGGGTTTAGGGGTCTGGGAGCACTGCTGGGAAGGTCTAATTTTGTGTCAAAATAGCAGTTTGGGCGTAGGTTGAGGGGAAAGAGGAATTAGGCCTTGTTTCTGAGGTGCATTGTTGCCATTGGCTTACATTGGCGGCCTGCAAGGTAGCAGTATTGCGTGTTTTTGGTGAGCAATTTGGGGGTGTTCTAGATTGTTGGGAGTGGGTTTAGGGGTCTGGGAGCACTGCTGGGAAGTTCTAATTTTGTGTCAAAATAGCAGTTTGGGCGTAGGTTGAGGGGAAAGGGGAATTAGGCCCTGTTTCTGAGGTGCATTTTTGCCTTTGGCTTACATTGGCGGCCTGCAAGGTAGCTGTATTGCGTGTTTTTGGGAAGGTATTTGGGGGTGTTCTAGTTTTTTGGGAGTGGGTTTAGGGGTCTGGGAGCACTGCTGGGAAGGTCTAATTTTGTGTCAAAATATCAGTTTGGGCGTAGGTTGCCGGGAAAGGGGAATTATACCCTGTTTCTGAGGTGCATTTTTGCCATTGGCTTACATTGGCAGCCTGCAAGGTAAATGTATTGTGTGTATTTGGGAAGCTATTTGGGGGTGTTCTAGATTTTTGGGAGTGGGTTTAGGGGTCTGGGAGCACTGCTGGGAAGGTCTAATTTTGTGTCAAAATAGCAGTTTGGGCGTAGGTTGAGGGGAAAGGGGAATTAGGCCCTGTTTCTGAAGTGCATTTTTGCCATTGGCTTACATAGGCGGCCTGCAAGGCAGCTGTATTGCGTGTTTTGGGAAGCTGTTTGGGGGTGTTCTAGATTTTTGGAGTGGGTTTAGGGGTCTGGGAGTACTGCTGGGAAGGTCTAATCTTGTCTCAAAATAGCAGTTTGATTGAAGGTTGAGGGGAAAAGGGAATTAGTCCCTGTTTCTGGGGTGCATTTTGACCATTGTCTTACATTGGCGGCCTGCAAAGTAGCTGTATTGCGTGTTTTTGAAAAGCTATTTAGGGGCGTTCTGGATTGTTGGGAGTGGATTTAGGGGCCTTGGAGCACT
Organism: Lissotriton vulgaris; assembly: GCF_964263255.1. NCBI lineage: Eukaryota > Metazoa > Chordata > Amphibia > Caudata > Salamandridae > Lissotriton > Lissotriton vulgaris. The sequence goes on along the minus strand of NW_028254839.1, from coordinate 1,463,668 downwards.
GCTGGGAATGTTTAATTTTGTCTCAAAATATCAGTTTGGGCGTAGGTTGAGGGGAAAGGTGAATTAGGCCCTTTTCTGAGGTGCATTTTTGCCATTGGCTTACATTGGCGGCCTGCAAGGTAGCTGCATTGCATGTTTTTGGGAAGCTATTTGTGGGTGTTCTAGATTTCTGGGAGAGGGTTTAGGGGTCTGGGAGCACTGCTGGGAAGGTCTAATTTTGTGTCAAAATAGTAGTTTGGGGGTAGGTTGAGGAGAAAGGAGAATTAGGCCTTGTTTCTGAGGTGCATTTTTGCCATTGGCTTACATTGGCGACTTGCAAGGTAGCAGTATTGCGTGTTTTTGGTGGGCAATTTGGGGGTGTTCTAGATTGTTGGGAGTGGGTTTAGGGGCCTGGGAGCACTGCTGGGAAGGTCTAATTTTGTCTCAAAATAGCAGTTCGGGCGTAGGTTGAGGGGAAAGGGGAATTAGGCCCTGTTTCTGAGGTGCATTTTTGCCATTGGCTTATATTGGCGGCCTGCAAGGTAGCTGTATTGTGTGTTTTTGGAAGCTATTTGGGGGTGTTCTAGATTTTTGGGAGTGGGTTTAGGGGTCTGGAGCACTGCTGGGAAGGTCTCATTTTGTGTCAAAATAGCAGTTTGGGCGTAGGTTGAGGGGAAAGGTGAATTAGGCCTTGTTTTTGAGGTGCATTGTTGCCATTGGCTTACATTGGCGGCCTGCAAGGTAGCAGTATTGCGTGTTTTTGGGTGGCTATTTGGGGGTGATCTAGATTTTTGGGAGTGGGTTTAGGGGTCTGGGAGCACTGCTGGGAAGGTCTAATTTTGTGTCAAAATAGCAGTTTGGGCGTAGGGTGAGGGGAAAGGGGAATTAGTCCTTGTTTCTGAGGTGCATTTTTGCCATTGGCTTATATTGGCGGCCTGCAAGGCAGCTGTATTGCGTGTTTTGGGAAGCTGTTTGCGGGTGTTCTAGATTTTTGGGAGTGAGTTTAGGGGTGTGAGAGCACTGCTGGGAAGGTCTCATTTTGTGTCAAAATAGCAGTTTGGCCGTAGATTGAAGGGAAAGGGGAATTAGGCCCTGTTTCTGAGGTGCATTTTTGCCATTGGCTTACTTTGGTGGCCCGCAAGGTAGCTGTATTGCGTGTTTTTGGGGGGCTATTTGGGGATGATATAGATATTTGGGAGTGGGTTTAGGGGTTTGGGAGCACTGCTGGGAAGGTCTAATTTTGTGTCAAAATAGCAGTTTGGGCGTAGGTTGCCGGGAAAGGGGAATTAGGCCTTGTTTCTGAGGAGCATTTTTCCCATTGGCTTACATTGGCAGCCTGCAAGGTAAATGTATTGTGTGTTTTTGGGAAGCTATTTGGGGGTGTTCTAGATTTTTGGGAGTGGGTTTAGGGGTCTGGGAGCACTGCTGGGAAGGTCTAATTTTGTGTCAAAATAGCAGTTTGGGCGTAGGTTGAGGGGAAAGGTGAATTAGGCCTTGTTTCTGAGGTGCATTGTTGCCATTGGCTTACATTGGCGGCCTGCAAGGTAGCAGTATTGCGTGTTTTTGGTGAGCAATTTGGGGGTGTTCTAGATTTTTGGGAGTGGGTTTAGGGGTGTGGGAGCACTGCTGGGAAGGTCTAATTTTGTGTCAAAATAGCAGTTTGGTCGTAGGTTGAGAGGAAAAGGGAATTACTCCCTGTTTCTGAGGTGCATTTTTGCCATTGGCTTACTTTGGTGGCCCGCAAGGTAGCTGTATTGCGTGTTTTTGGGGGGCTATTTGGGGATGATCTAGATATTTGGGAGTGGGTTTAGGGGTCTGGGAGCACTGCTGGGAAGGTCTAATTTTGTGTCAAAATAGCAGTTTGGGCGTAGGTTGCCGGGAAAGGGGAATTAGGCCTTGTTTCTGAGGAGCATTTTTCCCATTGGCTTACATTGGCAGCCTGCAAGGTAAATGTATTGTGTGTTTTTGGGAAGCTATTTGGGGGTGTTCTAGATTTTTGGGAGTGGGTTTAGGGGTCTGGGAGCACTGCTGGGAAGGTCTAATTTTGTGTCAAAATAGCAGTTTGGGCGTAGGTTGAGGGGAAAGGTGAATTAGGCCTTGTTTCTGAGGTGCATTGTTGCCATTGGCTTACATTGGCGACCTGCAAGGTAGCAGTATTGCTTGTTTTTGGTGAGCAATTTGGGGGTGTTCTAGATTTTTGGGAGTGGGTTTAGGGGTGTGGGAGCACTGCTGGGAAGGTCTAATTTTGTGTCAAAATAGCAATTTGGTCGTAGGTTGAGAGGAAAAGGGAATTACTCCCTGTTTCTGAGGTGCATTTTGGCCATTGGCTTACATTGGCGGCCTGCAAAGTAGCTGTATTGCGTGTTTTTGGGAAGCTATTTGGGGGTGTTCTAGATTTTTGGGAGTGGGTTTAGGGGTGTGAGAGCACTGCTGGGAAGGTCTCATTTTGTGTCAAAATAGCAGTTTGGCCGTAGATTGAGGGGAAAGGGGAATTAGGCCCTGTTTCTGAGGTGCATTTTTGCCATTGGCTTACTTTGGTGGCCCGCAAGGAAAATGTATTGTGTGTTTTTGGGAAGCTATTTGGGGGTGTTCTAGATTTTTGGGAGTGGGTTTAGGGGTCTGGGAGCACTGCTGGGAAGGTCTAATTTTGTGTCAAAATAGCAGTTTGGGCGTAGGTTGAGGGGAAAGAGGAATTAGGCCTTGTTTCTGAGGTGCATTGTTGCCATTGCCTTACATTGGCGGCCTGCAAGGTAGCAGTATTGCGTGTTTTTGGTGAGCAATTTGGGGGTGTTCTAGATTGTTGGGAGTGGGTTTAGGGGTCTGGGAGCACTGCTGGGAAGTTCTAATTTTGTGTCAAAATAGCAGTTTGGGCGTAGGTTGAGGGGAAAGGGGAATTAGGCCCTGTTTCTGAGGTGCATTTTTGCCTTTGGCTTACATTGGCGGCCTGCAAGGTAGCTGTATTGCGTGTTTTTGGGAAGGTATTTGGGGGTGTTCTAGTTTTTTGGGAGTGGGTTTAGGGGTCTGGGAGCACTGCTGGGAAGGTCTAATTTTGTGTCAAAATATCAGTTTGGGCGTAGGTTGCCGGGAAAGGGGAATTATACCCTGTTTCTGAGGTGCATTTTTGCCATTGGCTTACATTGGCAGCCTGCAAGGTAAATGTATTGTGTGTATTTGGGAAGCTATTTGGGGGTGTTCTAGATTTTTGGGAGTGGGTTTAGGGGTCTGGGAGCACTGCTGGGAAGGTCTAATTTTGTGTCAAAATAGCAGTTTGGGCGTAGGTTGAGGGGAAAGGGGAATTAGGCCCTGTTTCTGAGGTGCATTTTTGCCATTGGCTTACATAGGCGGCCTGCAAGGCAGCTGTATTGCGTGTTTTGGGAAGATGTTTGGGGGTGTTCTAGATTTTTGGAGTGGGTTTAGGGGTCTGGGAGTACTGCTGGGAATGTCTAATCTTGTCTCAAAATAGCAGTTTGATCGAAGGTTGAGGGGAAAAGGGAATTAGTCCCTGTTTCTGAGGTGCATTTTGACCATTGGCTTACATTGGCGGCCACCAAAGTAGCTGTATTGCGTGTTTTGGGAAGCTATTTAGGGGTGTTCTATATTTCTGGGAGTGAGTTTAGGGGCCTGGGGCACTGCTGGGAAGGTCTAATTTTGTGTCAAAATAGCACTTTGGCCGTAGGTTGAGGGGAAAGGTGAATTAGGCCCTGTTTCTGAGGTGCATTTTTGCCATTCTTACATTGGCGGCCTGCAAGGTAGCTGCATTGCATGTTGTTGGGAAGCTATTTGTGGGTGTTCTAGATTTCTGGGAGAGGGTTTAGGGGTCTGGTAGCACTGCTGGGAAGGTCTAATTTTGTGTCAAAATAGCAGTTTGGGCATAGCTTGAGGGGAAAGGGGAATTAGGCCTTGTTTCTGAGGTGCATTTTTGCCATTGGCTTACATTGGCGGCTTGCAAGGTAGCAGTATTGCGTGTTTTTGGTGGGCAATTTGGGGGTGTTCTAGATTGTTGGGAGTGGGTTTAGGGGCCTGGGAGCACTGCTGGGAAGGTCTAATTTTGTCTCAAAATAGCAGTTCGGGCGTAGGTTGAGGGGAAAGGGGAATTAGGCCCTGTTTCTGAGGTGCATTTTTGCCCTTGGCTTATATTGGCGGCCTGCAAGGTAGCTGTATTGCGTGTGTTTGGAAGCTATTTGGGGTTGTTCTAGATTTTTGGGAGTGGGTTTAGGGGTCTGGAAGAACTGCTGGGAAAGTCTAATCTTGTGCCTAAACATCAGTTTGGTCATAGGTTGAGGGGAAAGGGGAATTAGTCCCTGTTTCTGAGGTGCATTTTTGCCATTGGCTTACATTGGCAGCCTGCAAGACAGCTGTATTGCGTGTTTTGGGAAGCTGTTTGTGGGTGTTCTAGATTTTTGGGAGTGGGTTTAGGGGTCTGGGAGCACTGCTGGGAAGGTCTAATTTTGTCTCAAAATATCAGTTTGGTTGTAGGTTCAGGGGAAAAGGGAATTAGTCCCTGTTTCTGAGGTGCATTTTGGCCATTGGCTTACATTGGCGGCCTGCAAAGTAGCTGTATTGCGTGTTTTTGGGAAGCTATTTGGGGGTGTTCTAGATTTTTGGGAGTGGGTTTAGGGGTGTGAGAGCACTGCTGGGAAGGTCTCATTTTGTGTCAAAATAGCAGTTTGGCCGTAGAATGAGGGGAAAGGTGAATTAGGCCCTGTTTCTGAGGTGCATTTTTGCCATTGGCTTACTTTGGTGGCCCGCAAGGTAAATGTATTGTGTGTTTTTGGGAAGCTATTTGGGGGTGTTCTAGATTTTTGGGAGTGGGTTTAGGGGTCTGGGAGCACTGCTGGGAAGGTCTAATTTTGTGTCAAAATAGCAGTTTGGGCGTAGGTTGAGGGGAAAGGTGAATTAGGCCTTGTTTCTGAGGTGCATTGTTGCCATTGGCTTACATTGGCGGCCTGCAAGGTAGCAGTATTGCGTGTATTTGGTGGGCAATTTGGGGGTGTTCTAGATTGTTGGGAGTGGGTTTAGGGGCCTGGGAGCACTGCTTTGAAGGTCTAATTTTGTGTCAAAATAGCAGTTTGGGCGTAGGTTGAGGAGAAAGGGGAATTAGGCCTTGTTTCTGAGGTGCATTGTTGCCATTGGCTTACATTGGCAGTCTGCAAGGTAGCAGTATTGCGTGTTTTTGGTGAGCAATTTGGGGGTGTTCTAGATTGTTGGGAGTGGGTTTAGGGGTCTGGGAGCACTGCTGGGAAGGTCTAATTTTGTGTCAAAATAGCAGTTTGGTCGTAGGTTGAGAGGAAAGGGGAATTAGGCCCTGTTTCTGAGGTGTTTTTTTGCCATTGGATACATTGGCGGCCTGCAAGGTAGCTGTATTGCGTGTTTTTGGGAAGCTATTTGGGGGTGTTCTAGATTTTTGGGAGTGGGTTTAGGGGTGTGGGAGCACTGCTGGGAAGGTCTCATTTTGTGTCAAAATAGCAGTTTGGCCGTAGGTTGAGGGGAAAGGGGAATAAGGCCCTGTTTCTGAGGTGCATTTTTGCCATTGGCTTACTTTGGTGGCCTGCAAGGTAACTGTATTGCGTGTTTTCGGGTGGCTATTTGGGGGTGATCTAGATTTTTGGGAGTGGGTTTAGGGGTCTGGGAGCACTGCTGGGAAGGTCTAATTTTGTGTCAAAATAGCAGTTTGGGCGTAGGTTGAGGGGAAAGGGGAATTAGTCCCTGTTTCTGAGGTGCATTTTTGCCATTGGCCTATATTGGCGGCCTGCAAGACAGCTGTATTGCGTGTTTTGGGAAGCTGTTTGGGGGTGTTCTAGATTTTTGGGAGTGGGTTTAGGGGTGTGAGAGCACTGCTGGGAAGGTCTCATTTTGTGTCAAAATAGAAGTTTGGCCGTAGATTGAGGGGAAAGGGGAATTAGGCCCTGTTTCTGAGGTGCATTTTTGCCATTGGCTTACTTTTGTGGCCCGCAAGGTAGCTGTATTGCGTGTTTTTGGGGGGATATTTGGGGATGATCTAGATATTTGGGAGTGGGTTTAGGGGCCTGGGAGCACTGCTGGGAAGGTCTAATTTTGTGTCAAAATAGCAGTTTGGGCGTAGGTTGCCGGGAAAGGGGAATTAGGCCTTGTTTCTGAGGTGCATTTTTCCTTTGGCTTACATTGGCAGCCTGCAAGGTAAATGTATTGTGTGTTTTTGGGAAGCTATTTGGGAGTGATCTAGATTTTTGGGAGTGGGTTTAAGGGTCTGGGAGCACTGCTGGGAAGGTCTAATTGTGTGTCAAAATAGCAGTTTGGTCCTAGGTTGAGGGGAAAGGGGAATTAGGCCCTGTTTCTGAGGTGTATTTTTGCCATTGGCTTACATTGGCAGCCCGCAAGGTAGCTGTATTGCATTTTTTTTTAGAAGCTATTTGGGGGTGTTCTAGATTTCTGGGAGTGGGCTTAGGGGTCTGGGAGCAGTGCTGGGAAGGTCTAATTTTATGTCAAAATAGCAATTTGGTCGTAGGTTGAGGGGAAAGGGGAATTAGGCCCTGTTTCTGAGGTGCATTTTTGCCATTGGCTTACATTGGCGCCCTACAAGGTAGCAGTATTGCGTGTTTTGGGGAAGCTATTTAGGGGTGTCCTAGATTTCTGGGAGTGGGTTTAGGGATCTGGGAGCACTGCTGGGAAGGTCTTATTTTGTGTCAAAATAGCAATTTGGGCGTAAGTTGAGGGGAAAGGGGAATTAGGCCCTATTTCTGAGGTGCATCTTTGCCATTGGCTTACATTGGCGCCCTACAAGGTAGCAGTATTGCGTGTTTTTGGGAAGCTATTTGGCGGTGTTCTAGATTTTTGGGAGTGGGTTTAGGGGTCTTGAGCACTGCTGGGAAGGTCTAATTTTGTGTCAAAATAGCAGTTTGGTAGAAGGTTGAGGGGAAAAGGGAATTCGTCCCTGTTTCTGAGGTGCATTTTGACCATTGGCTTACATTGGCGGCCTGCAAAGTAGCTGTATTGCGTGTTTTTGGGAAGCTATTTAGGGGTTTTCTAGATTTCTGGGAGTGGGTTTAGGGGTCTGGGAGCACTGCTGGGAAGGACTAATTTTATGTCAAAATAGCAATTTGGGCGTAAGTTGAGGGGAAAGGGGAATTAGGCCCTGTTTCTGAGGTGCATTTTTGCCATTGGCTTACATTGGCGCCCTACAAGGTAGCAGTATTGCGTGTTTTTGGGAAGTTATTTGGGGGTGTTCTAGATTTTTGGGAGTGGGTTTAGGGGTCTGGAGCACTGCTGGGAAGGTCTATTTTGTGTCAAAATAGCAGTTTGGGCGTAGGTTGCCGGAAAAGGGGAATTAGGCCCTGTTTCTGAGGTGCATTTTTGCCATTGGCTTACATTGGCAGCCTGCAAGGTAAATGTATTGTGTGTTTTTGGGAAGCTATTTGGGAGTGTTCTAGATTTTTGGGAGTGGGTTTAGGGGTCTGGGAGCACTGCTGGGAAGGTCTAATTGTGTGTCAAAATAGCAGTTTGGTCCTAGGTTGAGGGGAAAGGGTAATTAGGCCCTGTTTCTGAGGTGTATTTTTGCCATTGGCTTACATTGGCGGCCTGCAAGGTAGCTCTATTGCATTTTTTTTTAGAAGCTATTTGGGGGTGTTCTAGATTATTTCTGGGAGTGGGCTTAGGGGTCTGGGAGCACTGCTGAGAAGGTCTCATTTTGTGTCAAAATAGCAGTTTGGGCGTAGGTTGAGGTAAAAGGGGAATTAGGCCGTTTCTGAGGAGCATTTTTGCCATTGGCTTACATTGGCAGCCTGCAGTGTAAATGTATTGTGTGTTTTTGGGAAGCTATTTGGGAGTGTTCTAGATTTTTGGGAGTGGGTTTAGGGGTCTGGGAGCACTGCTGGGAATGTCTAATTTTGTGTCAAGATAGCAGTTTGGGCATAGGTTGCCTGGAAAGGGGAATTAGGCCCTGTTTCCGAGGTGCATTTTTGCCATTGGCTTACATTGGCAGCCTGCAAGGTAAATGTATTGTGTGTTTTTGGGAAGCTATTTGGGGGTGTTCTAGATTTTTGGGAGTGGGTTTATGGGCCTGGGAGCACTGCTGGGAAGGTCTAATTTTGTGTTAAAATAGCAGTTTGGTCGTAGGTTGAGAGAAAGGGGAATTAGGCCCTGTTTCTGAGGTGTTTTTTTGCCATTGGATACATTGGCGACCTGCAAGGTAGCTGTATTGCGTGTTTTTGGGAACCTATTTGGGGGTGTTCTAGATTTTTGGGAGTGGGTTTAGGGGTGTGGGAGCACTGCTGGGAAGGTCTCATTTTGTGTCAAAATAGCAGTTTGGGCGTCGGTTGAGGGAAAAGGGGAATTAGGCCCTTTTTCTGAAGTGCATTTTTGCCATTGGGTTACTTTGGTGGCCTGCAAGGTAGCTGTATTGCATGTTTTTGGGTGGCTATTTGGGGGTGTTCTAGATTGTTGGGAGTGGGTTTAGGGGCCTGGGAGCACTGCTGGGAAGGTCTAATTTTGTTTCAAAACAGCAGTTTGGGCGTAGGTTGAGGGGAAAGGGGAATTAGGCCCTGTTTCTGAGGTGCATTTTTGCCATTGGCTTACATAGGCGGCCTGCAAGGCAGCTGTATTGCGTGTTTTGGGAAGCTGTTTGGGGGTGTTCTAGATTTTTGGAGTGGGTTTAGGGGTCTGGGAGTACTGCTGGGAAGGTCTAATCTTGTCTCAAAATAGCAGTTTGATTGAAGGTTGAGGGGAAAAGGGAATTAGTCCCTGTTTCTGGGGTGCATTTTGACCATTGTCTTACATTGGCGGCCTGCAAAGTAGCTGTATTGCGTGTTTTTGAAAAGCTATTTAGGGGCGTTCTGGATTGTTGGGAGTGGATTTAGGGGCCTTGGAGCACTGCTGGGAATGTTTAATTTTGTCTCAAAATATCAGTTTGGGCGTAGGTTGAGGGGAAAGGTGAATTAGGCCCTTTTCTGAGGTGCATTTTTGCCATTGGCTTACATTGGCGGCCTGCAAGGTAGCTGCATTGCATGTTTTTGGGAAGCTATTTGTGGGTGTTCTAGATTTCTGGGAGAGGGTTTAGGGGTCTGGGAGCACTGCTGGGAAGGTCTAATTTTGTGTCAAAATAGTAGTTTGGGGGTAGGTTGAGGAGAAAGGAGAATTAGGCCTTGTTTCTGAGGTGCATTTTTGCCATTGGCTTACATTGGCGGCTTGCAAGGTAGCAGTATTGCGTGTTTTTGGTGGGCAATTTGGGGGTGTTCTAGATTGTTGGGAGTGGGTTTAGGGGCCTGGGAGCACTGCTGGGAAGGTCTAATTTTGTCTCAAAATAGCAGTTCGGGCATAGGTTGAGGGGAAAGGGGAATTAGGCCCTGTTTCTGAGGTGCATTTTTGCCATTGGCTTATATTGGCGGCCTGCAAGGTAGCTGTATTGTGTGTTTTTGGAAGCTATTTGGGGTTGTTCTAGATTTTTGGGAGTGGGTTTAGGGGTCTGGAAGAACTGCTGGGAAGGTCTAATGTTGTGCCTAAATATCAGTTTGGTCATAGGTTGAGGGGAAAGGGGAATTAGTCCCTGTTTCTGAGGTGCATTTTTGCCATTGGCTTACATTGGCGGCCTGCAAGACAGCTGTATTGCGTGTTTTGGGAAGCTGTTTGGGGCTGTTCGAGATTTTTGGGAGTGGGTTTAGGGGTCTGGGAGCACTGCTGGGAAGGTCTAATTTTGTCTCAAAATAGCAGTTTGGTTGTAGGTTGAGGGGAAAAGGGAATTAGTCCCTGTTTCTGAGGTGCATTTTGTCCATTGGCTTACATTGGCGGCATGCAAAGTAGCTGTATTGCGTGTTTTTGGGAAGCTGTTTGGGGGTGTTCTAGATTTTTGGGAGTGGGTTTAGGGGTGTGAGAGCACTGCTGGGAAGGTCTCATTTTATGTCAGAATAGCAGTTTGGCCGTAGATTGAGGGGAAAGGGGAATTAGGCCCTGTTTCTGAGGTGCATTTTTGCCATTGGCTTACTTTGGTGGCCCGCAAGGTAGCTGTATTGCGTGTTTTTTGGGGGCTATTTGGGGATGATCTAGATTTTTGGGATTGGGTTTAGGGGTCTGGGAGCACTCCTGGGAAGGTCGAATTTTATGTCAAAATAGCAGTTTGGGCGTAGGTTGCCGGGAAAGGGGAATTAGGCCCTGTTTCTGAGGTGCATTTTTGCCATTGGCTTACATTGGCAGCCTGCAAGGTAAATGTATTGTGTATTTTTGGGAAGCTATTTGGGGGTGTTCTAGATTTTTGGGAGTGGGTTTAGGGGTCTGGGAGCACTGCTGGGAAGGACTAATTTTGTGTCAAAATAGCAGTTTGGGCGTAGGTTGAGGGGAAAGGGGAATTAGGCCCTGTTTCTGAGGTGCATTTTTGCCATTGGCTTACATAGGCGGCCTGCAAGGCAGCTGTATTGCGTTTTTTGGGAAGCTGTTTGGGGGTGTTCTAGATTTTTGGAGTGGGTTTAGGGGTCTGGGAGTACTGCTGGGAAGGTCTAATCTTGTCTCAAAATAGCAGTTTGATTGAAGGTTGAGGGAAAAGGGAATTAGTCCCTGTTTCTGAGGTGCATTTTGACCATTGTCTTACATTAGCGGCCTGCAAAGTAGCTGTATTGCGTGTTTTTGGGAAGCTATTTAGGGGTGTTCTAGATTTCTGGGAGTGGGTTTAGGGGCCTGGGGGCACTGCTGGGAAGGTCTAATTTTGTGTCAAAATAGCAATTTGGGCGTAGGTTGAGGGGAAAGGGGAATTAGGCCCTGTTTCTGAGGTGCATTTTTGCCATTGGCTTACATAGGCGGCCTGCAAGGCAGCTGTATTGCGTGTTTTGGGAAGCTGTTTGGGGGTGTTCTAGATTTTTGGAGTGGGATTAGGGGTCTGGGATTACTGCTGGGACGGTCTAATCTTGTCTCAAAATAGCAGTTTGATTGAAGGTTGAGGGGAAAAGGGAATTAGTCCCTGTTTCTGAGGTGCATTTTGACCATTGTCTTACATTGGCGGCCTGCAAAGTAGCTGTATTGCGTGTTTTTGGGAAGCTATATAGGGGTGTTCTAGATTTCTGGGAGTGGGTTTAGGGGCCTGGGGGCACTGCTGGGAAGGTCTAATTTTGTGTCAAAATAGCAATTTGGCCGTAAGTTGCGGGGAAAGGGGAATTAGGCCCTGTTTCTGAGGTGCATTTTTGCCATTGGCGTACATTGGCGGCCTGCAAGGTAGCTGTATTGCGTGTTTTTGGGGGGCTATTTGGGGATGATCTAGATATTTGGGAGTGGGTTTAGGGGCCTTGGAGCACTGCTGGGAATGTCTAATTTTGTGTCAAAATAGCAGTTTGGGCGTAGGTTGCCTGGAAAGGGGAATTAGGCCTTGTTTTTGAGGTGCATTTTTCCCATTGGCTTACATTGGCAGCCTGCAAGGTAGCTGTATTTGGTTTTTTTGGGAAGCTATTTGGGGGTGTTCTAGATTTTTGGGAGTGGGTTTAGGGATCTGGGAGCACTGCTGGGATGGTCTAATATTTTCTCATAATAGCAGTTTTTTTGAAGGTTGAAGGGAAAAGGGAATTAGTCCCTGTTTCTGAGGTGTATTTTGACCATTGTCTTACATTGGCGGCCTGCAAAGTAGCTGTATTGCGTGTTTTTGGGAAGCTATTGAGGGGTGTTCTAGATTTCTGGGAGTGGGTTTAGGGGCTTGGGGGCACTGCTGGGAAGGTCTAATTTTGTGTCAAAATAGCAATTTGGCCTTAAGTTGAGGGGAAAGGGGAATTAGGCCCTGTTTCTGAGGTGCATTTTTTCCATTGGCTTACATTGGCGGCCTGCAAGGTAGCTGTATTGCGTGTTTTTGGGGGGCTATTTGGGGATGATCTAGATATTTGGAAGTGGGTTTAGGGGTCTGGGAGCACTGCTGAGAAGGTCTAAGTTTGTGTCAAAAAAGCAGTTTGGTCGTAGGTTCAGGGGAAAGGGGAATTAGGCCCTGTTTCTGAGGTGCATTTTTGCCATTGGCTTACATTGGCGGCCTGCAAGGTAGCTGTATTGCGTGTTTTTGGGAAGCTATTTGGGGGTGTTCTAGATTTTTGGGAGTGGGTTTAGGGGCCTGGGAGCACTGCTGGGAAGGTCTAATTTTGTTTCAAAACAGCAGTTTGGGCGTAGGTTGAGGGGAAAGGGGAATTAGGCCCTGTTTCTGAGGTGCATTTTTGCCATTGGCTTACATAGGCGGCCTGCAAGGCAGCTGTATTGCGTGTTTTGGGAAGCTGTTTGGGGGTGTTCTAGATTTTTGGAGTGGGTTTAGGGGTCTGGGAGTACTGCTGGGAAGGTCTAATCTTGTCTCAAAATAGCAGTTTGATTGAAGGTTGAGGGGAAAAGGGAATTAGTCCCTGTTTCTGGGGTGCATTTTGACCATTGTCTTACATTGGCGGCCTGCAAAGTAGCTGTATTGCGTGTTTTTGAAAAGCTATTTAGGGGCGTTCTGGATTGTTGGGAGTGGATTTAGGGGCCTTGGAGCACTGCTGGGAATGTTTAATTTTGTCTCAAAATATCAGTTTGGGCGTAGGTTGAGGGGAAAGGTGAATTAGGCCCTTTTCTGAGGTGCATTTTTGCCATTGGCTTACATTGGCGGCCTGCAAGGTAGCTGCATTGCATGTTTTTGGGAAGCTATTTGTGGGTGTTCTAGATTTCTGGGAGAGGGTTTAGGGGTCTGGGAGCACTGCTGGGAAGGTCTAATTTTGTGTCAAAATAGTAGTTTGGGGGTAGGTTGAGGAGAAAGGAGAATTAGGCCTTGTTTCTGAGGTGCATTTTTGCCATTGGCTTACATTGGCGGCTTGCAAGGTAGCAGTATTGCGTGTTTTTGGTGGGCAATTTGGGGGTGTTCTAGATTGTTGGGAGTGGGTTTAGGGGTCTGGAAGAACTGCTGGGAAGGTCTAATGTTGTGCCTAAATATCAGTTTGGTCATAGGTTGAGGGGAAAGGGGAATTAGTCCCTGTTTCTGAGGTGCATTTTTGCCATTGGCTTACATTGGCGGCCTGCAAGACAGCTGTATTGCGTGTTTTGGGAAGCTGTTTGGGGCTGTTCGAGATTTTTGGGAGTGGGTTTAGGGGTCTGGGAGCACTGCTGGGAAGGTCTAATTTTGTCTCAAAATAGCAGTTTGGTTGTAGGTTGAGGGGAAAAGGGAATTAGTCCCTGTTTCTGAGGTGCATTATGTCCATTGGCTTACATTGGCGGCATGCAAAGTAGCTGTATTGCGTGTTTTTGGGAAGCTGTTTGGGGGTGTTCTAGATTTTTGGGAGTGGGTTTAGGGGTGTGAGAGCACTGCTGGGAAGGTCTCATTTTATGTCAGAATAGCAGTTTGGCCGTAGATTGAGGGGAAAGGGGAATTAGGCCCTGTTTCTGAGGTGCATTTTTGCCATTGGCTTACTTTGGTGGCCCGCAAGGTAGCTGTATTGCGTGTTTTTTGGGGGCTATTTGGGGATGATCTAGATTTTTGGGATTGGGTTTAGGGGTCTGGGAGCACTCCTGGGAAGGTCGAATTTTATGTCAAAATAGCAGTTTGGGCGTAGGTTGCCGGGAAAGGGGAATTAGGCCCTGTTTCTGAGGTGCATTTTTGCCATTGGCTTACATTGGCAGCCTGCAAGGTAAATGTATTGTGTATTTTTGGGAAGCTATTTGGGGGTGTTCTAGATTTTTGGGAGTGGGTTTAGGGGTCTGGGAGCACTGCTGGGAAGGACTAATTTTGTGTCAAAATAGCAGTTTGGGCGTAGGTTGAGGGGAAAGGGGAATTAGGCCCTGTTTCTGAGGTGCATTTTTGCCATTGGCTTACATAGGCGGCCTGCAAGGCAGCTGTATTGCGTTTTTTGGGAAGCTGTTTGGGGGTGTTCTAGATTTTTGGAGTGGGTTTAGGGGTCTGGGAGTACTGCTGGGAAGGTCTAATCTTGTCTCAAAATAGCAGTTTGATTGAAGGTTGAGGGAAAAGGGAATTAGTCCCTGTTTCTGAGGTGCATTTTGACCATTGTCTTACATTAGCGGCCTGCAAAGTAGCTGTATTGCGTGTTTTTGGGAAGCTATTTAGGGGTGTTCTAGATTTCTGGGAGTGGGTTTAGGGGCCTGGGGGCACTGCTGGGAAGGTCTAATTTTGTGTCAAAATAGCAATTTGGGCGTAGGTTGAGGGGAAAGGGGAATTAGGCCCTGTTTCTGAGGTGCATTTTTGCCATTGGCTTACATAGGCGGCCTGCAAGGCAGCTGTATTGCGTGTTTTGGGAAGCTGTTTGGGGGTGTTCTAGATTTTTGGAGTGGGATTAGGGGTCTGGGATTACTGCTGGGACGGTCTAATCTTGTCTCAAAATAGCAGTTTGGTTGAGGGGAAAAGGGAATTAGTCCCTGTTTCTGAGGTGCATTTTGACCATTGTCTTACATTGGCGGCCTGCAAAGTAGCTGTATTGCGTGTTTTTGGGAAGCTATATAGGGGTGTTCTAGATTTCTGGGAGTGGGTTTAGGGGCCTGGGGGCACTGCTGGGAAGGTCTAATTTTGTGTCGAAATAGCAATTTGGCCGTAAGTTGCGGGGAAAGGGGAATTAGGCCCTGTTTCTGAGGTGCATTTTTGCCATTGGCTTACATTGGAGGCCTGCAAGGTAGCTGTATTGCGTGTTTTTGGGGGGCTATTTGGGGATGATCTAGATATTTGGGAGTGGGTTTAGGGGCCTTGGAGCACTGCTGGGAATGTCTAATTTTGTGTCAAAATAGCAGTTTGGGCGTAGGTTGCCTGGAAAGGGGAATTAGGCCTTGTTTTTGAGGTGCATTTTTCCCATTGGCTTACATTGGCAGCCTGCAAGGTAGCTGTATTTGGTTTTTTTGGGAAGCTATTTGGGGGTGTTCTAGATTTTTGGGAGTGGGTTTAGGGATCTGGGAGCACTGCTGGGATGGTCTAATATTTTCTCATAATAGCAGTTTTTTTGAAGGTTGAAGGGAAAAGGGAATTAGTCCCTGTTTCTGAGGTGTATTTTGACCATTGTCTTACATTGGCGGCCTGCAAAGTAGCTGTATTGCGTGTTTTTGGGAAGCTATTGAGGGGTGTTCTAGATTTCTGGGAGTGGGTTTAGGGGCTTGGGGGCACTGCTGGGAAGGTCTAATTTTGTGTCAAAATAGCAATTTGGCCTTAAGTTGAGGGGAAAGGGGAATTAGGCCCTGTTTCTGAGGTGCATTTTTGCCATTGGCTTACATTGGCGGCCTGCAAGGTAGCTGTATTGCGTGTTTTTGGGGGGCTATTTGGGGATGATCTAGATATTTGGAAGTGGGTTTAGGGGTCTGGGAGCACTGCTGAGAAGGTCTAAGTTTGTGTCAAAAAAGCAGTTTGGTCGTAGGTTCAGGGGAAAGGGGAATTAGGCCCTGTTTCTGAGGTGCATTTTTGCCATTGGCTTACATTGGCGGCCTGCAAGGTAGCTGTATTGCGTGTTTTTGGGAAGCTATTTGGGGGTGTTCTAGATTTTTGGGAGTGGGTTTAGGGGTCTGGGAGCACTGCTGGGAAGGTCTAATTTTGTGTCAAAATAGCAGTTTGGTCGTAGGTTGAGGGGAGAGGGGAATTAGCCCCTGTTTCTGATGTGCATTTTTGCCATTGGCTTACATTGGTGGCCTGCCAGGTAGCTGTATTGTGTGTTTTTGGGAAGCTATTTGGGGATGCTCTAGATTTTTGGGAGTGGGTTTAGGGGTCTGGGAGCACTGCTGGGAAGGTCTAATCTTTTCTCAAAATAGCAGTTTGATTGAAGGTTGAAGAGAAAAGGGAATTAGTCCCTGTTTCTGAGGTGCATTTTGACCATTGTCTTACATTGGCGCCCTGCAAGCCAGCTGTATTGCGTGTTTTTAGGAAGCTATTTAGGGGTGTTCTAGATTTCTGGGAGTGGGTTTAGGGGCATGGGGGCAATGCTGGGAAGGTCTAATTTTGTGTCAAAATAGCAATTTGGCCGTAAGTTGAGTGGAAAGGGGAATTAGGCCCTGTTTCTGAGGTGCATTTTTGCCATTGGCTTACATTGGCGGCCTGCAAGGTAGCTGTATTGCGTGTTTTTGGGGGGATATTTGGGGATGATCTAGATATTTGGGAGTGGGTTTAGGGGCCTTGGAGCACTGCTGGGAATGTCTAATTTTGTGTCAAAATAGCAGTTTAGGCATAGGTTGCCGGGAAAGGGGAATTAGGCCTTGTTTCTGAGGTGCATTTTTCCCATTGGCTTACATTGGCAGCCTGCAAGGTAAATGTATTGTGTGTTTTTGGGAAGCTATTTGGGTGTGTTCTAGATTTTTGGGAGTGGGTTTAGGGGTCTGGGAGCACTGCTGGGAAGGTCAAATTTAGTGTCAAAATAGCAGTTTGGGCGTAGGTTGAAGGGAAAGGTGAATTAGGCCTTGTTTCTGAGGTGCATTGTTGCCATTGGCTTACATTGGCGGCCTGCAAGGTAGCAGTATTGCGTGTTTTTGGTGGGCAATTTGGGGGTGTTCTAGATTTTTGGGTGTGGGTTTAGGGGTGTGGGAGCACTCCTGGGAAGGTCTCATTTTGTGTCAAAATAGCAGTTTGGGCGTAGGTTGAGGGAAAAGGGGAATTATGCCCTTTTTCAGAGGTGCATTTTTGCCATTGGGTTACTTTGGTGGCCTGCAAGGTAGCTGTATTGCGTGTTTTTGGGAAGCTATTTGGGGGTGTTCTAGATTTTTGGGAGTGGGTTTAGGGGTCTGGGAGCACTGCTGGGAAGGACTAATTTTGTGTCAAAATAGCAGTTTGGGCGTAGGTTGAGGGGAAAGGGGAATTAGGCCCTGTTTCTGAGGTGCATTTTTGCCATTGGCTTACATAGGCGGCCTGCAAGGCAGCTGTATTGCGTGTTTTGGGAAGCTGTTTGGGGGTGTTCTAGATTTTTGGAGTGGGTTTAGGGGTCTGGGAGTACTGCTGGGAAGGTCTAATCTTGTCTCAAAATAGCAGTTTGATTGAAGGTTGAGGAGAAAAGGGAATTAGTCCCTGTTTCTGAGGTGCATTTTGACCATTGGCTTACATTGTCGGCCTGCAAAGTAGCTGCATTGCGTGTCTTTGGGAAGCTATGTAGGGGTGTTCTAGATTTCTGGGAGTGGGTTTAGGGGTCTGGGAGCACTGCTGGGAAGGTCTAATTTTGTGTCAAAATAGCAATTTGGGCGTAAATTGAGGAGAAAGGGGAATTAGGCCTGGTTTCTGAGGTGCATTTTTGCCATTGGCTTACATTGGCGGCTTGCAAGGTAGCAGTATTGCGTGTTTTTGGTGGGCAATTTGGGGGTGTTCTAGATTGTTGGGAGTGGGTTTAGGGGGCTGGGTGCACTGCTGGGAAGGTCTAATGGAAGGTCTAATTTTGTCTCAAAATAGCAGTTCGGGCGTAGGTTGAGGGGAAAGGGGAATTAGGCCCTGTTTCTGAGGTGCATTTTTTCCATTGGCTTATATTGGCGGCCTGCAAGGTAGCTGTATTGTGTGTTTTTGGAAGCTATTTGGGGTTGTTCTAGATTTTTGGGAGTGGGTTTAGGGGTCTGGAAGAACTGCTGGGAAGGTCTAATGTTGTGCCTAAATATCAGTTTGGTCATAGGTTGAGGGGAAAGGGGAATTAGTCCCTGTTTCTGAGGTGCATTTTTGCCATTGGCTTACATTGGCGGCCTGCAAGACAGCTGTATTGCGTGTTTTGGGAAGCTGTTTGGGGCTGTTCGAGATTTTTGGGAGTGGGTTTAGGGGTCTGGGAGCACTGCTGGGAAGGTCTAATTTTGTCTCAAAATAGCAGTTTGGTTGTAGGTTGAGGGGAAAAGGGAATTAGTCCCTGTTTCTGAGGTGCATTTTGTCCATTGGCTTACATTGGCGGCATGCAAAGTAGCTGTATTGCGTGTTTTTGGGAAGCTGTTTGGGGGTGTTCTAGATTTTTGGGAGTGGGTTTAGGGGTGAGAGAGCACTGCTGGGAAGGTCTCATTTTATGTCAGAATAGCAGTTTGGCCGTAGATTGAGGGGAAAGGGGAATTAGGCCCTGTTTCTGAGGTGCATTTTTGCCATTGGCTTACTTTGGTGGCCCGCAAGGTAGCTGTATTGCGTGTTTTTTGGGGGCTATTTGGGGATGATCTAGATTTTTGGGATTGGGTTTAGGGGTCTGGGAGCACTCCTGGGAAGGTCGAATTTTATGTCAAAATAGCAGTTTGGGCGTAGGTTGCCGGGAAAGGGGAATTAGGCCCTGTTTCTGAGGTGCATTTTTGCCATTGGCTTACATTGGCAGCCTGCAAGGTAAATGTATTGTGTATTTTTGGGAAGCTATTTGGGGGTGTTCTAGATTTTTGGGAGTGGGTTTAGGGGTCTGGGAGCACTGCTGGGAAGGACTAATTTTGTGTCAAAATAGCAGTTTGGGGTTAGGTTGAGGGGAAAGGGGAATTAGGCCCTGTTTCTGAGGTGCATTTTTGCCATTGGCTTACATAGGCGGCCTGCAAGGCAGCTGTATTGCGTTTTTTGGGAAGCTGTTTGGGGGTGTTCTAGATTTTTGGAGTGGGTTTAGGGGTCTGGGAGTACTGCTGGGAAGGTCTAATCTTGTCTCAAAATAGCAGTTTGATTGAAGGTTGAGGGAAAAGGGAATTAGTCCCTGTTTCTGAGGTGCATTTTGACCATTGTCTTACATTAGCGGCCTGCAAAGTAGCTGTATTGCGTGTTTTTGGGAAGCTATTTAGGGGTGTTCTAGATTTCTGGGAGTGGGTTTAGGGGCCTGGGGGCACTGCTGGGAAGGTCTAATTTTGTGTCAAAATAGCAATTTGGGCGTAGGTTGAGGGGAAAGGGGAATTAGGCCCTGTTTCTGAGGTGCATTTTTGCCATTGGCTTACATAGGCGGCCTGCAAGGCAGCTGTATTGCGTGTTTTGGGAAGCTGTTTGGGGGTGTTCTAGATTTTTGGAGTGGGATTAGGGGTCTGGGATTACTGCTGGGACGGTCTAATCTTGTCTCAAAATAGCAGTTTGATTGAAGGTTGAGGGGAAAAGGGAATTAGTCCCTGTTTCTGAGGTGCATTTTGACCATTGTCTTACATTGGCGGCCTGCAAAGTAGCTGTATTGCGTGTTTTTGGGAAGCTATATAGGGGTGTTCTAGATTTCTGGGAGTGGGTTTAGGGGCCTGGGGGCACTGCTGGGAAGGTCTAATTTTGTGTCGAAATAGCAATTTGGCCGTAAGTTGCGGGGAAAGGGGAATTAGGCCCTGTTTCTGAGGTGCATTTTTGCCATTGGCTTACATTGGCGGCCTGCAAGGTAGCTGTATTGCGTGTTTTTGGGGGGCTATTTGGGGATGATCTAGATATTTGGGAGTGGGTTTAGGGGCCTTGGAGCACTGCTGGGAATGTCTAATTTTGTGTCAAAATAGCAGTTTGGGCGTAGGTTGCCTGGAAAGGGGAATTAGGCCTTGTTTTTGAGGTGCATTTTTCCCATTGGCTTACATTGGCAGCCTGCAAGGTAGCTGTATTTGGTTTTTTTGGGAAGCTATTTGGGGGTGTTCTAGATTTTTGGGAGTGGGTTTAGGGATCTGGGAGCACTGCTGGGATGGTCTAATATTTTCTCATAATAGCAGTTTTTTTGAAGGTTGAAGGGAAAAGGGAATTAGTCCCTGTTTCTGAGGTGTATTTTGACCATTGTCTTACATTGGCGGCCTGCAAAGTAGCTGTATTGCGTGTTTTTGGGAAGCTATTGAGGGGTGTTCTAGATTTCTGGGAGTGGGTTTAGGGGCTTGGGGGCACTGCTGGGAAGGTCTAATTTTGTGTCAAAATAGCAATTTGGCCTTAAGTTGAGGGGAAAGGGGAATTAGGCCCTGTTTCTGAGGTGCATTTTTGCCATTGGCTTACATTGGCGGCCTGCAAGGTAGCTGTATTGCGTGTTTTTGGGGGGCTATTTGGGGATGATCTAGATATTTGGAAGTGGGTTTAGGGGTCTGGGAGCACTGCTGAGAAGGTCTAAGTTTGTGTCAAAAAAGCAGTTTGGTCGTAGGTTCAGGGGAAAGGGGAATTAGGCCCTGTTTCTGAGGTGCATTTTTGCCATTGGCTTATATTGGCGGCCTGCAAGGTAGCTGTATTGCGTGTTTTTGGGAAGCTATTTGGGGGTGTTCTAGATTTTTGGGAGTGGGTTTAGGGGTCTGGGAGCACTGCTGGGAAGGTCTAATTTTGTGTCAAAATAGCAGTTTGGTCGTAGGTTGAGGGGAGAGGGGAATTAGCCCCTGTTTCTGATGTGCATTTTTGCCATTGGCTTACATTGGTGGCCTGCCAGGTAGCTGTATTGTGTGTTTTTGGGAAGCTATTTGGGGATGCTCTAGATTTTTGGGAGTGGGTTTAGGGGTCTGGGAGCACTGCTGGGAAGGTCTAATCTTTTCTCAAAATAGCAGTTTGATTGAAGGTTGAAGGGAAAAGGGAATTAGTCCCTGTTTCTGAGGTGCATTTTGACCATTGTCTTACATTGGCGCCCTGCAAGCCAGCTGTATTGCGTGTTTTTAGGAAGCTATTTAGGGGTGTTCTAGATTTCTGGGAGTGGGTTTAGGGGCATGGGGGCAATGCTGGGAAGGTCTAATTTTGTGTCAAAATAGCAATTTGGCCGTAAGTTGAGTGGAAAGGGGAATTAGGCCCTGTTTCTGAGGTGCATTTTTGCCATTGGCTTACATTGGCGGCCTGCAAGGTAGCTGTATTGCGTGTTTTTGGGGGGATATTTGGGGATGATCTAGATATTTGGGAGTGGGTTTAGGGGCCTTGGAGCACTGCTGGGAATGTCTAATTTTGTGTCAAAATAGCAGTTTAGGCATAGGTTGCCGGGAAAGGGGAATTAGGCCTTGTTTCTGAGGTGCATTTTTCCCATTGGCTTACATTGGCAGCCTGCAAGGTAAATGTATTGTGTGTTTTTGGGAAGCTATTTGGGTGTGTTCTAGATTTTTGGGAGTGGGTTTAGGGGTCTGGGAGCACTGCTGGGAAGGTCAAATTTAGTGTCAAAATAGCAGTTTGGGCGTAGGTTGAAGGGAAAGGTGAATTAGGCCTTGTTTCTGAGGTGCATTGTTGCCATTGGCTTACATTGGCGGCCTGCAAGGTAGCAGTATTGCGTGTTTTTGGTGGGCAATTTGGGGGTGTTCTAGATTTTTGGGTGTGGGTTTAGGGGTGTGGGAGCACTCCTGGGAAGGTCTCATTTTGTGTCAAAATAGCAGTTTGGGCGTAGGTTGAGGGAAAAGGGGAATTATGCCCTTTTTCAGAGGTGCATTTTTGCCATTGGGTTACTTTGGTGGCCTGCAAGGTAGCTGTATTGCGTGTTTTTGGGAAGCTATTTGGGGGTGTTCTAGATTTTTGGGAGTGGGTTTAGGGGTCTGGGAGCACTGCTGGGAAGGTCTAATCTTGTCTCAAAATAGCAGTTTGATTGAAGGTTGAGGAGAAAAGGGAATTAGTCCCTGTTTCTGAGGTGCATTTTGACCATTGGCTTACATTGTCGGCCTGCAAAGTAGCTGCATTGCGTGTCTTTGGGAAGCTATGTAGGGGTGTTCTAGATTTCTGGGAGTGGGTTTAGGGGTCTGGGAGCACTGCTGGGAAGGTCTAATTTTGTGTCAAAATAGCAATTTGGGCGTAAATTGAGGAGAAAGGGGAATTAGGCCTGGTTTCTGAGGTGCATTTTTGCCATTGGCTTACATTGGCGGCTTGCAAGGTAGCAGTATTGCGTGTTTTTGGTGGGCAATTTGGGGGTGTTCTAGATTGTTGGGAGTGGGTTTAGGGGGCTGGGTGCACTGCTGGGAAGGTCTAATGGAAGGTCTAATTTTGTCTCAAAATAGCAGTTCGGGCGTAGGTTGAGGGGAAAGGGGAATTAGGCCCTGTTTCTGAGGTGCATTTTTTCCATTGGCTTATATTGGCGGCCTGCAAGGTAGCTGTATTGTGTGTTTTTGGAAGCTATTTGGGGTTGTTCTAGATTTTTGGGAGTGGGTTTAGGGGTCTGGAAGAACTGCTGGGAAGGTCTAATGTTGTGCCTAAATATCAGTTTGGTCATAGGTTGAGGGGAAAGGGGAATTAGTCCCTGTTTCTGGGGTGCATTTTTGCCATTGGCTTACATTGGCGGCCTGCAAGACAGCTGTATTGCGTGTTTTGGGAAGCTGTTTGGGGGTGTTCGAGATTTTTGGGAGTGGGTTTAGGGGTCTGGGAGCACTGCTGGGAAGGTCTAATTTGGTCTCAAAATAGCAGTTTGGTTGTAGGTTGAGGGGAAAAGGGAATTAGTCCGTTTCTGAGGTGCATTTTGGCCATTGGCTTACATTGGCGGCCTGCAAAGTAGCTGTATTGCGTGTTTTTGGGAAGCTGTTTGGGGGTGTTCTAGATTTTTGGGAGTGGGTTTAGGGGTGTGAGAGCACTGCTGGGAAGGTCTCATTTTGTGTCAGAATAGCAGTTTGGCCGTAGATTGAGGGGAAAGGGGAATTAGGCCCTGTTTCTGAGGTGCATTTTTGCCATTGGCTTACTTTGGTGGCCCGCAAGGTAGCTGTATTACGTGTTTTGGGGGGGCTATTTGGGGATGATCTAGATATTTGGGAGTGGGTTTAGGGGTCTGGGAGCACTGCTGGGAAGGTCTAATTTTGTGTCAAAATAGCAGTTTGGGCGTAGGTTGCCGGGAAAGGGGAATTAGGCCCTGTTTCTGAGGTGCATTTTTGCCATTGGATACATTGGCGGCCTGCAAGGTAGCTGTATTGCGTGTTTTTGGGAAGCTATTTGGGGGTGTTCTAGATTTTTGGGAGTGGGTTTAGGGGTGTGGTAGCACTGCTGGGAAGGTCTCATTTTGTGTCAAAATAGCAGTTTGGCCGTAGGTTGAGTGGAAAGGGGAATAAGGCCCTGTTTCTGAGGTGCATTTTTGCCATTGGCTTACTTTGGTGGCCTGCAAGGTAGCTGTATTGCGTGTTTGTGGGTGGCTATTTGGGGGTGATCTAGATTTTTGGGAGTGGGTTTAGGGGTCTGGGAGCACTGCTGGAAATGTCAAATTTTGTGTCAAAAGAGCAGTTTGGGCGTAGGTTGCTGGGAAAGGGAAATTAGGCCCTGTTTCTGAGGTGCATTTTTGCCATTGACTTACATTGGTGGCCTGCAAAGTAGCTGTATTGCGTGTTTTTGGGAAGCTGTTTGGGGGTGTTCTAGATTTTTGGGAGTGGGTTTAGGGGTGTGAGAACACTGCTGGAAAGGTCTTATTTTGTGTCAGAATAGCAGTTTGGCCGTAGATTGAGGGGAAAGGGGAATTAGGCCCTGTTTCTGAGGTGCATTTTTGCCATTGGCTTACTTTGGTGGCCCGCAAGGTAGCTGTATTGCGCGTTTTTGGGGGGGCTATTTGGGGATGATCTAGATATTTTGGAGTGGGTTTAGGGGTCTGGGAGCACTGCTGGGAAGGTCTAATTTTGTGTCAAAATAGCAGTTTGGGCATAGGTTGCCGGGAAAGGGGAATTAGGCCCTGTTTCTGAGGTGCATTTTTGCCATTGGCTTACATTAGCAGCCTGCAAGGTAAATGTATTGTGTGTTTTTGGGAAGCTATTTGGGGGTGTTCTAGATTTTTGGGAGTGGGTTTAGGGGTCTGGGAGCACTGCTGTGAAGGTCTAATTTTGTGTCAAAATAGCAGTTTGGGCGTAGGTTGAGGGGAAAGGCGAATTAGGCCTTGTTTCTGAGGTGCATTGTTGTCATTGGCTTACATTGGCGGCCTGCAAGGTAGTAGTATTGCGTGTTTTTGGTGAGCAATTTGGGGGTGTTCTAGATTGTTGGGAGTGGGTTAGGGGTCTGGGAGCACTGCTGGGAAGGTCTAATTTTGTGTCAAAATAGCAGTTGGTCATAGGTTGAGAGGAAAGGGGAATTAGGCCCTGTTTCTGAGGTTTTTTTTGCCATTGGATACATTGGCGGCCTGCAAGGTAGCTGTATTGCGTGTTTTTGGGAAGCTATTTGGGGGTCTTCTAGATTTTTGGGAGTGGGTTTAGGGGTGTGGTAGCACTGCTGGGAAGGTCTCATTTTGTGTCAAAATAGCAGTTTGGCCGTAGGTTGAGTGGAAAGGGGAATAAGGCCCTGTTTCTGAGGTGCATTTTTGCCATTGGCTTACTTTGGTGGCCTGCTGTGGTGTTGGGTTCAAATCAGGCCTACATACTCTGCTAAACTCTCGAACACCTGAGTATAGAAGTTGGCACGGACACTGGAAAATGCAAAAGACAAGTTTATTAGGACCCCATGGGGTGGTGGTACATTCCTACAGCACCCTTCGGTAATGTAAGAAGTAGCACACCGAACATCGGTGCGCGACCTCTTTTATACAGTTTAATGGCAATAAAAAGGTAGGCGTTTACAAGTTACACATTTTAGGTACATATAAGGTCATTTTTGGAACACAGCCAGCATGTGGGAGGAGTTCAGTAGCACTGGTCAGTTTGTGCTAACATTCCTAAAGGATGACCAGTTGATGCATAGTGCGCATGTGCGCTTGACCAGTACTAAAAATAGCCTGTTGCCGAGCAGAGTAGATGACCATGGGTATCGAGAAAGGCGAAAGGGCACACTGACCACGAGGCAGCGTGTTCATATAAATGGAAGCCAGAAGGAACCAAAATGGCCCCCGTTCGTTTTGGTCAAGTTAACGAAAAAGGCCGTGTAGCTGTGCTAAACGCTAACTCAGGAGCTGCCAAAACACGACAGACGGCCCTTTTAGCGTTTAGCAAAAGCTACCTCATAACGAACGTAATCAGGATTCTCGTCATCAATGTTGATGGCCATTATTTTCAGCACTTCATCGTTGACCAGTTTCTCTTGCTTAATAATAGCACGTTTGGATGGGATACAGGCTGTAATACATACAGTACATACTGTCGGACCACATTGAATACATAGGCAAAGGGAAAATAATATTCCAATAAAAATACATAGAATGGTTAATAATTTCCAACCCCAAGTACTGAGTAGGGTCCAGAACCAACCAGAAAAGGTCCATGTTCCATTTTCTGGGTGGTTCTCAGCAGCTATCTTATGCAGTTTCGTAATTGAATCATACACGGAAGGTGAATTATCTGGCACATACACACAGCAACTACTTCCGATAATGCGGCATGCTCCGCCCTGATCAGCTAGTATCACGTCTAGAACCATCCGGTTCTGGAGCGTCACAATTCTGGTAATTTGCAATTCTTCAGTAATATTCCCTAAAGCAGAGGCAGTTTCATTAGCGACGGCTTCCACCACACGTGTAAGCCGCCTTATCTTTCTGCTATTCAGTGCAGCTCCTACAAATGAAAATAAACACAAATTGAAATCTACATATTGCTGTAAAGTGGTATCAGTTTGGTCTATTCCATCAAAATCTAATGTTCTTTTAACTCTGTTTAGAACGAAATCATGATACAGAACGTAATCATTGTGATACATAGGAGGAGCAATAAATACAGGTGGCAATACAAAAGCTATGTAACATGTTCCTAACCATCCCAATGGCAGACGATGGTATCCCTTATTTCCACAAATGAAATATGTATTACGTGAAGCTACAAATGCAATTCCATTTGGCGTATCAAAGGTAAGTGTAATATTACATTCGCTGCGGCCTACAGGGATTGTACCTTTATTTCTAATACAAAGATCTGCTTTTGTATCAATAACCGTTATCACATGTAAGCTCGTTACATTTATAAGTCTTTGATTCGTATAGACACGAGGTGCAGAAACATTGTCTGGACGATATTCTTCCCATTCAAATTTAGTTCCTTCAGCTTGTGGATAACCATCTTTGTCATTGAAACATATCTTGTTCAATCGAAAGAGTAGTCCACCTTTCGTTGGCCATCGTAAAGTGAAAAGAAGAGTGTACCAAGCATTGCAAGAACCATTATGAGAAAACGGGAGAGGAATGAGTGGAGTTCCTCCCCTCTTCTGATGTCCGGGCAACATTCCACATACCCAACAATTTGATGTGTTGGTCATGTTGTGAGTATGATGCAAAATCTGAATAAAACTGTTATTCAAATAAGTCTGTCTATGTCTCTCTTCATGATAAGGCAAAGTAAAATGAAAATGTTCAGATGGGCTTGGAGTGGTGGGCAGTAGGTGTTCTCGTGCAGGAAACAATTGTTCTATAGTCCAAGCTACTACTGCGATCACCACTATGGTCAAGACAAACAAAACAGTACCAAGAATTCTCCTTTTTCGTGTCGAAGGAGATGCCATAGTTCGCAAAACAATAATCTTCAAGAGCAACACTAAACGAAAAAATAAAAACGATGGTTCTGGACTGAGGCTGCCGTTGGTTTGTTCTCCGAGATTCAAGACGGGTGTCGCTACACTGGACAGAACTGATCCCCCCCCCATGATATTCCCGGCTTCCGTTTCACAAACCTCAGCGCGGTCACCAACCAGTTCAAAAATGCAAAAAGAAATTATTTCCTGGGACGTAGATTGTACTTCACTCCATCAGAAACAGTGTGGTCCGGGAAGGCTCCCTCCAATTCATCGGACGTAACAGCTGGGCTCTTTTCTGTATCCAAAATCTTTCTGTAGTCGGATAGCACCACAGGGCTCACCAGATCCGGAGAAACACGACGACAATGGCTGGAATGAATCCACCGTTTCTTGTTGGTGACTCTTACTGCGGTCCGAGTCGCCAGCAGCACCTGCTCAGGGCCATGCCATCTCGGTTCCAAACTGCTGGATCGCTCGAACACACGGACCATCACGTGGTCCCCAGGATGAAGATCGTGAGCCTCACCAGTGGAGTTATCAGGGAGCGCTTCTCGAACCTGTTGATGAATAGAAAGTAAATCATTTGTTAATCGTGCCAAATAATCATTCATCATTATACAAGGCACATCATGTATCAAACGAGGTTTAGGAACTCCCCAAATATTCATCGGCCTTCCAAACACCACTTCATAGGGTGTGAGGCCAGATCGAGAATGTGGCACTGATCGAATAGACAGCAATGCCAAAGGCAAAGCGTCCGGCCATTTCAAAGATGTGGATGCCACAATCTTTGCTAGCTTCAGCTTCAGAGTTGCATTGTATCTTTCTACCAAACCTGCTGATTGCGGATGAAAGACAGCGTGGAATCGTTGCTTGATTCCCAATCCTTTCAGGACGTACTCCACTACTTTCCCAATAAAATGAGGACCATTATCATTCCACATAAACTTACAAACACCATAGCGCGGGAAATACTCTTTGAGCAACACCTTAGCTGTTGTCAATGCTGTATTGTCTTTCGTAGGGTAAGCCTCGATCCATTTACTGAAGGCACACACCACCACTAGGACATACTTGAGGTTATTACAGTGCTCCAGCTGGATGTAATCCATTTGCAGTACTTGGAATGGTGCAGTAGGTGGAACGAACCCTCCTTTAGGAGTATGAGTCCCTTGTCCAGGATTGTGCTTAAACATATCAGACAGGTCTGCACTACTCTCTTAGCCGTACTAGCAATTTCAGGATTTTCCCAAACCGGTGTAAGCAATTTAATAATTGCGAGAGCTCCAATATGTGCCAGCCCATGTGTCATTTGCACCATTGTTTGTAAATAGGCCATAGGTAATTTCCATCTTTCCATATCTTTACTTCGCCAGCAACCCTCATCATCCAACATTCCTTCAGTGGCCCATTTCGTAAGTTCTGCTTCAGATGCTGATCTCTGTATATCTAATATTTCTTCTCTAGCATCATGCCACCGCTCAGCTTGTGATTTCACCACGTACATGGGGGAATTATTGTGTAGCATAGCGGTCTCTCTCGCAATGCGATCTGCGAAAGCATTGCCTTGTCCTATTTTATGCGTCACCTTTTTGTGTGCACTGCATTTGACTATTGCTACTTTCATCGGACATAATAGTGCATTCAGAAGATCGCGTACCAATTCTCCATGCATAATGTGTACTCCATGTGAAGTCAAGAATCCTCGTTCCTTCCAGAGTAGGCCAAAATCATGCACTACTCCAAAAGCGTAACGACTATCCGTGTAAATGTTCACACATAGCCCAGCACTTAACTCACATGCTTTCGTTAAGGCTATCAATTCAGCTGCTTGGGCCGATTTCTGGGGTATTCGTGCTGCTTCTACCACTGTCTTAAGTGTCGTGATCGCATAAGCTGCGGAATTCGTACCATCTGGTAACTTCACACATGACCCATCAACCCACAGTTCCCCATCTACATCTGCAAATGGCGTATCCTGTAAGTCGATACGACCCTTTGTTTGTTCCTCAGTCAGAAAAACACAATCATGTTGTTCTTCCTTCTGAGTCTCAGCAACAGGATCCGGCAGTAAAGTCGCAGGGTTCAGTGTCGCACATCGTTTTAGTGTGATGTGCGGCGCCAACAACGTTAGCTCATATCCTGTTAGGCGGGCACTGGTTAGATGCTGTGTTTTCGTTTGATTCAACAACGCATCTACCGCATGGGGAACTAACACCAACAATTTGTGTGACAGAACTATTCCCTCACTTTGTCGTATCGCTACTGCTGTTGCTGCGACTGCTCGAAAACATCCAGGCAATCCTCGAGCCACAGGGTCGAGTACCGCCGAGAAGTATGCACAAGGTCTCTGTTTGTCTCCATGTGCTTGCACTAAGACTGACAATGCACACCCATCCTTCTCGTGTACATACAATGTAAAGATCTTCGTATAATCAGGTGTACCTAACACTGGTGCAGAACAAAGAGCTTGTCTCAATTGTTTAAAAGCATTCTGACATTCATCCGTCCATTCAATGGGAATCGGTGTATCTTTAGACAACAATGCCAACAAAGGCTTAACAATATGTGAAAAACCCAATATCCATTGCCTACAAAAAGACGTCAGACCTATGAAGGCATGAACATCTTTCTGAGTGCGGGGGAATGGTGTATCTAAAACTGCTTGAATTCGATCTGGTGTTAATGCACGGCCCTCCTTAGACAAAAGATGACCGAGGTAGGTCACCTTGGGTCTACAATACTGTAACTTTTTCTTCGAAACCTTATGATTATTTTTGGCTAAGAAGGAAAGCAAGGAAAAGGTACTTTTCTCACATTGTTCCTGCGTGTCTGCTGCAAGTAAGATGTCATCCACATACTGAATAAGAGCCACACCATCTTGCAATTCGAAGGAATCAAGCTGCCTTTTTAAAGCCTGACTATAGATGCTAGGACTTTCTGTATAGCCTTGAGGAACTCGACAGAATCTATACGATTTATTATTTAATGTAAATCCAAAGAGATATCGACTATCAGGATGTACAGGAATCAAGAAAAATGCGTTTTTCAAATCGACAACCGTAAAAGTAGTTGCCGTCGGTGGAACCAACGTAAGCAACGTGGTGATGTCAGACACCACCGGGTACTGAGGCACTACTATCTTGTTGATTTCCCTCAAATCAATAATAAAACAGTAAACCTTAGCATCTGTATCTCTTTTAAGGATAGGTAGAATTGGGCTGTTGCAAACATTGTAAGGAACTTCCTCAACTACTCCTGCCAAAATCAGATCATTCACAATGTGTATCAAAGCAATTTCACCTTCTCTCGAAATTTTATATTGTGGGACACGTGGCAGAGATACTCCCTCCTTTACAGTAATATGTACTGGGGGAATACTCATCTGTCCTACGTCAGTATCAGAAGTGGCCCACAATGTTTTCGGTAGGGAGGCTAATACTTCAGATTCATGGAGAAGACACACTCGCTCAACTTCTGGATAATTTTCGTTCAACACAACTCGCACTCCTTCCGGGGCACAGCGAATAGTAGCTCGAAAATGTTTTAACATATCGAGTCCCATAATATTATCTGGTGTATTTGGAGACAGCAAAAAGGGACAAGGGGCAGCAAATTTATCAACATGAAATGCAACGGGTTGAGACAGTGGGCTAGAAGTAGGTGTTCCATCGAACCCTATAGCTGTAATTACTTCGCCAGACAGGGGAGCCCTTGGAACCAAGTGTTTGGACAAAGCGCTACGAGTAGCTCCTGTATCGACCAGAAATTGATCAGTGGAACCCAAAACATGTGCTTCTATATATGGACCCCTTTGATCAACTGGTACCTCAACCGATTCCACACCCCATCCTACGCAATCCTATGCGTAGCGCTCATCGCGTGGCTCAGCAGAGCCACCCTCATTTATCTGATATTGATTGCGATTATCAAACGTATTATAATCTGCCTGACCACGACCCCTTGCTCCATATCCTCCACGATCATTTGATCCATAACCTCCTTGATCATTTGATCCCCATCCTCTTGGCCCTCCATAATTGCTCCTAGACCTTCCACTTCCTCGTCCCCTCAAATTACACTGTTCTCGAAACACCGGACAGTCTGCAATCCAATGTCCAAACTGCTTACAGTATGCACACTGATTCACAGATATGTCAGAACGAGGAGGAGGAACATTATTATACGATCCTCGTCCCCCTCTATTGTTTCCCCTCGTAGTCTGTACCTGAGCCAACATTACCTTTGTCTTCAAATCCTTCGCTTTCTTATCACTACTTTCCTTTGCCTCCAATTCCTGTCGCTCGTAATATTGAGCCATAGTCAATAAAGAAGCAGGGGTTGCCGTGGTCCACGAACTTTCACTCGCTTTTAATCGTTTTGCAATCTCCGGTAGGAGATTAGCCACATACTTGTCAACGAATAAATGCCTGCCTGTATCTTCTGTTAATGATTTTCCACTATAATCATGGAACGCTTCCTCAAAGTGAGAGAAGAAATCAGAAACCGATTCATCCGTTTTCTGCTTACAAGAGGCTAATATAGTCCAATCAATCTTTTTAGCGGGAACAAGAGTCTTTAATTTTTTTAGTATGGCCCCTGGAAGGTCTAATATCAATTGACAAGGCTTGCATGCTGGTTCCCTATCTAAATCCGCTTGAACTAGATCCTTCCAACTGGCCCCGAGAGTCGTGTGGTCATCAAACTTACGAATCGCCCTCCACATATCAGGGGGCAATATTAACCCAAAAAACAGATCAATATCAACTAACGTCATAATACACGATGAAATTGCACTTTCAACACTTTCATAGAAAGCCGCTGGATTTTTACGGGGATCAGGCAAAGCATTCTTAAGCGCCATAACGTCTGCTCTATTCCAAGGCGTATAAACCCAGTTATACACAAAGTACCCTTTCGCGTCTTTAGATCTTTTATCATCATCTGTGCCATCCCCTTTATGAGGGACATATAAAGGCGCAGCTTCTCGCATAGGTCTAACATTAATCGCAGCGATCTTATCTGTTCCAAAGATAGAACATTCTTTGGATATCTCCGTCGATCCGGACGCAGGCGGACCCGATGACTTTTCCAACTCCCGTAGCCGTGTCGCCTCATTCCGTAGCTGAACCAAGCGTTTGAAATATTCATCCGCATCTGAAAGAACAAAGAGACCTTTACGAAAGTTATCACGACCCTTGGATATATCCTTTGGTTCTAATTCTGTAGAATACCTTCTAAATCGGTCAACAACCTCATCACCAAAATGATCTAAAAAATACAACCTCTCCCTATCGGACCATTCTTCCATTTGCTTACTAATGTCAGAGACAGTTACAGAATTAACATTTAGCTTTCGTGCAAACGAACGCAATTCCGCCGTTCGATCCGACGATAACCTTGTACGCTGTGCATTCTGATCGTCCTCATCCGAGTCCTTGTTCGGAGCCGTAGGTGCGACGTACGGAGGCGGACAGCGATCTAGTAATGAAAAATCATCTGTTTCATTAGTAAGGACCGGATAAAGAGGACGCCGGATTGGAAACTGACCATTAACCTGCAAATTGTGTTCTTGAGTCTCCCTCTCTTTCTGTTCCTGTAACTCCTTCTCCTGTAGCTGTAAAGCTTTATCACGTGCAGCCTTCCGCTGCACCTTCTCCGCCAAGGCTTCCTCACGCTTCACTCGTTCACGCACCTCTTTCTCCCACATATGCACACAATCAAACATATCTTGTCTAGACCTTCGCTGAAACAAACACTGCTCTACATATTGAACCTTTCGAAGATCAAATGACCCATGTAGTGGCCACTGTAATCCACGATCGGTTTTAGTATACTTATGCCATAACGTGCTGTACATTATTGGCGGAATACCGAATTTTACATACATCTCACGATTTGGAGTCCCCTCTGGGGGAGCCGGCTGTGATTTATTTAATCGATAATTGGTACCATTTTCAAAACAGCACATCCTTCGGAGCGTGTTGAAAACAGGCATGTTCAAAAGTACCACGAAAACGCGATACTACACAAAATGGCACTTAATGTGCTTCATACACGGTGTGCCGTTCAAATCAAATAAATCAGAGAAATATCCCTACATGCCTGCCTATGTGAGGTGCACTCCACATATTCAAATTCAAATTCAAAGATTCAAACGTTAGCTAACTTCAAACAAATTCAAATTCAAATTCAAAAGCCATAGTAAGTGTCAGTAGACTACCTCACCAGTCAAAAGCTTACCAAATATCTTCAAAACGTCCAAGGTCCAACTGCCAAGTTCTGTAATCGAATCAGCCAAAACGCACATCACGACAATCCAAGATCAGAATCTCAGTCGAGGACCGGCGCCACCTGGAAGGTCAGATCAGAAGGAAGGAAAGGAACACCATGGATGCCAAGACTCGGGTCACTCAATGGCAGCGATCGCTTCCATGGCGAGTTTCCAAACCTTCGTCGCGACCTCTCCTTCGGGCATCCGAGTCGCCGATGAGTCCCTTCGTGGTCGCCAATTGTGGTGTTGGGTTCAAATCAGGCCTACATACTCTGCTAAACTCTCGAACACCTGAGTATAGAAGTTGGCACGGACACTGGAAAATGCAAAAGACAAGTTTATTAGGACCTCATGGGGTGGTGGTACATTCCTACAGCACCCTTCGGAAATGTAAGAAGTAGCACACCGAACATCGGTGCGCGACCTCTTTTATACAGTTTAATGGCAATAAAAAGGTAGGCGTTTACAAGTTACACATTTTAGGTACATATAAGGTCATTTTTGGAACACAGCCAGCATGTGGGAGGAGTTCAGTAGCACTGGTCAGTTTGTGCTAACATTCCTAAAGGATGACCAGTTGATGCATAGTGCGCATGTGCGCTTGACCAGTACTAAAAATAGCCTGTTGCCGAGCAGAGTAGGTGACCATGGGTATCGAGAAAGGACGAAAGGGCACACTGACCACGAGGCAGCGTGTTCATATAAATGGAAGCCAGAAGGAACCAAAATGGCCCCGTTCGTTTTGGTCAAGTTAACGAAAAAGGCTGTGTAGCTGTGCTAAATGCTAACTCAGGAGCTGCCAAAACACGACACTGCAAGGTAGCTGTATTGCGTGTTTGTGGGTGTCTATTTGGGGGTGATCTAGATTTTTGGGAGTGGGTTTAGGGGTCTGGGAGCACTGCTGGGAAGGTCTAATTTTGTGTCAAAATAGCAGTTTGGGCGTAGGTTGCCGGGAAAGGGAAATTAGGCCCTGTTTCTGAGGTGCATTTTTGCCATTGGCTTACATTGGCGGCCTGCAAGGTAGCTGTATTGCATTGTTTTTTAGAAGCTATTTGGGGGTATTCTAGATTTCTGGGAGTGGGCTTAGGGGTCTGGGAGCAGTGCTGGGAAGGTCTAATTTTATGTCAAAATAGCGATTTGGTCGTAGGTTGAGGAGAAAGGGGAATTAGGCCCTGTTTCTGAGGTGCATTTTTGCCATTGGCTTACATTGGCACCCTACAAGGTAGCAGTATTGCGTGTTTTTGGGAAGCTATTTAGGGGTGTTCTAGATTTCTGGGAGTGGGTTTAGGGATCTGGGAGCACTGCTGGGAAGGTCCTATTTTGTGTCAAAATAGCAATTTGGGCGTAAGTTGAGGGGAAAGGGGAATTAGGCCCTGTTTCTTAGGTGCATTTTTGCCATTGGCTTACATTGGCGCCCTACAAGGTAGCAGTATTGCGTGTTTTTGGGAAGCTATTTTGGGGGTGTTCTAGATTTTTGGGAGTGGGTTTAGGGGTCTGGAGCACTGCTAGGAAGGTCTAATTGTGTGTCAAAATAGCAGTTTGGTCGTAGGTTGAGGGGAGAGGGGAATTAGCCCCTGTTTCTGAGGTGCATTTGTGCCATTGGCTTACATTGGTGGCCTGCAAGGTAGCTGTATTGTGTTTTTTTGGGAAGCTATTTGGGTGTGTTCTAGATTTTTGAGAGTGGGTTTAGGGGTCTGGGAGCACTGCTGGGAAGGTCTATTTTGTGTCAAAATAGCAGTTTGGGTATAGGTTGCCGGGAAAGGGGAA
The DNA here is from genome assembly GCF_964263255.1 of Lissotriton vulgaris. Taxonomy (NCBI): domain Eukaryota; kingdom Metazoa; phylum Chordata; class Amphibia; order Caudata; family Salamandridae; genus Lissotriton; species Lissotriton vulgaris. The sequence goes on along the minus strand of NW_028254839.1, from coordinate 1,429,523 downwards.
TTAGGCCCTGTTTCTGAGGTGCATTTTTGCCATTGGCTTACATTAGCAGCCTGCAAGGTAAATGTATTGTGTGTTTTTGGGAAGCTATTTGGGGGTGTTCTAGATTTTTGGGAGTGGGTTTAGGGGTCTGGGAGCACTGCTGGGAAGGTCTAATTTTGTGTCAAAATAGCAGTTTGATCGTAAGTTGAGAGGAAAGGGGAATTAGGCCCTGTTTCTGAGGTGCATTTTTGCCATTGGCTTACATTAGCAGCCTGCAAGGTAGCTGTATTGCGTGTTTTTGGGAAGCTATTTGGGTGTGTTCTAGATTTTTGGAAGTGGGTTTAGGGGTCTGGGAGCACTGCTGAGAAGGTCTAATTTTGTGTCAAAAAAGCAGTTTGGTCGTAGGTTGAGGGGAAAGGGGAATTAGGCCTTGTTTCTGAGGTGCATTTTTGCCATTGGCTTACATTGGCGCCCTGCAAGGTAGCGTATTGCGTGTTTTTGGGAAGCTATTTGGGGGTGTTCTAGATTTTTGCGAGTGGGTTTAGGGGTCTGGGAGCACTGCTGGGATGGTCTAATTTTGTGTCAAAATAGCAGTTTGGGCGTAGGTTGAGGGAAAAGGGGAATTAGGACCTGTTTCTGAGGTGCATTTTTGCCATTGGCTTACATTGGCGGCCTGCAAGGCAGCTGTATTGTGTGTTTTGGGAAGATGTTTGGGGTGTTCTAGATTTTTGGAGTGGGTTTAGGGGTCTGGGAGTACTGCTGGGAAGGTCTAATCTTGTCTCAAAAGAAGCAGTTTGGTCGTAGGTTCAGGGGAAAGGGGAATTAGACCCTGTTTCTGAGGTGCATTTTTGCCATTGGCTTACATTGGCGGCCTGCAAGGTAGCTGTATTGCGTGTTTTTGGGAAGCTATTTGGGGTTGCTCTAGATTTTTGTGAGTTGGTTTAGGGGACTGGGAGCACTGCTGGGAAGGTCTAATTTTGTGTCAAAATAGCAGTTTGGTCGTAGGTTGAGGGAAAAGGGGAATTAGGGCCTGTTTCTGAGGTGCTTTTTTGCCATTGGCTTACATTGGCGGCCTGCAAGGTAGCTGTATTGCGTGTTTTTGGGAAGCTATTTGGCGGTGTTCTAGATTTTTGGGAGTTGGTTTAGGGGTCTGGGAGCACTGCTGGGAAGGTCTAATTTTGTGTCAAAATAGCAGTTTGGTCGTAGGTTGAGGGGAGAGGGGAATTAGCCCCTGTTTCTGAGGAGCATTTTTGCCATTGGCTTACATTGGTGGCCTGCAAGGTAGCTGTATTGCGTGTTTTTGGGAAGCTATTTGGGTGTGTTCTAGATTTTTGAGAGTGGGTTTAGGGGTCTGGGAGCACTGCTGGGAAGGTCTATTTTGTGTCAAAATAGCAGTTTGGTCGTAGGTTGAGGGGAAAGGGGAATTAGGGCCTGTTTCTGAAGTGCTTTTTTGCCTTTGGCTTACATTGGTGGCGTGCAAGGTAGCTGTATTGCATGTTTTTGGGAAGCTATTTGTGGGTATTTTGGATTTCTGGGAGAGGGTTTAGGGGTCTGGGAGCACTGCTGGGAAGGTCTAATTTTGTGTCAAAATAGCAGTTTGGTCGTAAATTGAGAGGAAAGGGGAATTAGGCCCTGTTTCTGAGGCGCTTTTTTGCCATTGGATACATAGGCAGCCTGCAAGGTAGCTGTATTGCATGTTTTTGGGAAGCTATTTGGGTGTGTTCTAGATTTTTGGAAGTGGGTTTAGGGGTCTGGGAGCACTGCTGAGAAGGTCTAATTTTGTGTCAAAAAGCAGTTTGGGCGTAGGTTGCCGGGAAAGGGGAATTAGGCCTTGTTTCTGAGGTGCATTTTTCCCATTGGCTTACATTGGCAGCCTGCAAGGTAAATGTATTTGGTGTTTTTGGGAAGCTATTTGGGTGTGTTCTAGATTATTGGGAGTGGGTTTAGGGGTCTGGGAGCAGTGCTGAGAAGGTCTAATTTTGTGTAAAAAAAGCAGTTTGGTCGTAGGTTCAGGGGAAAGGGGAAATAGGTCCTGTTTCTGAGGTGCATTTTTGCCATTGGCTTACATTGGCTGCCTGCAAGGTAGCTGTATTGCGTGTTTTTGGGAAGCTATTTGGGGGTGTTCTAGATTTTTGGGAGTGGGTTTAGGGGTCTGGGAGCACTGCCGGGAAGGTCTAATTTTGTGTCAAAATAGCAGTTTGGTCGTAGGTTGAGGGGAGAGGGGAATTAGCCCCTGTTTCTGAGGTGCATTTTTGCCATTGGCTTACATTGGTGGCCTGCAAGGTAGCTGTATTTCGTGTTTTTGGGAAGTAATTTAGGGGTATTCTAGATATTTGGGAATGGGTTTAGGGGTCTGGGAGCACTGCAGGGAATGTCTCATTTTGTGTCAAAATAGCAGTTTGGCCGTAGGTTGAGGGGAAAGGGGAATTAGTCCCTGTTTCTGACGTGCAGTTTTTGCCATTGGCTTACATTGGCGGCCTGCAAGGCAGCTGTATTGCGTGTTTTAGGAAACTGTTTGGGGGTGTTCTAGATTTTTGGGAGTGGGTTTAGGGGTCTGGGAATACTGCTGGTAAGGTCTAATCTTGTCTCAAAATAGCAGTTTCGTTGAAGGTTGAGGGGAAAAGGGAATTAGGGCCTGTTTCTGAGGTGCATTTTTGCCATTGGCTTACATTGGCGCCCTACAAGGTAGCAGTATTGTGTGTTTTTGGGAAGCTATTTAGGGGTGTTCTTGATTTTTGGGAGTGGGTTTAGGGGTCTGGTAGCACTGCTGGGAAGGTCTAATTTTGTGTCAAAATAGCTGTTTGGGCGTAGGTTGAGGGGAAAGGGGAATTAGGCCTTGTTTCTGAGGTGCATTTTTGTCATTGGCTTACATTGGCGGCCTGCAAGGTAGCAGTATTGCGTATTTTTGGTGGGCAATTTGGGGGTGTTCTAGATTGTTGGGAGTGGGTTTAGGGGCCTGGGAGCACAGCCGGGAAGGTCTAATTTTGTGTCAAAATAGCAGTTTGGTCGTAAGTTGAGAGGAAAGGGGAATTAGGCCCTGTTTCTGAGGCGCATTTTTGACATTGGATACATTGGCGGCCTGCAAGGTAGCTGTATTGCGTGTTTTTGGGAAGCTATTTGGGTGTGTTCTAGATTATTGGGAGTGGGTTTAGGGGTCTGGGAGCACTGCTGAGAAGGTCTAATTTTGTGTAAAAAAAGCAGTTTGGTCGTAGGTTCAGGGGAAATGTTAAACGTAAGATATGCCGTTCTCTAGGGTTTTACATTTACAAAGGGTACTGTGAGTTGTCATAATTTTGCTGGGAGACGAACATGGCTAAACATTTCTTTTCTATCGATGCATCCTGCTTTTTAACTACAACAGGGTTCATTTCGACCATTTCTTCACTTTGGTCTAGTTTGTTAACCTTGTAAAACATCATTCTGGATCCTACGTAGCCTCCTACGGCCTGATTACTAAATTAGAAAGGACAGGGGTTTTATGGGAAACAACCGGGGGGCATAGAAAACTTGTGGTAAGGGCGTAAATCGACCCATCTCTTACAACCGGGGATGAGGGGCAGTTTCATAACTCCCGTCTGGAGCGGCTGATACGGGGACAGGGGCGTTCATGGAACATGAGGATGTTTCGATCATTTTTACCATATGGGTATTGCGACAATTCGGGGCGGGGGAGGTCGCGTATTCTGAGGACTTTATTATAACATAGGAGCCGTTGACATGTAGTTCCCTTATTACGGGCCAGATTAGGGAACCTCAGTCGTCTTACCTGTCCTTTCCCTTATGGTTCAACCTTGGTTTCATCGACGTTTAGCAGAAAAGGAGAGGTAATGACACGGTCTCAGGGTGATGGTACTAAAGACAAGTTTTGTGCAAATACTGACGGTATTTGAAGCCAATTGGGTGGTGCGCTAGGGGTGGCAATTTGCCAATTTCGGTGCTAGTCCTTTAGGAGAGTGAGAGTGTGGAGGGGAGAGAGAGAGAGAGAGAGAGAGAGAGAGAGAGAGAGAGAGAGAGAGGGAGAGAGAGAGAGAGAGAGAGAGAGAGCAACAATAGTCTAGGCAGTACACGTGCAACGTGGGGAGCGGCCGTGTATTTAAGATAGGCCATTCAGCGCATTTCTCGGCTCAAGACATTGCGGGTCGGTGTTAGTATTTTGAATACATGCGGTTCGGGACGGGCGAGCATTAGGTCGGGTACGGGGGGCATGCATTGACAAAAAGGAATAAGGGGGCACCATCGTGTTGCCCTTCTTGCATTCTTGGTCCTTGGACCAGTTGAGTCAGCGCTCCAGTCACACACACACGTTCTCTCATAGTCTTCGTTCACACGCGACATGTGTCCATTCACGCATCATGGATTAAGGGTGATCATTATTCGCTGGTTTGTCTGTTACATCAGTAGTTCGTGGGTGTGCTTAGGTGTCGCCTTGCGGCGCTAGTCTGCATCGTGCATCAGACGTGGCAAGGCTTCAGATTTTCGCCACGCCTTGGCTGTAACCTGCAGAGGGAGGGAAAAGGGGGGAAGGGGACAACATACGGGCATAGTAAAAGCGCAGATACGAAAGCTTTTTACTTACCTCATACTCGTCTTATCTCCTTGGGATAGAATCCCGGGGGTATGGTTTCTGGGATCGGGGGGGGGAAGGGGCAGTGTGCCCTTATAGGCTGTGAGTAGGAAAAACGTTAAGAAGAAAACCAAAGATACCTAGTGCGAGGTACCTAGTTGGGAGGTGTATCTAGCTATCGGGGTCCTTAAATCTCCTTCAACGCTGTGACATTCTAAGGTTCATTAGTTCCTCGATCAACTCTGTTCCCTAGTACCTTCGAGTGTTGTACTTCATAACATTTACATCGTTTCATATTTTACCCTTCTTTTACATTCTCTCATTTATACCGTTCGTTTTACCCATCCTCGGAAGTCGAGGTCTTTCTCCATGCGCGAGTCCCGGAGTCAGTCGTATTTTTGACGGCGGAGTGTCGTGTCTCAGATTCGATCCTCCATCCGGGGCTGGGCAACCATCTTCTTTCAACCTTAAAGAGAGAGCAGAGCAGGGTGCACAGAAAAGAACTCTCCCGCCGATCCCATGTTTAAAAATAAGGCATGCAATACCCGTTCATAGTTTCGAAAACCTTTTTATTTTGGAAAATCATTTCAGTACGTGGATTATGAGGGTGCAGTCGTATTTGGCCGGACACGGCAAGGGCTAAAGTGCGTACAGTGGGGGGTGTCGTTTTGCAGCAATAAAAACATTAGAAAGTTTTATTCATTCATTTGTAAGAAACTAAAAACGTCTATTAATTGGCTGGGGGTTCGGGGGCATTCATTTCATAATTTAGAAGCATAATCAGAATAGTTGCAATCAGATTTCCTATATGCATACCGTATGCGTGCGTCATAAATGAGGTTATACATCAGCTATATATAAAAATATAATACATTGTACATTTGTAATCAACATTTTTAACGGGATCCTTTACAATGTTCGTCGAGTGAGCTCTCCTTGTCTTTTCTAGCCAAGTGTACGAAGGATCATATAAGTCTCAGAACATCAAGTTTGTATTAGTGCGAAGGAACACCACGAGGTGTTCGTAAGTTCCGATTGATACCAGCGCCATTTTGGGCGGGGCCGGCTCAGTCCGGAAGTAGCATCAGGGGGAAATGTTTTCCATAACTGGCAGTTGGACCAGAGTCCTTTTCGGCAGTTCAAGAATTCATGCTAACAGAAGGAGTGGCAATGTCATGCTTGTTTCGTTAGTGATCAAGGCAGTCGTCCCTTACCGGAAACCTGCAGGGGCCGAAGGCTCCGCCGGGGGCTTTTGTAGAATCTTCAAGGCTGTGGAGATGCTGTCGGAGGTGGGGGCTCGTGCTCCGGTGGGCGAGCGACCGAGTTACATTGCTGTTCAAAGTTACTCTAGTGGCCGAGACCCGCCTTCCAGCAGGCCCAGACGCCATTTTGAGGTCCTGCAGCAGTCACCCTTCGCCGAGTCTGTAAGAGTGGAAGAGGCCCTTCGGAGTGAAAGGAAAAGAGCTCTGTTTTGTGAGAGCGGGACGCTCGGCTGGGGTGCAGCTGTGATGTCCCCACCTGGGGGGGCGAGGGAGACTCGTTTGCGCCGTCTCCCTCTCCTAGTGCATTCCAAGCCGCTCTCTTTCATGGCCCTGCACGACGGTCCCTCCACACCCTGTGTTCCACGAGGCCCCTGCCCAGGGCTACGGAGGTACAGCCACCTACGGTGCACATTCGGTGCTGCACGAGTATCGGTGCAGCCATTGCATGTTCGGTGCTCCGAAAATACGGGACCGTTGCACGTTCGGTGCTGCGCAAGTACTGGGGTGTCACCATGGTGTGTTCGGTGCTGTGCAAGTATTGGCACCGCCGCCTGGTTGGGGACTTTGGTGCCAGGCCGGGGGCTGGGAGACCTCCTATTCTAGGAGGTGGGAGAGGCCCGTCCGCGTCGCCTCTCCCTCCCAGCCCAACTTTGGACAAATTTCTGCAGAGGTATGAACAGGACGTCCCGCCGCCCAGAGTTGCTGCGGCTGTCGCGGAGGAGAAAAGGAAAAAAAGGTGTCTCGTTTTTCTCTGGACCGAGCTTCCTTAGGTTATCGGCTGCAGCCAGACTCAGTTGGCCCCGGTCCCTGGCCATTTGGCGGCCGGGCCGGGGGGGCATGTGGCGGGACTGCCTGAAACTCCCATGCGCCACCAAGGCCAGGCCGGGAAGGCATGTGGCGGGACTACCTGAATCTCTCATGCGCCACCGTGGCCGGGCCGGGGAGGCATGTAGCGGGACTACCGGCAACTATCCAGGGCCGCTGTGGCCGGACTCCGCGGGCTCCTGCCTCTCCTCCGGCTCCCCCATATGTTAAGATTTCCTGACCAAGAGTTGGCAGCAGGGCCCGCCTTATATGGGTTGCCGCCGGTTGGGCGGAGCCGTAACCCTGCCCTACTTTGGAAGGTTCCAGAATGGGGGGGGGCGAATGTTCTGTTTGACTTTCATTTTCTACAGTTTACCGTTATTATTTCTTGGTTGTTGTGTTAAATTAAAAGTTCAAGTTCATCAATGGTCTACGGATTTTGTTTTACCATTTCTTTCTTTCCAGGTTGCTTTTATGCTAAGTTTCTGTTAACAGAGGTTGAGTAACACGGAAACACGTGTAGAGGGATGACGCAGATTCGTACATTACATACACACAAACTCAGACGGGGGACAGTACAAGTACGACATACAAAGACCCAAGACAAATATAAAACAGTTATTGGCCATAATTATCTCTTTCCGTCTGTGAATTTAAAGCGAGGCTGGGTTCCCGTCTTGACGTTGCCCGACCTAGGAGAACTTGAGCATGCGGCTGAAATTGTCCTGGCGAAATCTGTGCCATCGGGCATAATCAAACGTGGTGGTTCTATCTGGTCTGTCTATGTGAGTCGGATTCTTCTTTGTCTCGCGCTTTTTCTCATTCTGCCGGTCTGTCGTTCCTGTCGGCCCTTTGCCCTTACTCACGCTCAGTAGAGTCGGGCATTGGGCTTTCCAGTGTCCGACATATCTACAAAAAGCGCATTGGTCTGGCCCTAAGTCTGGCCGTCTTTTGCGTAGTGTCGGGGGATAATTTTTGGGTCGTGGTGTCCCGGGGTTGTCCTGTCGGTATATTTCTCTACCTGATTTGTCCTCGTCTTTTCTCTGTCGTTGCATAGCCTCTCTGCACCACATACCGAGACTGTCGAGCATAATAGGCGTTGTCTTATTATTGCGAAGGGCTATTTCCAACGTTTCTATTTTATCAAGGTCAAAGGATCCTGCCAGTGGCCACTGTTTGTCTTGACTTTCTTTGGTATACCTGTGCCACAATTTATTATAGGCTATGGTAACTAATCCATAGTTTATGAACATGTCCTTATTAGGGGTGCCTTCTAGTGGAGCTATATGGTCCACCTCTAATACACGGTCCGGGCTGAACCAATTATCAATCAGTGGGGAGAAGACAGACATGACGGCTCGTAACGAGGGACTAATAAGTCAGCAGTGCCTATCTTATCACTAGGTGCAAAGACTAGACAGAATATTCCTATTCTACGTTGTTTGCAGGCAGTGAATACCTCATGGATCAAAATAACAAAAAGACCAATAAATATCAATGGGGAGAATGAGTAGGTCCGCAAAGATCTGCGTTACCTACCCTTTTCACTATCTGCAAAAAGGGTGGTCTCTTCCCTGTTTGCAGACAGAGAATCTCCAGAAAACAATAGTTTTGCGAACAACAGTTCAGTTTCAAGTAATTATTGAGTGGGGGAGAAAAAAATAAGCACGGCTGCTGCCTTACCTATCCTCCACTGCTTGCAAAGAGAGAGCCCGTTGTTTCCCCGTTTGCAGACAGTGAATCTCCAAATAAATAAAAAGAGCAATACTAGTATTTTTTAAACAATCAAGCAATCAAGCAATCATTTCGCAACTTGTCGTGATTACACGACCTTACCCGGACCGTGTGGACAGTTTCTTGTCTTCCGAATCCAGCGCCCGTTCGTCCTCTTTTTTTCGTATTTCTCACGGCACTCCTAATGGTTCCCAGTCAGGACCGTAGATCACTCGAGAGAGGTCTGTTCGGAACTAGTGAAGTTCGGATGATCGGCTGCCAGACGAGGTCTATTGGGCACGAGCTCTCCCGATCGTTGCAGTCGTTCACTCTGTCGTCGGGACCTCTCCCACTGGATCCACGAGTCGCTGATGGGCCTCACGTGGGGCGCCAATTGTTAAAACCTTAGTCGGGTCGGGGACAATCGATATTTGCCCGGCGGTATTGCCTCTGTGACCCTCGAATTATTTAATAAATGAAGAGGCAGGCGCTGGAGACTGGAAAGCAGGAAACAAGGTTTTATTCTCTCCGGAGGAGAACACAGCAAAACGGACAGCAGGTATCGTTCTGAGGTGCTCTAACTACATTTCTGAGGCCTGGCCTCTTATACACTGTTTTATGACTTTATTGCAGATTACATATTCATGACAAAGCTTTGATGTACGGAAAGACATTCCCGGAATCCTCCCTCCGGGCCCGTTCCCACACACATTCACAGTAGAAGTCCCCACCCTGGTCATAACAGGTGATGAGTATCGCGCAGCTGGATATTCCGCCAATTCATGGAATGCGGGGTTCGATCGGATCTCAGGGGGTGGGGGCTTTGATCAACCCGGGGATCCTTTGATGAGGGAAGCTTTCTATTGTACGGGGAGGGGCAAGGAATGGTATCGGCAGGGCTGGGTGTCGGCCTGGGAACGGGGAAGACAAACGGGCACACGGAGAAAAGGGGGTTTGCATCAAAGGGCCGGGGGTCATGAAAGGGAAGAAGGGAGGTGTTGCGCTAGGAACAGGATGAGGGCCTGAGGCAGAGCAGCGCTGAAGAGGGGTTTATGATTCAGGGCAGGTGCAAGCAATGGGTTGGTCAGCGTGTGGGCTTGGTGAGGGCGAGGGGCTATGTCAGGGGCCAGCGGCATGCAAAAGGGTTTGTTCGGCTCAGGGCATCTTAAAATGGCGGGCGCGCACGACAAAAGTGTGGCATCGGGGGAAGAGGCAAGATGGCACAGATAATGTTCACCAAACCGTACCAATTTTCAACAGTAAGTGGAAATAGGTCCTGTTTCTGAGGTGCATTTTTGCCATTGGCTTACATTGGCTGCCTGCAAGGTAGCTGTATTGCGTGTTTTTGGGAAGCTATTTGGGGGTGTTCTAGATTTTTGGGAGTGGGTTTAGGGGTCTGGGAGCACTGCCGGGAAGGTCTAATTTTGTGTCAAAATAGCAGTTTGGTCGTAGGTTGAGGGGAGAGGGGAATTAGCCCCTGTTTCTGAGGTACATTTTTGCCATTGGCTTACATTGGTGGCCTGCAAGGTAGCTGTATTGCGTGTTTTTGGGAAGTAATTTGGGGGTATTCTAGATATTTGGGAGTGGGTTTAGGGGTCTGGGAGCACTGCAGGGAAGGTCTCATGTTGTGTCAAAATAGCAGTTTGGCCGTAGGTTGAGGGGAAAGGGGAATTAGTCCCTGTTTCTGACGTGCAGTTTTTGCCATTGGCTTACATTGGCGGCCTGCAAGGCAGCTGTATTGCGTGTTTTAGGAAACTGTTTGGGGGTGTTCTAGATTTTTGGGAGTGGGTTTAGGGGTCTGGGAATACTGCTGGTAAGGTCTAATCTTGTCTCAAAATAGCAGTTTCGTTGAAGGTTGAGGGGAAAAGGGAATTAGGGCCTGTTTCTGAGGTGCATTTTTGCCATTGGCTTACATTGGCTCCCTGCAAGGTAGCTGCATTGCGTGTTTTGGGGAATTTATTTGGGGGTGTTCTAGATTTTTGGGAGTGGGTTCAGGGGTCTGGGAGCACTGCTGGGAAGGTCTAATTTTGTGTCAAAATAGCAGTTTGGGCGTAGGTTAAGGGGAAAGGGGAATTAGGCCCTGTTTCTGAGGTGCATTTTTGCCATTGGCTTACATAGGCGGCCTGCAAGGCAGCTGTATTGCGTGTTTTGGGAAGCAGTTTGGGGGTGTTCTAGATTTTTGGGAGTGGGTTTAGGGGTCTGGTAGCACTGCTGGGAAGGTCTAATTTTGTCTCAAAATAGCAGTTTGGGCGTAGGTTGAGGGGAAACGGGATATAGGACCTGTTTCTGAGGTGCATTTTTGCCATTGGCTTACATTGGCGGCCTGCAAGGAAGCTGTATTGCGTGTTTTTTAGTAGCTATTTTTGGGTGTTCTAGATTGTTGGGAGTGGGTTTAGGTGCCTAGGAGCACTGCTGGGAAGGTCTCATTTTGTGTCAAAATAGCAGTTTGGTCGTAGGTTGAGGGGAAAGGGGAATTAGGGCCTGTTTATGAGGTGCTTTTTTGCCATTGGCTTACATTGGCGGCCTGCAAGGTAGCAGTATTGCGTGTTTTTGGGAAGCTGTTTGGGGGTGTTCTAGATTTTTGGGAGTTGGAATAGGGTCCTGGGAGAGCTGCTGGGAAGGTCTAATCTTCTTGTGCCTAAATAGCAGTTTGGTCGTAGGTTGAGGGGAAAGGGGAATTAGCCCCTGTTTCTGAGGTGCATTTTTGCCATTGGTTTACTTTGGTGGCCTGCAAGGTAGCTGTATTGCGTGTTTTTGGGAAGCTATTTGGGTGTGTTCAAGATTTTTGGGAGTGGGTTTAGGGGTCTGGGAGCACTGCTGGGAAGGTCTAATTTTGTGTCAAAATAGCACTTTGGTCGTAGGTTGAGGGGAAAGGGGAATTAGGGCCTGTTTCTGAGGTGCTTTTTTGCCATTGGCTTACATTGGTGGCGTGCAAAGTAGCTGTATTGCGTGTTATTGGGAAGCTATTTAGGGGTGTTCTAGATTTCTGGGAGTGGGTTTAGAGGTCTGGGAGCACTGCTGGGAAGGTCTAATTTTGTGTCAAAATAGTAATTTGGGCGTAAATTGAGGGGAAAGGGGAATTAGGCCCTGTTTCTGAGGTGCATTTTTGCCATTGGCTTACATTGGCGCCCTACAAGGTAGCAGTATTGCGTGTTTTTGGGAAGCTATTTAGGGGTGTTTTTGATTTTTGGGAGTGGGTTTAGGGGTTTGGTAGCACTGCTGGGAAGGTCTAATTTTGTGTCAAAATAGCTGTTTGGGCGTAGGTTGAGGGGAAAGGGGAATTAGGCCTTGTTTCTGAGGTGCATTTTTGCCATTGGCTTACATTGGTGGCGTGCAAGGTAGCTGTATTGCATGTTTTTGGGAAGCTATTTGTGGGTGTTCTAGATTTCTGGGAGAGGGTTTAGGGGTCTGTGAGCACAGCCGGGAAGGTCTAATTTTGTGTCAAAATAGCAGTTTGGTCGTAACTTGAGAGGAAAGGGGAATTAGGCCCTGTTTCTGAGGCGCATTTTTGACATTGAATACATTGGCGGCCTGCAAGGTAGCTGTATTGCGTGTTTTTGGGAAGCTATTTGGGTGTGTTCTAGAATATTGGGAGTGGGTTTAGGGGACTGGGAGCACTGCTGAGAAGGTCTAAATTTGTATCAAAAAAGCAGTTTGGTCGTAGGTTCAGGGGAAAGGGGAAATAGGTCCTGTTTCTGAGGTGCATTTTTTGCCATTGGCTTACATTGGCTGCCTGCAAGGTAGCTGTATTGCGTGTTTTTGGGAAGCTATTTGGGGGTGTGCTAGATTTTTGGGAGTGGGTTTAGGGGTCTGGAAGCACTGCTGGGAAGCTCTAATTTTGTGTCAAAATAGCAGTTTTGGCGAAGGTTGAGGGGAAAGGGGAATTAGGCCTTGTTTCTGAGGTGCATTTTTGCCATTGGCTTACATTGGCGCCCTGCAAGGTAGCTGTATTGCGTGTTTTTGGGAAGCTATTTGGGGGTGTTCTAGATTTTTGGGAGTGGGTTTAGGGGTCTGGGAGCACTCCTTGGAAGGTCTAGTTTTGTGTCAAAATAGCAGTTTGGGCGTAGGTTGAGGGGAAAGGGGAATTAGGCCTTGTTTCTGAGGTGGATATTTGCCATTGTCTTACATTGGTGGCGTGCAAGGTAGCTGTATTGCGTGTTTTTGGGAAGCTATTTGGGGGTGTTATAGATTTTTGGGAGTGAGTTTAGGGGTCTGGGAGCACTGCTGGGAAGGTCGAATTTTGTGTCAAAATAGCAGTTTGGGCATAGGTTGAGGGAAAAGGGGAATTAGGCCCTGTTTCTGAGGTGCATTTTTGTTATTGGCTTACATAGGCAGCCTGAAAGGCAGCTGTATTGCGTGTTTGTGGGAAGCTATTTGGGGGTATTCTAGATATTTGGGAGTGAGTTTAGGGGTCTGGGAGCACTGCTGAGTAGATCTAATTTTGTGTCAAAATAGCAGTTTGGTCGTAGGTTGAGCGGAAAGGGGAATTAAGCCCAGTTTCTGAGGTGCATTTTTGCCATTGGCTTACATTGGTGGCCTGCAAGGTAGCTGTATTGCGTGTTTTTGGGAAGCTATTTGGGTGTGTTCTCGATTTTTGGGAGTAGGTTTAGGGGTCTGGGAGCACTGCTGGGAAGGTCTAATTTTGTGTCAAAATAGCACTTTGGTCGTAGGTTGAGGGGAAAGGGGAATTAGGGCCTGTTTCTGAGGTGCTTTTTTGCCATTGGCTTACATTGGTGGCGTGCAAGGTAGCTGTATTGCATGTTTTTGGGAAGCTATTTGTGGGTGTTCTAGATTTCTGGGAGAGGGTTTAGGGGTCTGTGAGCACAGCCGGGAAGGTCTAATTTTGTGTCAAAATAGCAGTTTGGTCGTAACTTGAGAGGAAAGGGGAATTAGGCCCTGTTTCTGAGGCGCATTTTTGACATTGAATACATTGGCGGCCTGCAAGGTAGCTGTATTGCGTGTTTTTGGGAAGCTATTTGGGTGTGTTCTAGATTATTGGGAGTGGGTTTAGGGGTCTGGGAGCACTGCTGAGAAGGTCTAATTTTGTGTCAAAAAAGCAGTTTGGTCGTAGGTTCAGGGGAAAGGGGAAATAGGTCCTGTTTCTGAGGTGCATTTTTGCCATTGGCTTACACTGGCTGCCTGCAAGGTAGCTGGATGTATTGCGTATTTTTGGGAAGCTATTTGGGGGTGTTCTAGATTTTTGGGAGTGGGTTTAGGGGTCTGGGAGCACTGCTGGGAAGGTCTAATTTTGTGTCAAAATAGCAGTTTGGTCGTAGGTTGAGGGGAGAGGGGAATTAGCCCCTGTTTCTGAGGTGCATTTTTGCCATTGGCTTACATTGGTGGCCTGCAAGGTAGCTGTATTGCGTGTTTTTGGGAAGAAATTTGGGGGTATTCTAGATATTTGGGAGTGGGTTTAGGGGTCTGGGAGCACTGCAGGGAAGGTCTCATTTTGTCTCAAAATAGCAGTTTGGCGGTAGGTTGAGGGGAAAGGGGAATTAGTCCCTGTTTCTGACGTGCAGTTTTTGCCATTGGCTTACATTGGCGGCCTGCAAGGCAGCTGTATTGCGTGTTTTAGGAAACTGTTTGGGGGTGTTCTAGATTTTTGGGAGTGGGTTTAGGGGTCTGGGAATACTGCTGGGAAGGTCTAATCTTGTCTCAAAATAGCAGTTTCGTTGAAGGTTGAGTGGAAAAGGGAATTGGGGCCTGTTTCTGAGGTGCATTTTTGCCATTGGCTTACATTGGCTCCCTGCAAGGTAGCTGTATTGCGTGTTTTGGGGAATTTATTTGGGGGTGTTCTAGATTTTTGGGAGTGGGTTCAGGGGTCTGGGAGCACTGCTGGGAAGGTCTAATTTTGTGTCAAAATAGCAGTTTGGGCGTAGGGTAAGGGGAAAGGGGAATTAGGCCCTGTTTCTGAGGTGCATTTTTGCCATTGGCTTACATAGGCGGCCTGCAAGGCAGCTGTATTGCGTGTTTTGGGAAGCAGTTTGGGGGTGTTCTAGATTTTTGGGACTGGGTTTAGGGGTGTGGGAGTACTGCTGGGAAGGTCTAATCTTGTCTCAAAATAGCAGTTTGGTTGAAGGTTGAGGGGAAAAGGGAATTAGTCCCTGTTTCTGAGGTGCATTTTGACCATTGGCTTACATTGTCGGCCTGCAAAGTAGCTGTATTGCGTGTTATTGGGAAGCTATTTAGGGGTGTTCTAGATTTCTGGGAGTGGGTTTAGGGGTCTGGGAGCACTGCTGGGAAGGTCTAATTTTGTGTCAAAATAGCAATTTGGGCGTAAATTGAGGGGAAAAGGGAATAAGGCCCTGTTTCTGAAGGTGCATTTTTGCCATTGGCTTACATTGGCGGCTTGCAAGGTAGCAGGATTGCGTATTTTTGGTGGGCTATTTGGGGGTGTTCTAGGTTGTTGGGAGTGGGTTTAGGGGCCTAGGAGCACTGCTGGGAAGGTCTAATTTTGTGTCAAAATAGCAGTTTGGTCGTAGGTTGAGGGGAAAGGGGAATTAGGGCCTGTTTATGAGGTGCTTTTTTGCCATTGGCTTACATTGGCGGCCTGCAAGGTAGCTGTATTGCGTGTTTTTGGGAAGCTATTTGGGTGTGTTCTAGATTTTTGGGAGTGGGTTTAGGGGTCTGGGAGCACTCCTGGGAAGGTCTAATTTTGTGTCAAAATAGCACTTTGGTCGTAGGTTGAGGGGAAAGGGGAATTAGGGCCTGTTTCTGAGGTGCTTTTTTGCCATTGGCTTACATTGGTGGCGTGCAAAGTAGCTGTATTGCGTGTTATTGGGAAGCTATTTATGGGTGTTCTAGATTTCTGGGAGTGGGTTTAGAGGTCTTGGAGCACTGCTGGGAAGGTCTAATTTTGTGTCAAAATAGCAATTTGGGCGTAAATTGAGGGGAAAGGGGAATTAGGCCTTGTTTCTGAGGTGCATTTTTGCCATTGGCTTACATTGGCGGCCTGCAAGGTAGCAGTATTGCGTATTTTTGGTGGGCAATTTGGGGGTGTTCTAGATTGTTGGGAGTGGGTTTAGGGGCCTGGGAGCACTGCTTGGAAGGTCTAATTTTGTGTCAAAATAGTAATTTGGGCGTAAATTGAGGGGAAAGGGGAATTAGGCCCTGTTTCTGAGGTGCATTTTTGCCATTGGCTTACATTGGCGCCCTACAAGGTAGCAGTATGGCGTGTTTTTGGGAAGCTATTTAGAAGTGTTCTTGATTTTTGGGAGTGGGTTTAGGGGTCTGGTAGCACTGCTGAGAAGGTCTAATTTTGTGTCAAAATAGCTGTTTGGGCGTAGGTTGAGGGGAAAGGGAAATTAGGCCTTGTTTCTGAGGTGCATTTTTGCCATTGGCTTACATTGGCGGCCTGCAAGGTAGCAGTATTGCGTATTTTTGGTGGGCAATTTGGGGGTGTTCTAGATTGTTGGGAGTGGGTTTAGGGGCCTGGGAGCACTCCTGGGAAGGTCTAATTTTGTCTCAAAATAGCAGTTTGGGTGTAGGTTGAGGGGAAAGGGGAATTAGGCCCTGTTTCTGAGGTGCATTTTTGCCATTGGCTTACATTGGCGGCCTGCAAGGTAGCTGTATTGCGTGTTTTTGAGTAGCTATTTTTGGGTGTTCTAGATTGTTGGGAGTGGGTTTAGGGGCCTAGGAGCACTGCTGGGAAGGTCTAATTTTGTGTCAAAATAGCAGTTTGGTCGTAGGTTATGGGGAAAGGGGAATTAGGGCCTGTTTATGAGGTGCTTTTTTGCCATTGGCTTACATTGGTGGCATGCAAGGTAGCTGTATTGCATGTTTTTGGGAAGCTATTTGTGGGTGTTCTAGATTTCTGGGAGAGGGTTTAGGGGTCTGTGAGCACAGCGGGAAGGTATAATTTTGTGTCAAAATAGCAGTTTGGTCGTAACTTGAGAGGAAAGGGGAATTAGGCCCTGTTTCTGAGGCGCATTTTTGACATTGAATACATTGGCGGCCTGCAAGGCAGCTGTATTGCGTGTTTTAGGAAACTGTTTGGGGGTGTTCTAGATTTTTGGGAGTGGGTTTAGGGGTCTGGGAATACTGCTGGGAAGGTCTAATCTTGTCTCAAAATAGCAGTTTCGTTGAAGGTTGAGGGGAAAAGGGAATTAGGGCCTGTTTCTGAGGTGCATTTTTGCCATTGGCTTACATTGGCTCCCTGCAAGGTAGCTGTATTGCGTGTTTTGGGGAATTTATTTGGGGGTGTTCTAGATTTTTGGGAGTGGGTTCAGGGGTCTGGGAGCACTGCTGGGAAGGTCTAATTTTGTGTCAAAATAGCAGTTTGGGCGTAGGTTAAGGGGAAAGGGGAATTAGGCCCTGTTTCTGAGGTGCATTTTTGCCATTGGCTTACATAGGCGGCCTGCAAGGCAGCTGTATTGCGTGTTTTGGGAAGCAGTTTGGGGGTGTTCTAGATTTTTGGGAGTGGGTTTAGGGGTCTGGGAGTACTGCTGGGAAGGTCTAATCTTGTCTCAAAATAGCAGTTTGGTTGAAGGTTGAGGGGAAAAGGGAATTAGTCCCTGTTTCTGAGGTGCATTTTGACCATTGGCTTACATTGTCGGCCTGCAAAGTAGCTGTATTGCGTGTTATTGGGAAGCTATTTAGGGGTGTTCTAGATTTCTGGGAGTGGGTTTAGGGGTCTGGGAGCACTGCTGGGAAGGTCTAATTTTGTGTCAAAATAGCAATTTGGGCGTAAATTGAGGGGAAAGGGGAATAAGGCCCTGTTTCTGAGGTGCATTTTTTCCATTGGCTTACATTGGCGCCCTACAAGGTAGCAGTATTGCGTGGTTTTGGGAAGCTAGTTAGGGGTGTTCTTGATTTTTGGGAGTGGGTTTAGGGGTCTGGTAGCACTGCTGGGAAGGTCTTATTTTGTCTCAAAATAGCAGTTTGGGCGTAGGTTGAGGGGAAAGGGGATATAGGACCTGTTTCTGAGGTGCATTTTTGCCATTGGCTTACATTGGCGGCCTGCAAGGTAGCTGTATTGCGTGTTTTTGAGAAGCTATTTTTGGGTGTTCTAGATTGTTGGGAGTGGGTTTAGGGGCCTAGGAGCACTGCTGGGAAGGTCTCATTTTGTGTCAAAATAGCAGTTTGGTCGTAGGTTGAGGGGAAAGGGGAATTAGGGCCTGTTTATGAGGTGCTTTTTTGCCATTGGCTTACATTGGCGGCCTGCAAGGTAGCAGTATTGCGTGTTTTTGGGAAGCTATTTGGGGGTGTTCTAGATTTTTGGGAGTTGGATTAGGGTTCTGGGAGAGCTGCTGGGAAGGTCTAATCTTGTGCCTAAATAGCAGTTTGGTCGTAGGTTGAGGGGAAAGGGGAATTAGCCCCTGTTTCTGAGGTGCATTTTTGCCATTGGTTGACTTTGGTGGCCTGCAAGGTAGCTGTATTGCGTGTTTTTGGGAAGCTATTTGGGTGTGTTCCAGATTTTTGGGAGTGGGTTTAGGGGTCTGGGAGCACTGCTGGGAAGGTCTAATTTTGTGTCAAAATAGCACTTTGGTCGTAGGTTGAGGGGAAAGGGGAATTAGGGCCTGTTTCTGAGGTGCTTTTTTGCCATTGGCTTACATTGGTGGCGTGCAAAGTAGCTGTATTGCATGTTATTGGGAACCTATTTAGGGGTGTTCTAGATTTCTGGGAGTGGGTTTAGAGGTCAGGGAGCACTGCTGGGAAGGTCTAATTTTGTGTCAAAATAGTAATTTGGGCGTAAATTGAGGGGAAAGGGGAATTAGGCCCTGTTTCTGAGGTGCATTTTTGCCATTGGCTTACATTGGCGCCCTACAAGGTAGCAGTATTGCGTGTTTTTGGGAAGCTATTTAGGGGTGTTCTTGATTTTTGGGAGTGGGTTTAGGGGTCTGGTAGCACTGCTGGGAAGGTCTAATTTTGTGTCAAAATAGCTGTTTGGGCGTAGGTTGAGGGGAAAGGGGAATTAGGCCTTGTTTCTGAGGTGCATTTTTGCCATTGGCTTACATTGGCGGCCTGCAAGGTAGCAGTATTGCGTATTTTTGGTGGGCAATTTGGGGGTGTTCTAGATTGTTGGGAGTGGGTTTAGGGGCCTAGGAGCACTGCTGAGAAGGTCTAATTTTGTCTCAAAATAGCAGTTTGGGTGTAGGTTGAGGGGAAAGGGGAATTAGGCCCTGTTTCTGAGGTGCATTTTTGCCATTGGCTTACATTGGCGGCCTGCAAGGTAGCTGTATTGAGTGTTTTTGGAAGCTATTTGGGGTTGTTCTAGATTTTGGGAGTGGGTTTAGGGGTCTGGAAGCACTGCTGGGAAGCTCTAATTTTGTGTCAAAATAGCAGTTTTGGCGAAGGTTGAGGGGAAAGGGGAATTAGGCCTTGTTTCTGAGGTGCATTTTTGCCATTGGCTTACATTGGCGCCCTGCAAGGTAGCTGTATTGCGTGTTTTTGGGAAGCTATTTGCGGGTGTTCTAGATTTTTGGGAGTGGGTTTAGGGGTCTGGGAGAACTGCTGGGAAGGTCTAATGTTGTGTCAAAATAGCAGTTTGGGCGTAGGTTGAGGGAAAAGGGGAATTAGGCCCTGTTTCTGAGGTGCATTTTTGCCATTGGCTTACATTGGCGGCCTGCAAAGTAGCTGTATTGCGTGTTTTTGGGAAGCTATTTAGGAGTGTTCTAGATTTCAGGGAGTGGGTTTAGGGGTCTAGGGGCACTGCTGGTAAGGTCTAATTTTGTGTCAAAATAGCAATTTGGGCGTAAGTTGAGGGGAAAGGGGAATTAGGCCCTGTTTCTGAGGTGTATTTTTGCCATTGGCTTACATTGGCAGCCTGCAAGGTACCTGTATTGCGTGTTTTTGAGAAGCTATTTGGGTGTGTTCTAAATTTTTGGGAGTGGGTTTAGGGGTCTGGGAGCACTGCTGGGAAGGTCTAATTGTGTTTCAAAATAGCAGTTTGGGCGTAGGTTGCCGGGAAAGGGGAATTAGGCCCTGTTTCTGAGGTGCATTTTTGCCATTGGCTTACATTGGGGGCCTGCAAAGTAGCTGTATTGCGTGTTTTTGGGAAGCTATTTAGGAGTGTTCTAGATTTCTGGGAGTGGGTTTAGGGGTCTAGGGGCACTGCTGGGAAGGTCTAATTTTGTGTCAAAATAGCAATTCGGGCGTAAGTTGAGGGGAAAGGGGAATTAGGCCCTGTTTCTGAGGTGCTTTTATGCCATTGGCTTACATTGGTGGCCTACGAGGTAGCTGTATTGCGTGTGTGTGGGAAGCTATTTGGGGGTATTCTAGATATTTGGGATTGAGTGTAGGGGTCTGGGAGCATTGCTGAGTAGATCTAATTTTGTGTCAAAATAGCAGTTTGATCGTAGTTTGAGCGGAAAGGGGAATTAAGCCCAGTTTCTGAGGTGCATTTTTGCCATTGGATTACATTGGCGGCCTGCAAGGTAGCTGTATTGCGTGTTTTTGGGAATTTATTTGGGGGTGTTCTAGATTTTTGGCAGTGGGTTTAGGGGTCTGGGAGCACTGCGGGGAAGGTCTAATTTTGTCTCAAAATAGCAGTTTGGGCGTAGGTTGAGGGGAAAGGGGAATTAGGCCCTGTTTCTGAGGTGCATTTTTGCCATTGGCTTACATTGGCGGCCTGCAAAGTAGCTGTATTGCGTGTTTTTGGGAAGCTTTTTAGGAGTGTTCTAGATTTCTGGGAGTGGGTTTAGGGGTCTAGGGGCACTGCTGGGAAGGTCTAATTTTGTGTAAAAAGTAGCAATTTGGGCGTAAGTTGAGGGTAAAGGGGAATTAGGCCCTGTGTCTGAGGTGCTTTTATGCCATTGGCTTACATTGGCGGCCTGCAAGGTAGCTGTATTGCGTGTTTTTGGTAAGCTATTTGGGGTTGTTCTAGAATTTTTGGAGTGGGTTTAGGGGTCTGGGAGAACTGCTGGGAAGGCCTAATGTTGTGCCTAAATAGCAGTTTGGTCGTAGGTTATGGGGAAAGGGGAATTAGTCCCTGTTTCTGAGGTGCATTTTGGCCATTGGCTTACACTGCCGCCCTGCAAGGTAGCTGTATTGCGTGTTTTTGGGTGGCTATTTGGGGGTGATCTAGATTTTTGGGAGTGGGTTTAGGGGTCTGGGAGCACTGGTGGGAAGTTCTAATTTTGTGTCAAAATAGCAGTTTGGGCGTAGGTTGAGGGAAAAGGGGAATTAGGCCCTGTTTTTGAGGTGCATTTTTGCCTTTGGCTTACATTGGCGGCCTGCAAGGCAGCTGTATTGCGTGTTTTAGGAAACTGTTTGGGGGTGTTTTAGATTTTTGGGAGTGGGTTTAGGGGTCTGGGAGTACTGCTGGGAAGGTCTAATCTTGTCTCAAAAAAGCAGTTTTGTTGAAGGTTGAGGGGAAAAGGGAATTAGGCCCTGTTTCTGAGGTGCATTTTTGCCATTGGCTTACGTTGGCGGCCTGCAAGTTACCTGTATTGTGTGTTTTTGATAAGCTATCTGGGGGTGTTCTAGATTTTGGGAGTGGGTTTAGGGGTCTGGAAGCACTGCTGGGAAGCACTAATGTTGTGTCAAAATAGCAGTTTTGGCTAAGCTTGAGGGGAAAGGGGAATTAGGCCTTGTTTCTGAGGTGCATGTTTGCCATTGGCTTACATTGGCTCCCTGCAAGGTAGCTGTATTGCGTGTTTTGGGGAATTTATTTGGGGGTGTTCTAGATTTTTGGGAGTGGGTTTAGGGGTCTGGGAGCACTGCGGGGAAGGTCTAATTTTGTGTCAAAATAGCAGTTTGGGCGTAGGTTAAGGGGAAAGGGGAATTAGACCCTGTTTCTGAGGTGCATTTTTGCCATTGGCTTAGATAGGCGGCCTGCAAGGCAGCTGTATTGTGTGTTTTGGGAAGCTGTTTTGGGGTGTTCTAGATTGTTGGGAGTAGGTTTAGGGGTCTGGGAGCACTGCTGGGAAGGTCTAATTTTGTCTCAAAATAGCAGTTTGGACGTAGGTTGAGGGGAAAGGGGATTTAGGCCCTGTTTCTGAGGTGCATTTTTGCCATTGGCTTACATTGGCGGCCTGCAAGGTAGCTGTATTGCGTGTTTTTGAGTAGCTATTTTTGGGTGTTCTAGATTGTTGGGAGTGGGTTTAGGGGCATAGGAGCACTGCTGGGAAGGTCTAATTTTGTGTCAAAATAGCAGTTTGGTTGAGGGGAAAGGGTAATTAGGGCCTGTTTATGAGGTGCTTTTTTGCCATTGGCTTACATTGGCGGCCTGCAAGGTAGCTGTATTGCGTGTTTTTGGGAAGCTATTTGGGGGTGTTTTAGATGTTTGGGAGTTGGTTTAGGGGTCTGGGAGAGCTGCTGGGACGGTCTAATGTTGTGCCTAAATAGCAGTTTGGTCGTAGGTTGAGGGGAAAGGGGAATTAGCCCCTGTTTCTGAGGTGCATTTTTGCCATTGGCTTACATTGGCGGCCTGCAAGGTAGCTGTATTGCGTGTTTTTGGGAAGCTATTTGGGTGTGTTCTAGATTTTTGGGAGTGGGTTTAGGGGCCTGGGAGCAATGCTGGGAAGGTCTAATTTTGTATCAAAATAGCACTTTGGTCGTAGGTTGAGGGGAAAGGGTAATTAGGGCCTGTTTCTGAGGTGCTTTTTTGCCATTGGCTTACATTGGTGGCGTGCAAAGTAGCTGTATTGCGTGTTATTGGGAAGCTATTTAGGGGTGTTCTAGATTTCTGGGAATGGGTTTAGGGGTCGGGAGCACTGCTGGGAAGGTCTAATTTTGTGTCAAAATAGCAATTTGGGTGTAAATTGAGGGGAAAGGGGAATTAGGCCCTGTTTCTGAGGTGCATTTTTGCCATTGGCTTACGTTGGCGCCCTACAAGGTAGCAGTATTGCGTGTTTTTGGGAAGCTATTTAGGGGTGTTCTTGATTTTTGGGAGTGGGTTTAGGGTTCTGGTAGCACTGCTGGGAAGGTCTAATTTTGTGTCAAAATAGCAGTTTGGGCGTAGGTTGCCGGGAAAAGGGAATTAGGCCCTGTTTCTGAGGTGCATTTTTGCCATTGGCTTACATTGGTGGCCTGCAAGGTAGCTGTATTGCGTGTTTTTGGGAAGCTATTTGGGTGTGTTCTAGATTTTTGGGAGTGGGTTTAGGGGTCTGGAAGCACTGCTGGGAAGCTCTAATTCTGTGTCAAAATAGCACTTTGGTTGTAGGATGAGGGGAAAGGGGAATTAGGGCCTGTTTCTGAGGTGCTTTTTTGCCATTGGCTTACATTGGTAGCGTGCAAGGTAGCTGTATTGCATGTTTTTGGGAAGCTATTTGTGGGTGTTCTAGATTTCTGGGAGAGGGTTTAGGGGTCGGGGAGCACAGCCGGGAAGGTCTAATTTTGTGTCAAAATAGCAGTTTGGTCGTAAGTTGCATTTTTGACATTGGATACATTGGCGGCCTGCAAGGTAGCTGTATTGCGTGTTTTTGGGAAGCTATCTGGGTGTGTTCTAGATTATTGGGAGTGGGTTTAGGGGTCTGGGAGCACTGCTGAGAAGGTCTAACTTTGTGTCAAAAAAGCAGTTTGGTCGTAGGTTCAGGGAAAGGGGAAATAGGTCCTGTTTCTGAGGTGCATTTTTGCCATTGGCTTACATTGGCTGCCTGCAAGGTAGCTGTATTGCGCGTTTTTGGGAAGCTATTTGGGGGTGTTCTAGATTTTTGGGAGTGGATTTAGGGGTCTGGGAGCACTGCAGGGAAGGTCTCATTTTGTGTCAAAATAGCAGTTTGGCCGTAGGTTGAGGGGAAAGGGGAATTAGTCCCTGTTTCTGAGGTGCAGTTTTTGCCATTGGCTTACATTGGCGGCCTGCAAGGCAGCTGTATTGCGTGTTTTAGGAAACTGTTTGGGGGTGTTCTAGATTTTTGGGAGTGGGTTTAGGGGTCTGGGAGTACTGCAGGGAAGGTCTAATCTTGTCTCAAAATAGCAGTTTCGTTGAAGGTTGAGGGGAAAAGGGAATTAGGGCCTGTTTCTGAGGTGCATTTTTGCCATTGGCTTACATTGGCTCCCTGCAAGGTAGCTGTATTGCGTGTTTTGGGGAATTTATTTGGGGGTGTTCTAGATTTTTGGGAGTGAGTTTAGGGGTCTGGGAGCACTGCTGGGAAGGTCTATTTTTGTGTCAAAATAGCAGTTTGGGCGTAGGTTAAGGGGAAAGGGGAATTAGGCCCTGTTTCTGAGGTGCATTTTTGCCATTGGCTTACATAGGCGGCCTGCAAGGCAGCTGTATTGCGTGTTTTGGGAAGCAGTTTGGGGGTGTTCTAGATTTTTGGGAGTGGGTTTAGGGGTCTGGGAGTACTGCTGGGAAGGTCTAATCTTGTCTCAAAATAGCAGTTTGGTTGAAGGTTGAGGGGAAAAGGGAATTAGGGCCTGTTTCTGAGGTGCATTTTTGCCATTGGCTTACATTGGCTCCCTGCAAGGTAGCTGTATTGCGTGTTTTGGGGAATTTATTTGGGGGTGTTCTAGATTTTTGGGAGTGGGTTCAGGGGTCTGGGAGCACTGCTGGGAAGGTCTAATTTTGTGTCAAAATAACAGTTTGGTCGTAACTTGAGAGGAAAGGGGAATTAGGCCCTGTTTCTGAGGTGCATTTTGACCATTGGCTTACATTGTCGGCCTGCAAAGTAGCTGTATTGCCTGTTATTGGGAAGCTATTTAGGGGTGTTCTAGATTTCTGGGAGTGGGTTTAGGGGTCTGGGAGCACTGCTGGGAAGGTCTAATTTTGTGTCAAAATAGCAATTTGGGCGTAAATTGAGGGGAAAGGGGAATAAGGCCCTGTTTCTGAGGTGCATTTTTGCCTTTGGCTTACATTGGCGCCCTACAAGGTAGCAGTATTGCGTGTTTTTGGGAAGCTAGTTATGTAGAAAAATAGACATATTGATGTACATAAGCAACGTTCATTTCCCTTTTCCCACTCCTCTTCCTGCGCATATCCTAAATACCGTAAAGCATTTAACTACATCCTACTGCCGGCAAAGGCCTGTACCCGTGTATACATGACAGCCATTTTAGGCACCCTGGCCCTTTTTGCCCGCCTAAGATTAGAATCACTGGCTCCCCTTCCGCGTGTATTCAAAATCTCTCTCTCCCTCACATGCATAAACCATGAAGCCCTCTCCCTCTGCACGACCCCGCTGTGAAAGGCGACTCTCCCCCTTGACTCGCACAAAACCCCCTATTCCATCTTGGAGAGGCATCCTTTGCCTTAGCAGACATAGCCCTCCCCCAGCTGCACCTGACTGCCCCCACTCTCATGTACGGGTCATAAGATCTCTCTCGCTCTCTGTGTGACTCTGTCCTTGTGTCCACCCTGGCTACCCCTCCCTTCTCCTCACGTAAACAAGTCATAAACCCTCTTCTTACGCAGAGCCCTGTCCTTGAGGGTCACGGCCGCGCCTGACCAGCACCTCCTTCCCTTCCATGAATGCCCCTCTGTTGACAAGCCTTCCCTCCGCACTCAATTGTCCACGCGGCATTAATACCACTCCTTTGATGACCCTCTTCCCCTGAGTCCGGCTGACCACATATGTCCGAGGCCATCGCCTGAGCCAGGAGATACCATTTACTGCCCTTATTGTATGAAGTCACTCCTCTTCAAAGGATCCTCTATTGGTCTTAGCCACCCCCACCCCTTGGGCTATGATCAGGCGTACACATCCTGCAAAACACTCAGTTGCGTGATTGACCTCCCCTCTTATCAGCAGGTCAAGGGCCCCCATTGTGAATGTATATGGGTAGGATCACCACGAGGATTATGGGGATGTCTTCCTTTTGCGTCACACCGTCCTGATTGTGTTATCATGTGTTCTGTAGAGTATAAAAAGCCAGAGTCTCAGCTCACTTGTTAGAGCACCTCCCGAAAGACACTGTGTTTCGTGTCCGAAATGACTGGCTCTCCTCATGAGTAATAAACTCTGTTCTTGATTCCTGCTTCCAGCGCCCGTCTCTTTATTTTGGTAATTACTCAACATGGGAACTAAGGCGGTTTGCGCCAGCAGCCTGGGCATCGATAGGAAGATGGGTTGCAATTTTCCACAATTGGCGTCCCAACGCGGGGCCCATCAGTGACATAGGGTTCGGTAAGAGAGATCCAGACGAAGAAGTGAACGTCTAAATGATCGGGGCATGCCTGCCTTGAGAGGGCCCTCGCCCGGCGGCCGATCGACAGAACTTCACCAATTCTGAACGGACCTCTCTTCAAGTGACCTATTGTCCTGACTGGAATCCCACAGGAATGCTACATGGAGTAAGAGAACGATCGGGCGCTGGAGGAGGAAGTCGAAGAACTATCCGTATGGTCCGGTCCGGGTAAGATTAAGTAGGGTGTTTTTACGCCTGATTGGTAGGGTGGCTCTGTCCACCTGATTGATTGATTGTTTGTATTGAAAACCGGTATTTGTATACTGGCATTGTTGGTATTGGTTCATTTAGCTCTGAGGGCTACTTGACATATTGGTTCTCTTTTGAGAACGAGACATTCTCTGTTTGCAAACAGCGGCGAATAGGAACGTCGTCCCTCTTTGCAGATAGAGAAGGGTAGGTAATGTAGACTTTTGTCCCCGGTATTAAGCCGTCATGCCTACCTTTCTCCCCACTGGATTGTTTGAAGTCGATTAATAAACGATTGTTGTTCTTTTGAGATCTTCCCTGTCTACAAACTGAGACGAGTAGAAATATTCTGTCTTCCTTTTTGGATAGCGAAGGGCAGGTAATGCAGACTTTTGTCCCCGTTGTAATCCGTCATGCCTGTTTTTCTCCCCACTAATTGATTGAAAACCTGGACATTGTTGTTCCAGGCATTGTTTCGTTTGAGGTATTTTCCGCCTGCAAACAACGTGGAATAGAGATATTCTATCTAGTCTTTGCAAGCAGAAAAGGGTAGGTTATGCCCCTTTGTGAATTCGTCAGTCCTACCCACTCCCCACTGGTTGGTTATTGTGGGGTAGCTCGCATGGTCCGCCCAGGAGACTACTCTTATGGAGGACATATGCTCTCTACTCATGGGCCATTTAGTAGAAATAGACCGACTGGTCCGTCCAGGAGGCTACCCTGGTAAATGGAAGTACATCGCTCGGTCCGTCCAGGATGATACCCTAATGAAGGAATATATGTTCCCCTTTGATCGATAATCTCGTTCCACCCCGGACCATTTATTGGAGGGGACTCGTCTGGTCCGTCCAGATGTACCACCCCCCCCCCAGTGAAAAGGACACATAAAAATATGAAGTGATCACCGTTCCCTACTAACAGAAAGCTTTAGCTCGAAACACGCTAAGGAAGAGAAAGAAAAATAAAAAGGAAATCAGGCTAAGTCAGTAACCCCCTGATGAGCTTTTGACTTCACTAAAAATAAGAAACATTAGAAATAGTTCGTAACAAGAAATATAAAATGGAGAAATAGTTCGTAACAAGAAATATAAAATGGCGAAAAGTTTGACAGCAAAAATAGCCACGAGGCAGCTAGGCTTCACTGCCTGTTCCTGCTCCCAACATGCCTGCCTCATTGCCCGCCACGCCCAAATAACGGTCACATGAAATAGAAACAATCAAATAGGTACCTACCCCCATTCCGGAAAACTCCCGAAGTGCAACAGGTCCGCAGTTACGCCCATCCGGAAGGCGAGGCCTCGAGGTACGAGGGTCCCGCCTGACCACGATCGGGAGGAGATGATGTTGGGCAGGCGGTCCAAAGAATGGCAGAGTCCTCTCCTTCTCTCCTCTTCCGCTGCCCTGCAGGCCACGGGGGGGGGGGCTGTCTTGCCTCAGCCACCGACCACCCCCCCCCTTCTGTCTCTCGCCTGGTCTGACCCACGAAGAAGGCAGAAGCCGAAGGCGAGAACGGCGGCGAATCAAGTAGTCCCGCCACATTTCGAATTCGCCGCATGCCATCGCCTGTTTGTCAAAGGCCGAAGCCAAGGCGAAAACGGCGGCAAATCAAGTAGTCCTGCCACATGCCAAATTCACCGCATGCCGCCGCCTGCATAGGCACAGGTAGTCCCGCCACATGTCAAGGAAAAGGGGGGGGGCTGTCTTGCCTCAGCCACCGACCACCCCCCCCCATCATCAATGGCCGGCATGGCCGATATCGAAGACGACGGAGCCGAGGAACGGCGCGGGGTCGCTGGAAGGGGGAGGCGGCGCGAACGACCCTCCCCCACCTCCCTCCAGGTGGAGGCTTCCAGCGACACCCCAATGCTCTTACTTAAAGAGGGTCAACATCATAAAGCGGTCTTCTGCCCAGGACGGGCACTCGCTCCATATCGCCTCTCCTCGACCTTGAAGATTCTATAAGAGCCGGGGGGCCCCCGACCCCCTGCATGGGTGCCCCCGCCCCCTTCACCGGGAACCACGACATCGGTGCAACTCCTGCCGGCGCCAGCCTCGGATTAGAACTGGCTAAAATGCAGCCACGGCACAGACTTGTTCAGTTCCGGAGGAACACCAGGATGACCCGGTAGGAAAATTGTTGCCGCCCTTCCCACTCTTTGACTCATGGTCCATATTGTTAGACTGTTAACCTTATAGCACGAAACTTTTTGAATTCCCAACGGAAGGCTCTGGGCCAACCATGCAAGACTAGAGACATCCTGACTGTGCTGGAACTCGCCTGACCCCACCCAAAATGGCGCCGACACAAAATGAGAGTTTTTGAATGAACTTTATTGTACCATGACCTTGCAACTTTTTAACCCCGAGATATATATACATAACGTTTTGGATAATGAAAGTAGATATGAAGGATATTGAGCATGTGCTTGGACAATGAATTGACTTAGGGTGGGTACTGATTATGAGTTGGAAAATGAATTGGTGTAATTTAGATAAAGAATGAGTATTGGATAATGAATTATGAATTGATTAATAATGAATTTTTGACATGCATCATGTCTGCTCTGTAAGGTAATTTCAATACGATTTTATTTGCACTGCTGCACTTTATGAAATGAACTGCTACCAATTCCGTTTATTAAAAGTATTTTGAAGGAGAAAGCATGGTCGTTGCAGTTGCATTAATAAGTTTTGTAATGCCTTACTACTGCGAGCGAAGATTAAGTATGATGATGGATGTAGATCAAAAGGGATCAGATATTTGGCAGCTACCTTATGTGCCACAAGCAACCGGAAAAGTGTTTTCAGATACCCTTAAAAATGACACCACAGAAAATGCCTTCTGACCGTCACCCTTGCACCCGATAAAGACGGTTACGACCAGGTAGCTCATGTAGATGCTCAGATCGTCAATGATTATCTATATGACACCACTGGTCCCTCTGGGCTGAAATGCCGAAGGGGCAAGGGAATGCGGTACGAGGAGATAGGGCGAGTATATGGTAGGTAAAACATTTTCGAACTACTGCATGATGATGTGCTTTGAATGCTGCCCCCCCCTACCCCTTCTTTTCCTCCCTTCTGCAGGTCACGTCAGAACATCGACTGAAGTATGGAAGAGCGACGGTCGGACCACCGACGAAAAAGGGAAAAGGGGAAATCTGTGTTTAATCGTTATAACAGATAAACTTTTTAAAGACGTAGGCTTAACATGACTGTTCCTCCTTAGGACATAGCGACTGAGAGGATGGACTGACATAGAAACTGGACAAGTACTGAACGACGAAAAATTGACTAGAAATGACGTGCTAAATAATGTAACTGGACGTTTGACTAGGTAGGGAAAGGACAAAGAAAAATTATACAGGTAAGGGTTGCCACGGCACCACCCGTCTAGGAAGTTAGAAATATTGCTGATGTTCAAAATGCACTACCCCCTTTCTCACACTCTCATAGATATAGCCAAGCTGCCCGACTGTTCTCCCGATCAATGCTTGCCGTTGCCTCAGCCTGGAGAACTTCCCACCACAGGAGGGAACAGAAAAATGGCTTAAGATCCAACCATGGGTAACTAGCACGACCAGGTTAATCACTGATCGACCAGCCGAGGTGTGAGTATTGGTAATTGGGAACGCTCGCAGGCGTGACAAGCGAGAAGGGAAAGGGGGGAAGGGTAGAAAGAGCAAGCACATAGATAAAACAGGATAGTAAAGATACGTAGGATATACGGATAAAAACAGATGTTGTAGGCTAACAATTGTTTCCTGTCTTGTCGTGAATGTCTTATATATGTGTAATACATGTGCCGTCCTCCCTGTCTGAGTTTGTGTATAATGTACGGATTTATGTCTTCCCTCTGTCTGTATCTGCATGTTACCTAACCTTTGCTGTTCCGTGTTGTGAGCGCACTAAATGACCTATTTTTGTACACGTCTCTCTCTCTCTCTCTCTCTCTCTCTCTCTCTCTCTCTCTACATGTCATACGTGTACCGAATGGCTCGTTTAGATTGCTGGCGACTCTCACTCTCTATGAGAGTCTGCCTATTCTCTCTCTTTCATTTGTAAAATTGTGCCCCACCGGCATCAGTCTGATTTGATATATATTAAACGCAAAGGTGTTCAGCGAAAATTGGCCGAAACTTAAAATAATTGTATCTCGCCATATTACTGCCTCTCCTTTCTGCAAAAAATGAATGAACTTGAATTGGCTGAGAAGGAAAGGACAGGTAAGACGACTAAAGTCCCCCAAATCTGGCCACTTATAGGGGAACTGTATGTCAATGGCACCTTATGTCTGTTCTTCAGAGGCGAACGCCAACGACCAGATTGAACTCCCAACGCCCGGATTGCCCCACCCCCTTTTTTTTGCACCCAAGCGCAAGCGCCCGAAGCACCCCCGCCCTGTTCAAAAAGGATAGCCAGTCCTGATGGGAAATGTTCTGTAAAATGCTGAATATGATGTAATGCACAGTTGATGGGAACCTCACTTGATTTATAAATAAGACGATGAATAGACCTGCCATGAGCCCAGTAGGAATACTGACACGTGCACTGCTTGGTAATGGACCTCTGACTGTGACCAATGAGCGTATAATTGAGGGAGGAATTCAGCATGCATAGATATCTTCTTTTGCCATTTCACTGAAACATTGTCTTGTACCTATTCAAAGATTCACGATCACCGAAGGAGATGGGTCGGAAGTGACGTACAGCCTGGCTGCGGATCTTGGGACTCGTGTGACCTCGACCAAAGGTGGAGCCGTAGAAAAACAGGATACGGGACGAGACAGCAATTTCAACGTGGAAAATGAAAAACGGTGGGCCACCTTGAAGCCCTCCGTCTGCTGAACCCACGCGTGCCTGGAGTCTCCGTCCCCCTTCTTTGGGCCCGATTGACGGGCCTGCCTGCTTGTTATCCTTTGCTCCCTTGGTCCCTTTTGCGTGTCCCAGGAACTCTGACCCAGCTCCACCCTCTCCCCTATCGACTATTTGAACCACACACACCCTCTTCTCCACGTGACTTTTTGCCAAAAGGAACGAACTGCATTCCACTGGGAATAGGGTGCTGCCATAGAACTGTGGGCGCCGAGCATAAGGCGCCGCCAACCGGATTGTTTAGGGAACAGGACTGTGGTCTAACAGCAGAAGACTGACCGCACCCTGCAACGCGAAAGGATAGAACAGAGCTGGACCCATAGCTCCACCGCCGGTGCTCAACAGCGCCAACGAAAGTACTTGGACTAGAGCCTACCAGTGATGGCTCACTGACAAAAAGACACTGGGACGAAGAAATATTGTATTTAAGCTGAATTCCGCTCTCATCAACCTGGTCAAAACTGTTCATTGGTTACATTTTTAGTCAGAGACATTTATGCTATGTAGTGCTTTGAAATGATAGGAACTCGACAAATGCAATCTCCTATGTGCTGTAATCTGCCAAACACATCAACTGTCCATGATTATATACCATATGCTAATATTGACAATGCTAATTCTGCGACCGTCCCTGTTTATATGTACCATCATCGATTACGAAAATGAACTTTTGCTATGTAAAAAGGGGCGACTGTAGAAAAATAGACATATTGATGTACATAAGCAACGTTCATTTCCCTTTTCCCACTCCTCTTCCTGCGCATATCCTAAATACCGTAAAGCATTTAACTACATCCTACTGCCGGCAAAGGCCTGTACCCGTGTATACATGACAGCCATTTTAGGCACCCTGGCCCTTTTTGCCCGCCTAAGATTAGAATCACTGGCTCCCCTTCCGCGTGTATTCAAAATCTCTCTCTCCCTCACATGCATAAACCATGAAGCCCTCTCCCTCTGCACGACCCCGCTGTGAAAGGCGACTCTCCCCCTTGACTCGCACAAAACCCCCTATTCCATCTTGGAGAGGCATCCTTTGCCTTAGCAGACATAGCCCTCCCCCAGCTGCACCTGACTGCCCCCGCTCTCATGTACGGGTCATAAGATCTCTCTCGCTCTCTGTGTGACTCTGTCCTTGTGTCCACCCTGGCTACCCCTCCCTTCTCCTCACGTAAACAAGTCATAAACCCTCTTCTTACGCAGAGCCCTGTCCTTGAGGGTCACGGCCGCGCCTGACCAGCACCTCCTTCCCTTCCATGAATGCCCCTCTGTTGACAAGCCTTCCCTCCGCACTCAATTGTCCACGCGGCATTAATACCACTCCTTTGATGACCCTCTTCCCCTGAGTCCGGCTGACCACATATGTCCGAGGCCATCGCCTGAGCCAGGAGATACCATTTACTGCCCTTATTGTATGAAGTCACTCCTCTTCAAAGGATCCTCTATTGGTCTTAGCCACCCCCACCCCTTGGGCTATGATCAGGCGTACACATCCTGCAAAACACTCAGTTGCGTGATTGACCTCCCCTCTTATCAGCAGGTCAAGGGCCCCCATTGTGAATGTATATGGGTAGGATCACCACGAGGATTATGGGGATGTCTTCCTTTTGCGTCACACCGTCCTGATTGTGTTATCATGTGTTCTGTAGAGTATAAAAAGCCAGAGTCTCAGCTCACTTGTTAGAGCACCTCCCGAAAGACACTGTGTTTCGTGTCCGAAATGACTGGCTCTCCTCATGAGTAATAAACTCTGTTCTTGATTCCTGCTTCCAGCGCCCGTCTCTTTATTTTGGTAATTACTCAACATGGGAACTAAGGCGGTTTGCGCCAGCAGCCTGGGCATCGATAGGAAGATGGGTTGCAATTTTCCACAGTTAGGGGTGTTCTTGACTTTTTGGGAGTGGGTTTAGGGGCCTGGGAGCACCGCTGGGAAGGTCTAATTTTGTCTCAAAATAGCAGTTTGGGCGTAGGTTGAGGGGAAAGGGGATATAGGCCCTGTTTCTGAGGTGCATTTTTGCCATTGGCTTACATTGGCGGCCTGCAAGGTAGCTGTATTGCGTGTTTTTGGGAAGCTATTTGGGGGTGTTCTAGATGTTTGGGAGTTGGTTTAGGGGTCTGGGAGAGCTGCTGGGACGGTCTAATGTTGTGCCTAAATAGCAGTTTGGTCGTAGGTTGAGGGGAAAGGGGAATTAGCCCCTGTTTCTGAGGTGCATTTTTGCCATTGGCTTACATTGGTGGCCTGCAAGGTAGCTGTAGTGCGTGTTTTTGGGAAGCTATTTGGGTGTGTTCTAGATTTTTGGGAGTGGGTTTAGGGGCCTGGGAGCACTGCTGGGAAGGTCTAATTTTGTGTCAAAATAGCACTTTGGTCGTAGGTTGAGGGGAAAGGGGAATTAGGGCCTGTTTCTGAGGTGCTTTTTTGCCATTGGCTTACATTGGTGGCGTGCAAAGTAGCTGTATTGCGTGTTATTGGGAAGCTATTTAGGGGTGTTCTAGATTTCTGGGAATGGGTTTAGGGGTCGGGAGCACTGCTGGGAAGGTCTAAGTTTGTGTCAAAATAGCAATTTGGGTGTAAATTGAGGGGAAAGGGGAATTAGGCCCTGTTTCTGAGGTGCATTTTTGCCATTGGCTTACATTGGCGCCCTACAAGGTAGCAGTATTGCGTGTTTTTGGGAAGCTATTTAGGGGTGTTCTTGATTTTTGGGAGTGGGTTTACGGTTCTGGTAGCACTGCTGGGAAGGTCTAATTGTGTGTCAAAATAGCAGTTTGGGCGTAGGTTGCCGGGAAAGGGGAATTAGGCCCTGTTTCTGAGGTGCATTTTTGCCATTGGCTTACATTGGTGGCCTGCAAGGTAGCTGTATTGCGTGTTTTTGGGAAGCTATTTGGGTGTGTTCTAGATTTTTGGGAGTGGGTTTAGGGGTCTGGGAGCACTGCTGGGAAGCTCTAATTCTGTGTCAAAATAGCACTTTGGTTGTAGGATGAGGGGAAAGGGGAATTAGGGCCTGTTTCTGAGGTGCTTTTTTGCCATTGGCTTACATTGGTGGCGTGCAAGGTAGCTGTATTGCATGTTTTTGGGAAGCTATTTGTGGGTGTTCTAGATTTCTGGGAGAGGGTTTAGGGGTCGGGGAGCACAGCCGGGAAGGTCTAATTTTGTGTCAAAATAGCAGTTTGGCCGTAAGTTGCATTTTTGACATTGGATACATTGGCGGCCTGCAAGGTAGCTGTATTGCGTGTTTTTGGGAAGCTATCTGGGTGTGTTCTAGATTATTGGGAGTGGGTTTAGGGGTCTGGGAGCACTGCTGAGAAGGTCTAATTTTGTGTCAAAAAAGCAGTTTGGTCGTAGGTTCAGGGAAAGGGGAAATAGGTCCTGTTTCTGAGGTGCATTTTTGCCATTGGCTTACATTGGCTGCCTGCAAGGTAGCTGTATTGCGCGTTTTTGGGAAGCTATTTGGGGGTGTTCTAGATTTTTGGGAGTGGGTTTAGGGGTCTGGGAGAACTGCTGGGAAGGTCTAATTTTGTGTCAAAATAGCAGTTTGGTCGTAGGTTGAGGGGAGAGGGGAATTAGCCCCTGTTTCTGAGGTGCATTTTTGCCATTGGCTTACATTGGTGGCCTGCAAGGTAGCTGTATTGCGTGTTTTTGGGAAGCTATTTGGGGGTATTCTAGATATTTGGGAGTGGGTTTAGGGGTCTGGGAGCACTGCAGGGAAGGTCTCATTTTGTGTCAAAATAGCAGTTTGGCCGTAGGTTGAGGGGAAAGGGGAATTAGTCCCTGTTTCTGAGGTGCAGTTTTTGCCATTGGCTTACATTGGCGGCCTGCAAGGCAGCTGTATTGCGTGTTTTAGGAAACTGTTTGGGGGTGTTCTAGATTTTTGGGAGTGGGTTTAGGGGTCTGGGAGTACTGCAGGGAAGGTCTAATCTTGTCTCAAAATAGCAGTTTCGTTGAAGGTTGAGGGGAAAAGGGAATTAGGGCCTGTTTCTGAGGTGCATTTTTGCCATTGGCTTACATTGGCTCCCTGCAAGGTAGCTGTATTGCGTGTTTTGGGGAATTTATTTGGGGGTGTTCTAGATTTTTGGGAGTGAGTTTAGGGGTCTGGGAGCACTGCTGGGAAGGTCTATTTTTGTGTCAAAATAGCAGTTTGGGCGTAGGTTAAGGGGAAAGGGGAATTAGGCCCTGTTTCTGAGGTGCATTTTTGCCATTGGCTTACATAGGCGGCCTGCAAGGCAGCTGTATTGCGTGTTTTGGGAAGCAGTTTGGGGGTGTTCTAGATTTTTGGGAGTGGGTTTAGGGGTCTGGGAGTACTGCTGGGAAGGTCTAATCTTGTCTCAAAATAGCAGTTTGGTTGAAGGTTGAGGGGAAAAGGGAATTCGTCCCTGTTTCTGAGGTGCATTTTGACCATTGGCTTACATTGTCGGCCTGCAAAGTAGCTGTATTGCCTGTTATTGGGAAGCTATTTAGGGGTGTTCTAGATTTCTGGGAGTGGGTTTAGGGGTCTGGGAGCACTGCTGGGAAGGTCTAATTTTGTGTCAAAATAGCAATTTGGGCGTAAATTGAGGGGAAAGGGGAATAAGGCCCTGTTTCTGAGGTGCATTTTTGCCATTGGCTTACATTGGCGCCCTACAAGGTAGCAGTATTGCGTGTTTTTGGGAAGCTAGTTAGGGGTGTTCTTGATTTTTGGGAGTGGGTTTAGGGGCCTGGGAGCACCGCTGGGAAGGTCTAATTTTGTCTCAAAATAGCAGTTTGGGAGTAGGTTGAGGGGAAAGGGGATATAGGCCCTGTTTCTGAGGTGCATTTTTGCCATTGGCTTACATTGGCGGCCTGCAAGGTAGCTGTATTGCGTGTTTTTGGGAAGCTATTTGGGGGTGTTCTAGATGTTTGGGAGTTGGTTTAGGGGTCTGGGAGAGCTGCTGGGACGGTCTAATGTTGTGCCTAAATAGCAGTTTGGTCGTAGGTTGAGGGGAAAGGGGAATTAGCCCCTGTTTCTGAGGTGCATTTTTGCCATTGGCTTACATTGGTGGCCTGCAAGGTAGCTGTAATGCGTGTTTTTGGGAAGCTATTTGGGTGTGTTCTAGATTTTTGGGAGTGGGTTTAGGGGCCTGGGAGCACTGCTGGGAAGGTCTAATTTTGTGTCAAAATAGCACTTTGGTCGTAGGTTGAAGGTTGAAGGGAAAGGGGAATTAGGGCCTGTTTCTGAGGTGCTTTTTTGCCATTGGCTTACATTGGTGGCGTGCAAAGTAGCTGTATTGCGTGTTATTGGGAAGCTATTTAGGGGTGTTCTAGATTTCTGGGAATGGGTTTAGGGGTCGGGAGCACTGCTGGGAAGGTCTAAGTTTGTGTCAAAATAGCAATTTGGGCATAAATTGAGGGGAAAGGGGAATTAGGCCCTGTTTCTGAGGTGCATTTTTGCCATTGGCTTACATTGGCGCCCTACAAGGTAGCAGTATTGCGTGTTTTTGGGAAGCTATTTAGGGGTGTTCTTGATTTTTGGGAGTGGGTTTACGGTTCTGGTAGCACTGCTGGGAAGGTCTAATTTTGTGTCAAAATAGCAGTTTGGGCGTAGGTTGCCGGGAAAGGGGAATTAGGCCCTGTTTCTGAGGTGCATTTTTGCCATTGGCTTACATTGGTGGCCTGCAAGGTAGCTGTATTGCGTGTTTTTGGGAAGCTATTTGGGTGTGTTCTAGATTTTTGGGAGTGGGTTTAGGGGTCTGGGAGCACTGCTGTGAAGCTCTAATTCTGTGTCAAAATAGCACTTTGGTTGTAGGATGAGGGGAAAGGGGAATTAGGGCCTGTTTCTGAGGTGCTTTTTTGCCATTGGCTTACATTGGTGGCGTGCAAGGTAGCTGTATTGCATGTTTTTGGGAAGCTATTTGTGGGTGTTCTAGATTTCTGGGAGAGGGTTTAGGGGTCGGGGAGCACAGCCGGGAAGGTCTAATTTTGTGTCAAAATAGCAGTTTGGTCGTAAGTTGAGAGGAAAGGGGAATTAGGCCCTGTTTCTGAGGCGCATTTTTGACATTGGATACATTGGCGGCCTGCAAGGTAGCTGTATTGCGTGTTTTTGGGAAGCTATTTGGGTGTGTTCTAGATTATTGGGAGTGGGTTTAGGGGTCTGGGAGCACTGCTGAGAAGGTCTAATTTTGTGTCAAAAAAGCAGTTTGGTCGTAGGTTCAGGGGAAAGGGGAAATAGGTCCTGTTTCTGAGGTGCATTTTTGCCATTGGCTTACATTGGCTGCCTGCAAGGTAGCTGTATTGCGTGTTTTTGGGAAGCTATTTGGGGGTGTTCTAGATTTTTGGGAGTGGGTTTAGGGGTCTGGGAGCACTGCTGGGAAGGTCTAATTTTGTGTCAAAATAGCAGTTTGGTCGTAGGTTGAGGGGAGAGGGGAATTAGCCCCTGTTTCTGAGGTGCATTTTTGCCATTGGCTTACATTGGTGGCCTGCAAGGTAGCTGTATTGCGTGTTTTTGGGAAGCTATTTGGGGGTATTCTAGATATTTGGGAGTGGGTTTAGGGGTCTGGGAGCACTGCAGGGAAGGTCTCATGTTGTGTCAAAATAGCAGTTTGGCCGTAGGTTGAGGGGAAAGGGGAATTAGTCCCTGTTTCTGAGGTGCAGTTTTTGCCATTGGCTTACATTGGCGGCCTGCAAGGCAGCTGTATTGCGTGTTTTAGGAAACTGTTTGGGGGTGTTCTAGATTTTTGGGAGTGGGTTTAGGGGTCTGGGAGTACTGCTGGGAAGGTCTAATCTTGTCTCAAAATAGCAGTTTCGTTGAAGGTTGAGGGGAAAAGGGAATTAGGGCCTGTTTCTGAGGTGCATTTTTGCCATTGGCTTACATTGGCTCCCTGCAAGGTAGCTGTATTGCGTGTTTTGGGGAATTTATTTGGGGGTGTTCTAGATTTTTGGGAGTGAGTTTAGGGGTCTGGGAGCACTGCTGGGAAGGTCTATTTTTGTGTCAAAATAGCAGTTTGGGCGTAGGTTAAGGGGAAAGGGGAATTAGGCCCTGTTTCTGAGGTGCATTTTTGCCATTGGCTTACATAGGCGGCCTGCAAGGCAGCTGTATTGCGTGTTTTGGGAAGCAGTTTGGGGGTGTTCTAGATTTTTGGGAGTGGGTTTAGGGGTCTGGGAGTACTGCTGGGAAGGTCTAATCTTGTCTCAAAATAGCAGTTTGGTTGAAGGTTGAGGGGAAAAGGGAATTAGTCCCTGTTTCTGAGGTGCATTTTGACCATTGGCTTACATTGTCGGCCTGCAAAGTAGCTGTATTGCCTGTTATTGGGAAGCTATTTAGGGGTGTTCTAGATTTCTGGGAGTGGGTTTAGGGGTCTGGGAGCACTGCTGGGAAGGTCTAATTTTGTGTCAAAATAGCAATTTGGGCGTAAATTGAGGGGAAAGGGGAATAAGGCCCTGTTTCTGAGGTGCATTTTTGCCATTGGCTTACATTGGCGCCCTACAAGGTAGCAGTATTGTTTGTTTTTGGGAAGCTAGTTAGGGGTGTTCTTGATTTTTGGGAGTGGGTTTAGGGGCCTGGGAGCACCGCTGGGAAGGTCTAATTTTGTCTCAAAATAGCAGTTTGGGCGTAGGTTGAGGGGAAAGGGGATATAGGCCCTGTTTCTGAGGTGCATTTTTGCCATTGGCTTACATTGGCGGCCTGCAAGGTAGCTGTATTGCGTGTTTTTGAGTAGCTATTTTTGGGTGTTCTAGATTGTTGGGAGTGGGTTTAGGGGCCTAGGAGCACTGCTGGGAAGGTCTAATTTTGTGTCAAAATAGCAGTTTGGTCGTAAGTTGAGGGGAAAGGGGAATTAGGGCCTGTTTATGAGGTGCTTTTTTGCCATTGGCTTACATTGGCGGCCTGCAAGGTAGCTGTATTGCGTGTTTTTGGGAAGCTATTTGGGGGTGTTCTAGATTTTTGGGAGTTGGATTAGGGTTCTGGGAGAGCTGCTGGGAAGGTCTAATGTTGTGCCTAAATAGCAGTTTGGTCGTAGGTTGAGGGGAAAGGGGAATTAGCCCCTGTTTCTGAGGTGCATTTTTGCCATTGGCTTACTTTGGCGGCCTGCAAGGTTGCTGTATTGCGTGTTTTTGGGAAGCTATTTGGGTGTGTTCTAGATTTTTGGGACTGGGTTTAGGGGTCTGGGAGCACTGCTGGGAAGGTCTAATTTTGTGTCAAAATAGCACTTTGGTCGTAGGTTGAGGGGAAAGGGGAATTAGGGCCTGTTTCTGAGGTGCTTTTTTGCCATTGGCTTACATTGGTGGCGTGCAAAGTAGCTGTATTGCGTGTTATTGGGAAGCTATTTAGGGGTGTTCTAGATTTCTGGGAGTGGGTTTAGAGGTCTGGGAGCACTGCTGGGAAGGTCTAATTTTGTGTCAAAATAGTAATTTGGGGGTAAATTGAGGGGAAAGGGGAATTAGGCCCTGTTTCTGAGGTGCATTTTTGCCATTGGCTTACATTGGCGCCCTACAAGGTAGCAGTATTGCGTGTTTTTGGGAAGCTATTTAGGGGTGTTCTTGATTTTTGGGAGTGGGTTTAGGGGTCTGGTAGCACTGCTGGGAAGGTCTAATTTTGTGTCAAAATAGCTGTTTGGGCGTAGGTTGAGGGGAAAGGGGAATTAGGCCTTGTTTCTGAGGTGCATTTTTGTCATTGGCTTACATTGGCGGCCTGCAAGGTAGTAGTATTGCGTATTTTTGGTGGGCAATTTGGGGGTGTTCTAGATTGTTGGGAGTGGGTTTAGGGGCCTGGGAGCACAGCCGGGAAGGTCTAATTTTGTGTCAAAATAGCAGTTTGGTCGTAAGTTGAGAGGAAAGGGGAATTAGGCCCTGTTTCTGAGGCGCATTTTTGACATTGGATACATTGGCGGCCTGCAAGGTAGCTGTATTGCGTGTTTTTGGGAAGCTATTTGGGTGTGTTCTTGATTATTGGGAGTGGGTTTAGGGGTCTGGGAGCACTGCTGAGAAGGTCTAATTTTGTGTCAAAATAGCAATTCGGGCGTAAGTTGAGGGGAAAGGGGAATTAGGCCCTGTTTCTGAGGTGCTTTTATGCCATTGGCTTACATTGGTGGCCTGCGAGGTAGCTGTATTGCGTGTTTGTGGGAAGCTATTTGGGGGTATTCTAGATATTTGGGATTGAGTGTAGGGGTCTGGGAGCACTGCTGAGTAGATCTAATTTTGTGTCAAAATAGCAGTTTGGTCGTAGTTTGAGCAGAAAGGGGAATTAAGCCCAGTTTCTGAGGTGCATTTTTGCCATTGGCTTACATTGGCGGCCTGCAAGGTAGCTGTATTGCGTGTTTTTGGGAATTTATTTGGGGGTGTTCTAGATTTTTGGCAGTGGGTTTAGGGGTCTGGGTGCACTGCGGGGAAGGTCTAATTTTGTCTCAAAATAGCAGTTTGGGCGTAGGTTGAGGGGAAAGGTGAATTAGGCCCTGTTTCTGAGGTGCATTTTTGCCATTGGCTTACATTGGCGGCCTGCAAAGTAGCTGTATTGCGTGTTTTTGGGAAGCTTTTTAGGAGTGTTTTAGATTTCTGGGAGTGGGTTTAGGGGTCTAGGGGCACTGCTGGGAAGGTCTAATTTTGTGTAAAAAGTAGCAATTTGGGCGTAAGTTGAGGGTAAAGGGGAATTAGGCCCTGTGTCTGAGGTGCTTTTATGCCATTGGCTTACATTGGCGGCCTGCAAGGTAGCTGTATTGCGTGTTTTTGGTAAGCTATTTGGGGTTGTTCTAGAATTTTTGGAGTGGGTTTAGGGGTCTGGGAGAACTGCTGGGAAGGCCTAATGTTGTGCCTAAATAGCAGTTTGGTCGTAGTGTTGAAAATTAGTACGGTTTGGTGAACATTATCTGCGCCATCTTGCCTCTTCCCCCGATGCCACACTTTTGTCGTGCGCGCCCGCCATTTTAAGATGCCCTGAGCAGAACAAACCCTTTTGCATGCCACTGGCCCTTGACATAGCCCTTCGCCCTCACCAAGCCCACCCGCTGACCAACCCCCTGCTTGCACCTGCCTTGAATCATAAA
Source organism: Lissotriton vulgaris (assembly GCF_964263255.1). Taxonomy (NCBI): domain Eukaryota; kingdom Metazoa; phylum Chordata; class Amphibia; order Caudata; family Salamandridae; genus Lissotriton; species Lissotriton vulgaris. Next base: position 1,389,092 of record NW_028254839.1, on the reverse strand, counting down.
CCCCTCTTCAGCGCTGCTTTGCCTCGGGCCCTCATCCTGTTCCTAGCGCAACACCTCCCTTCTTCCCTTTCATGATCCCCGGCCCTTTGATGCAAACCCCCTTTTCCCCGTGTGCCCGTTTGTCTTCCCCGTTCCCAGGCCGACACCCAGCTCTGCCGATACTATTCCTTGCCCCTCCCCGTACAATAGAAAGCTTCCCCCATAAAAGGATCCCCGGGTTGATCAAAGCCCCCCACCCCATGAGATCCGATCGAACCCCACATTCCATGAATTGACGAAATATCCAGCTGCGCGATACTCATCACCTGTTGTGACCAGGGTGGGGACTTCTACTGTAAATGTGTGTGGGAACGGGCCCGGAGGGAGGATTCCGGGAATGTCTTTCCGTACATCAAAGCTTTGTCATGAGTATGTAAACTGCAATAAAAACCGCAAAACCCTGTATATAAGGGGCCAGGCCTCAGACATAAGTTAGAGCACCTCAGAACGATACCTGCTGTCCGTTTTGCTGTGTTCTCCTCCGGAGAGAATAAAACCTTGTTTCCTGCTTTCCAGTCTCCAGCGCCTGCCTCTTCATTTATTAAATAATTCGAGGGTCACAGAGGCAATACCGCCGGGCAAATATCGATTGTCCCCGACCCGACTCAGGTTTTACAATTGGCGTCCCAAGCGTGGGGCCCATCAGCGACTCGTGGATCCAGTGGGAGAGGTCCCGACGACAGAGTGAATGACTGCAACGATCGGGAGAGCTCTTGCCCAATAGACCCTCGTCTGGCAGCCGATCATCCGAACTTCACTAGTTCCGAACAGACCTCTCTCGAGTGATCTACGGTCCTGACTGGGGACCATTAGGAGTGCCGTGAGAAATACGAGAAAAAGAGGACGAACGGGCGCTGGATTCGGAAGACAAGAAACTGTCCACACGGTCCGGGTAAGGTCGTGTAAACACGACGGATTGCGAAAATAATTGATTGCTTGATTGTTTACAAAAATATACTAGTATTACTCTTTGTTTGACCTATTTGGAGATTCACTGTCTGCACACAGAGAAACAGTAGGCTCCTTCTCTTTTGCAAACAGTGAAGGATAGGTAACGCAACCGTCGCGCCTATTTTTCTCCCCCACTGACTCTATTATTCCTTAACGGTTTTTGGGAGACTCTCTCTCTCCCTCACTGATTAACTGGGTTCTTTGACCCCGAACTACTGTTCGCAGATTGTCTTCTGGAGATTCTCTGTCTGCAAACCGGAAACAACAGATTCCTCTTTGCGGATAGTGAAAGGGTAGAGGACGCAGACTTTTGCGCCCTACTTACTCTCCCCATTGATCTTACTCTACCTTATTTATTTATTTATTGATTGTTTGATTGTTCCTCGTTCTTGGTTACTTTTTATTTTTTTGTTCATGAGGTATTCACTGCCTGCAAACAACGTAGAATAGGAATATTCTGTCTAGTCTTTGCACCTAGTGATAAGAAAGGCAGTGTTGACTTTTTAGTCCCTCGTTACGAGCCGTCATGTCTGTCTTCTCCCCACTGATTGATAATTGGTTCAGCCCGGACCGTGTATTAGAGGTGGACCATATAGCTCCACTAGAAGGCACCCCTAATAAGGACATGTTCATAAACTATGGATTAGTTACCATAGCCTATAATAAATTGTGGCACAGGTATACCAAAGAAAGTCAAGACAAACAGTGGCCACTGGCAGGATCCTTTGACCTTGATAAAATAGAAACGTTGGAAATAGCCCTTCGCAATAATAAGACAACGCCTATTATGCTCGACAGTCTCGGTATGTGGCGCAGAGAGGCTATGCTACGACAGAGAAAAGACGAGGACAAACCAGGTAGAGAAATATACCGACAGGACAACCCCGGGACACCACGACCCAAAAATTATCCCCCGACACTACGCAAAAGACGGCCAGACTTAGGGCCAGACCAATGCGCTTTTTGTAGATATGTCGGACACTGGAAAGCCCAATGCCCGACTCTACTGAGCGTGAGTAAGGGCAAAGGGCCGACAGGAATGACAGACCGGCAGAATGAGAAAAAGCGCGAGACAAAGAAAAATCCGACTCGCACGGACAGACCAGATAGAACCACCACGTTTGATTATGCCCGATGGCACAGGTTCCGCCAGAACGATTTCAGCGACATGTTCGAGTTTTCCTAGGTCGGACAATATAAAAAACGGGAACCCAGCCTAGCTCTAAATTATCAGACGGAAAAAGATAATTTTGGCCAAATAATCACTGTTTTATGTTTGTCTTTGGATCTTGTGTGTCATACTTTTCTACTACCCCCCCCGTCTGAGTTTGTGTGTACGTAATGTATGAATCTACGACATTCCCCTATATGTGTTTCCGTGTTACTTAAACTCTGTTAGTAGAAATTTTAGCATGAAATAACCTGGAAAGAAAGAAGTAGGAAACGAAATCAGTAAACCACTGATAAACACAAACTTTTATTTTAACATAACAAACCAGAAACAATAATGCTAAGAACAAGAACGGTAAAAATGTAGAAAAATGAAAGTCAACAGAACATTCGCCCCCCCCCCCATTCTGGAACCTTCCAAAGTAGGGCAGGGTTACGGCTACGCCCAACCGGCGGCAACCCATATAAGGCGGGCCCTGCTGCCAACTCTTGGTCAGGAAATCTTAACATATGGGGGAGCCGGAGGAGAGGCAGGAGCCAGCAGAGTCCGGCCGCAGCGGCCCTGGATAGTTGCAGGCAGTCCCGCCACATGCCTTCCCGGCCTGGCCTTGGTGGCGCATGAGAGATTCAGGCAGTCCCGCCACATGTCCCCCCCGGCCCGGCCGCCAAATGGCCAGGGACCGGGGCCAACCGAGTCCGGCTGCAGCCGATAACCTAAGGAAGCCGGCCCAGAGAAGGACGAGACACCTTTTTCTTTTCCCTTCCGTGACAGCCGCAGCAACTCTGGACGGCGGAACGTCCTGTTCATACCTCTGCAGAAATTTGTCCAAAGTTGGGCTGGGAGGGAGAGACGACGCGGACGGGCCTCTCCCACCTCCTAGAATAGGAGGTCTCCCAGCCCCCGACCTGGCACCAAAGTCCCCAACCAGGCGGCGGTGCCAATACTTGCACAGCACCGAACACACCATGGTGCCCCAGTACTTGCGCAGCACCGAACGTGCAACGGTGCCCATATTTTCGGAGCACCGAACATGCAATGGCTGCACCGATACTCGTGCAGCACCGAATGTGCACCGCAGGTGGCTGTACCTCCGTAGCCCTGGGCAGGGGCCTCGTGGAGCACAGGGTGTGGAGGGACCGTCGTGCAGGGCCATGAAAGAGAGCGGCTTGGAATGCACTAGGAGAGGGAGACGGCGCGAACGAGTCTCCCTCGCCCCCCGGTGGGGGCATCACAGCTGCACCCCAGCCGAGCGTCCCGCTCTCACAAAACAGAGCTCTTTTCCTTTCACTCCAAAGGGCCTCTTCCACTCTTACAGACTCGGCGAAGGGTGACTGCTGCAGGACCTCAAAATGGCGTCTGGGCCTGCTGGAAGGCGGGTCTCGGCCGCTAGAGTAACTTTGAACAGCAATGTAACTCGGTCGCTCGCCCACCGGAGCACGAGCCCCCACCTCCGACAGCATCTCCACAGCCTTGAAGATTCTACAAAAGTCCCCGGGGGAGCCTTCGGCCCCTGCAGGTTTCCGGTAAGGGACGACTGCCTTGATCACTAACGAAACAAGCATGACATTGCCACTCCTTCTGTTAGCATGAATTCTTGAACTGCCGAAAAGGACTCTGGTCCAACTGCCAGTTATGGGAAACATTTCCCCCTGATGCTACTTCCGGACTGAGCCGGCCCCGCCCAAAATGGCGCTGGTATCAATCGGAACTTACGAACACCTCGTGGTGTTCCTTCGCACTAATACAAACTCGATGTTCTGAGACTTATATGATCCTTTGTACACTTGGCTGGAAAAGACAAGGAGAGCTCACTCGACGAACATTGTAAAAGGATCCCGTTAAAAATGTTGATTACAAATGTACGGTATTATATTTTTATAGCTGATGTGTAACCACATTTATGACGCACGCATACGGTATGCATATAGGAAATGTGATTGCAACTATTCTGACTATGCTTCTAAGTTATGAAATAAATGCCCCCCGAACCCCCCGGCCAACTGATAGACGTTTTAGTTTGCTACAAATGAATTGATGAAACTTTCTACATGTTTTTATTGCTGCAAAACAACGTCCCCACTGTATGCACGTTAGCCCTTGCCGTGTCCGGCCAAATACGACTGCACCCTCATAATCCACGTACTGAAATGATTTTCCAAAATAAAGGTTTTCGAAACTATGAACGGGTATTGCATGCTTTATTTTTAAACATGGGATCGGCGGGAGAGTTCTTTTCTGTGCACCCTACTCTGCTCTCTCTTTAAGGTCATTAGAAGATGGTTGCCCAGCCCCGGAGGAAGGATCGGAACTGCAACGCGATACTCTGCCTTCAAGGTACACGACTGACTGATGAACTCTCGCGTGGAGGAGGACCTCGACTTCCGAGGATGGGTAAAACGAACGGTATAAATGAGGGAATGTAAAAGAAGGGTAAAATAAAAACGATGTAAATGTTATGAAGTACAACGCTTGAAGGTACTAGGGAACAGAGTTGATCGACACAGCGTTGAAGGAGATTTAAGGACCCCGATAGCTAGATACACCTACCAACTAGATACCTCGCACTAGGTATCTTTGGTTTTCTTCCTAACACTTTCCTACACCCGACCTATAAGGGCACACTGCCCCTTCCCCCCCCGATCCCAGAAACCATACCCCCGGGATTCTATCCCAAGGAGATAAGACGAGTATGAGGTAAGTAAAAAGCTTTCGTATCTGTGCTTTTAATATGCCCGTATGTTGTCCCCTTCCCCCCTTTTCCCTCCCTCTGCAGGTTACAGCCAAGGCGTGGTGAAGATCTGAAGCCTGGCCACGTCTGATGCACGATGCAGACTAGCGCCGCAAGGTGGCGCCTAAGCACGCCTACAAACTACTCACGTAGCAAACAAGCCCGAAAAATTAGTACGATCTGATGAAAAGTGATCGCCCTTAACCCAGGCTGCGCGAATGAACCCATGTCACGGGTGAATCGAAACTGTGAGAGAATGTGCGTGTGTGACTGAAGCGTTGACTCAACTGGTCGAAGGGCCAAGAATGCAAGAAAGTGCGACACAATGGTACCTCCCGTTTCTTTTTCCCTCTTCTCAAAGCATGTCCCCTCTACCCTGCCTAACGCTCGTCTGCCTCGAACTGCATGATTTCAAGATTCTAACGCAGACCTGTAAATGCCCTTTGCCGTGTAACGCACTAAGTAGCCTTTCTCAAATACACTGCCACTCCCACTGTCGCACGTGTACTATTTAGCCTGCCGTTGCACTCTCTCTCTCTCTCTCTCTCTCTCTCTCTCTCTCTCTCTCTCTCTCTCTCTCTCTCTCTCTCTATCTCTCTATCTCTCTCTCTCTCTCTCTCTCTCTCTCTCTCTCTCTCTCTCTCTCTCTCTCCCTCTCTCCCTCTCTCTCTCTCTCTCTCTCTCTCTCTCTCTATCTCTCTCTCTCTCTCTCTCTCTCTCTCTCTCTCTCTCTCTCCTTCACACTCCCACTCTTCCGAGCGATTAGCTCCGAAATTGGAAATTGACAGACCGCCACCCCTAGCGCACCACCCAATTGGCTCCAAATACCGCCAGTATTTGCACAAAAACTCGTCTTTAAATACAAATCACCCTGAGACCGTGTCATTACCTCTCCTTTCTGCTAAATTAACTAAACCAAGAGTTGGCGATAAGGGAAAGGACAGGTAAGACGACTGAGGTTCCCTAAATCTGACCCGCAATAAGGGAACTGCATGTCACCGGCTCCTGTGTCATAGAAAGATGCCTCAGATAACGCGACCCCCCCCGCCCCGAATTGTTGCAACACCCTAACAGTAAAGGTGATCGGAGCATCCTCATGTTCTCGGAACGCCCCCTGTTCCGTATCAACTGCCCCAGAAGAGAATTATAGAACTGTCCCTCATCCCCGGTTGTAAGAGATGGGTCGATTTACGCCCTTACCACAAGTTTTCTATGTCCCTGGTTGTTTCCCATAAAACCCCTGTCCTTTCTATCAGGCCGTAGGAGGCTACGTAGGATCCAGAATGATGTTTTACAAGGTTAACAGGCTAGACCAAAGTGAAGAAATCATCGAAAATGAACCCTGTTGTAGTTGAAAAGCAGGATGCATCGATAGAAAAGAAATGTTTAGCCATGTTCGTCTCTCAGCAAAATACCTGTTTAGTACCATGTTGACAACTCACAGTACCCTTTGTAAATGTAAAACCCTAGAGAACGGCATATCTTTGCCAGGCTCGTCTTACGAAGGTGGGTCTCCATCAGATGAACTGTCGTAACTGTAATAAATAATTATGAAGGAAAGTCATAGTAAATCCAGCGGGCCCGTCACCGGTCATTCATATGCCAGTTGTGAACACTAATATAACGGACGTTTTCATTCTTTGCCTGGAGCTGGGAGAGAAATAGACTTTTGTGATTACCTTCATCTGCAAATTCTCTAAAGACTGTCTTTTCAAACTTGTTTAAGGGTACGGCTGTCGGAGGAAAGAAGGACCGGATGTGGGAGCACGTGGCCTGACTACAGACTATGGAACATCTGCGACATTGGCCAAGGCGAAACCGCGACCGAAAAGAGCTGCAGGACGAGGCACTATTTCCGACAAAGTGAGAGGAAAGGGCTGACCTGCTGCCCCTGCTCAATGTTCAAATGTGTGCCGAAAAGTCCCCGCTCTCTGAATTCAGTCATGAGCCCGCCTGCCTGGCATTCTCCGCCCCCTCTGGTCTGTTCCCGATCTGGCCCTGCTCCATCCCCCTTTTCCTCCGACATACCCTATGGACTACTTGCACACTTTTCTTCCACCTGAACTTTTTGACTATCGACTCCAAAGGACACAGGGCGAAAAGGACCTTTCTGACCGGAAGAGCAAGGAAAAGGTCGTGCCCTGCAACACGGAACTTAGAATAGAGCTGGACTCGTAGCTCCACCGCCGGTGCTCCACAGTGCCAACAGAAGACGAAGGATTACTGAAACCTTACTAAACTTCGAACATTCCTGTACAATCATTTCTGCCACGTCTCGTTTCTCTCCCAGCCAACATTGTATTGATTATGTAACACTCCGTCAGTTCACATTATGAAATGTACTCACTGCTCTCACTTCGAATCACTTTTGCATCGCATTTCTATGACCTTCCTGCTACGCAAGTTTATCAAAGTTTATCAATAGGTCCGCCTCCTAAAACTAGAAATCGTAAAATGTATTGTTTACAACTCTTTCATCTAGGGTTCCTACCGTTTTTCTTTCTCATGCCCGCCACAATAGAACAGAGTAGAAAATGAACCAGCAAGATGTCTTGAATATGTTAAAGGGAGGACTGTTGAAAATTAGTACGGTTTGGTGAACATTATCTGCGCCATCTTGCCTCTTCCCCCGATGCCACACTTTTGTCGTGCGCGCCCGCCATTTTAAGATGCCCTGAGCAGAACAAACCCTTTTGCATGCCACTGGCCCCTGCCATAGCCCTTCGCCCTCACCAAGCCCACCCGCTGACCAACCCCCTGCTTGCACCTGCCTTGAATCATAAACCCCTCTTCAGCGCTGCTCTGCCTCGGGCCCTCGTCCTGTTCCCAGCGCAACACCTCCCTTCTTCCCTTTCATGATCCCCGGCCCTTTGATGCAAACCCCCTTTTCCCCGTGTGCCCGTTTGTCTTCCCCGTTCCCAGGCCGACACCCAGCTCTGCCGATACTATTCCTTGCCCCTCCCCGTACAATAGAAAGCTTCCCTCATAAAAGGATCCCTGGGTTGATCAAAGCCCCCCACCCCATGAGATCCGATCGAACCCCACATTCCATGAATTGACGGAATATCCAGCTGCGCGATACTCATCACCTGTTGTGACCAGGGTGGGGACTTCTACTGTAAATGTGTGTGGGAACGGGCCCGGAGGGAGGATTCCGGGAATGTCTTTCCGTACATCAAAGCTTTGTCATGAGTATGTAAACTGCAATAAAAACCGCAAAACCCTGTATATAAGGGGCCAGGCCTCAGACATAAGTTAGAGCACCTCAGAACGATACCTGCTGTCCGTTTTGCTGTGTTCTCTTCCGGAGAGAATAAAACCTTGTTTCCTGCTTTCCAGTCTCCAGCGCCTGCCTCTTCATTTATTAAATAATTCGAGGGTCACAGAGGCAATACCGCCGGGCAAATATCGATTGTCCCCGACCCGACTCAGGTTTTACAGTAGGTTGAGGGGAAAGGGGAATTAGTCCCTGTTTCTGAGGTGCATTTTGGCCATTGGCTTACATTGCCGCCCTGCAAGGTAGCTGTATTGCGTGTTTTTGGGTGGCTATTTGGGGGTGATCTAGATTTTTGGGAGTGGGTTTAGGGGTCTGGGAGCACTGGTGGGAAGTTCTAATTTTATGTCAAAATAGCAGTTTGGGCGTAGGTTGAGGGGAAAGGGGAATTAGGCCCTGTTTCTGAGGTGCATTTTTGCCTTTGGCTTACATTGGCTGCCTGCAAGGCAGCTGTATTGCGTGTTTTAGGAAACTGTTTGGGGGTGTTTTAGATTTTTGGGAGTGGGTTTAGGGGTCTGGGAGTACTGCTGGGAAGGTCTAATCTTGTCTCAAAAAAGCAGTTTTGTTGAAGGTTGAGGGGAAAAGGGAATTAGGCCCTGTTTCTGAGGTGCATTTTTGCCATTGGCTTACGTTGGCGGGCCTGCAAGTTACCTGTATTGTGTGTTTTTGATAAGCTATCTGGGGGTGTTCTAGATTTTGGGAGTGGGTTTAGGGGTCTGGAAGCACTGCTGGGAAGCACTAATTTTGTGTCAAAATAGCAGTTTTGGCTAAGCTTGAGGGGAAAGGGGAATTAGGCCTTGTTTCTGAGGTGCATGTTTGCCATTGGCTTACATTGGCTCCCTGCAAGGTAGCTGTATTGCGTGTTTTTGGGAATTTATTTGGGGGTGTTCTAGATTTTTGGGAGTGGGTTTAGGGGTCTGGGAGCACTGCGGGGAAGGTCTAATTTTGTGTCAAAATAGCAGTTTGGGCGTAGGTTAAGGGGAAAGGGGAATTAGGCCCTGTTTCTGAGGTGCATTTTTGCCATTGGCTTAGATAAGCGGCCTGCAAGGCAGCTGTATTGCGTGTTTTGGGAAGCTGTTTTGGGGTGTTCTAGATTGTTGGGAGTAGGTTTAGGGGCCTGGGAGCACTGCTGGGAAGGTCTAATTTTGTCTCAAAATAGCAGTTTGGTCGTAGGTTGAGGGGAAAGGGGAATTAGGCCCTGTTTCTGAGGTGCATTTTTGCCATTGGCTTACATTGGCGGCCTGCAAGGTAGCTGTATTGCGTGTTTTTGAGTAGCTATTTTTGGGTGTTCTAGATTGTTGGGAATGGGTTTAGGGGTCGGGAGCACTGCTGGGAAGGTCTAATTTTGTGTCAAAATAGCAGTTTGGTTGTAGGTTGAGGGGAAAGGGGAATTAGGGCCTGTTTATGAGGTGCTTTTTTGCCATTGGCTTACATTGGCGGCCTGCAAGGTAGCTGTATTGTGTGTTTTTGGGAAGCTATTTGGGGGTGTTCTAGATGTTTGGGAGTTGGTTTAGGGGTCTGGGAGAGCTGCTGGGAAGGTCTAATTTTGTGTCAAAATAGCACTTTGGTCGTAGGTTGAGGGGAAAGGGTAATTAGGGCCTGTTTCTGAGGTGCTTTTTTGCCATTGGCTTACATTGGTGGCGTGCAAAGTAGCTGTATTGCGTGTTATTGGGAAGCTATTTAGGGGTGTTCTAGATTTCTGGGAATGGGTTTAGGGGTCGGGAGCACTGCTGGGAAGGTCTAATTTTGTGTCAAAATAGCAATTTGGGCGTAAATTGAGGGGAAAGGGGAATTAGGCCCTGTTTCTGAGGTGCATTTTTGCCATTGGCTTACATTGGCGCCCTACAAGGTAGCAGTATTGCGTGTTTTTGGGAAGCTATTTAAGGGTGTTCTTGATTTTTGGGAGTGGGTTTAGGGTTCTGGTAGCACTGCTCGGAAGGTCTAATTTTGTGTCAAAATAGTAGTTTGGGCGTAGGTTGCCGGGAAAAGGGAATTAGGCCCTGTTTCTGAGGTGCATTTTTGCCATTGGCTTACATTGGCGCCCTACAAGGTAGCTGTATTTCGTGTTTTTGGGAAGCTATTTGGGTGTGTTCTAGATTTTTGGGAGTGGGTTTAGGGGTCTGGGAGCACTGCTGGGAAGCTCTAATTCTGTGTCAAAATAGCACTTTGGTTGTAGGATGAGGGGAAAGGGGAATTAGGGCCTGTTTCTGAGGTGCTTTTTTGCCATTGGCTTACATTGGTGGCGTGCAAGGTAGCTGTATTGCATGTTTTTGGGAAGCTATTTGTGGGTGTTCTAGATTTCTGGGAGAGGGTTTAGGGGTCGGGGAGCACAGCCGGGAAGGTCTAATTTTGTGTCAAAATAGCAGTTTGGTCGTAAGTTGAGAGGAAAGGGGAATTAGGCCCTGTTTCTGAGGCGCATTTTTGACATTGGATACATTGGCGACCTGCAAGGTAGCTGTATTGCGTGTTTTTGGGAAGCTATCTGGGTGTGTTCTAGATTATTGGGAGTGGGTTTAGGGGTCTGGGAGCACTGCTGAGAAGGTCTAATTTTGTGTCAAAAAAGCAGTTTGGTCGTAGGTTCAGGGGAAAGGGGAAATAGGTCCTGTTTCTGAGGTGCATTTTTGCCATTGGTTTACATTGGCTGCCTGCAAGGTAGCTGTATTGCGCGTTTTTGGGAAGCTATTTGGGGGTATTCTAGATATTTGGGAGTGGGTTTAGGGGTCTGGGAGACCTGCAGGGAAGGTCTCATTTTGTGTCAAAATAGCAGTTTGGCCGTAGGTTGAGGGGAAAGGGGAATTAGTCCCTGTTTCTGAGGTGCAGTTTTTGCCATTGGCTTACATTGGCGGCCTGCAAGGCAGCTGTATTGCGTGTTTTAGGAAACTGTTTGGGGGTGTTCTAGATTTTTGGGAGTGGGTTTAGGGGTCTGGGAGTACTGCTGGGAAGGTCTAATCTTGTCTCAAAATAGCAGTTTCGTTGAAGGTTGAGGGGAAAAGGGAATTAGGGCCTGTTTCTGAGGTGCATTTTTGCCATTGGCTTACATTGGCTCCCTGCAAGGTAGCTGTATTGCGTGTTTTGGGGAATTTATTTGGGGGTGTTCTAGATTTTTGGGAGTGAGTTTAGGGGTCTGGGAGCACTGCTGGGAAGGTCTATTTTTGTGTCAAAATAGCAGTTTGGGCGTATGTTAAGGGGAAAGGGGAATTAGGCCCTGTTTCTGAGGTGCATTTTTGCCATTGGCTTACATAGGCGGCCTGCAAGGCAGCTGTATTGCGTGTTTTGGGAAGCAGTTTGGGGGTGTTATAGATTTTTGGGAGTGGGTTTAGGGGTCTGGGAGTACTGCTGGGAAGGTCTAATCTTGTCTCAAAATAGCAGTTTGGTTGAAGGTTGAGGGGAAAAGGGAATTAGTCCCTGTTTCTGAGGTGCATTTTGACCATTGGCTTACATTGTCGGCCTGCAAAGTAGCTGTATTGCCTGTTATTGGGAAGCTATTTAGGGGTGTTCTAGATTTCTGGGAGTGGGTTTAGGGGTCTGGGAGCACTGCTGGGAAGGTCTAATTTTGTGTCAAAATAGCAATTTGGGCGTAAATTGAGGGGAAAGGGGAATAAGGCCCTGTTTCTGAGGTGCATTTTTGCCATTGGCTTACATTGGCGCCCTACAAGGTAGCAGTATTGCGTGTTTTTGGGAAGCTAGTTAGGGGTGTTCTTGATTTTTGGGAGTGGGTTTAGGGGCCTGGGAGCACCGCTGGGAAGGTCTAATTTTGTGTCAAAATAGCAGTTTGGTTGTAGGTTGAGGGGAAAGGGGAATTAGGGCCTGTTTATGAGGTGCTTTTTTGCCATTGGCTTACATTGGCGGCCTGCAAGGTAGCTGTATTGTGTGTTTTTGGGAAGCTATTTGGGGGTGTTCTAGATGTTTGGGAGTTGGTTTAGGGGTCTGGGAGCACTGCTGGGAAGGTCTAATTTTGTCTCAAAATAGCAGTTTGGACGTAGGTTGAGGGGAAAGGGGATTTAGGCCCTGTTTCTGAGGTGCATTTTTGCCATTGGCTTACATTGGCGGCCTGCAAGGTAGCTGTATTGCGTGTTTTTGAGTAGCTATTTTTGGGTGTTCTAGATTGTTCGGAGTGGGTTTAGGGGCCTAGGAGCACTGCTGGGAAGGTCTAATTTTGTGTCAAAATAGCAGTTTGGTTGTAGGTTGAGGGGAAAGGGGAATTAGGGCCTGTTTCTGAGGTGCATTTTTGCCATTGGCTTAGATAGGCGGCCTGCAAGGCAGCAGTATTGCATGTTTTGGGAAGCTATTTAAGGGTGTTCTTGATTTTTGGGAGTGGGTTTAGGGTTCTGGTAGCACTGCTCGGAAGGTCTAATTTTGTGTCAAAATAGTAGTTTGGGCGTAGGTTGCCGGGAAAAGGGAATTAGGCCCTGTTTCTGAGGTGCATTTTTGCCATTGGCTTACATTGGCGCCCTACAAGGTAGCTGTATTTCGTGTTTTTGGGAAGCTATTTGGGTGTGTTCTAGATTTTTGGGAGTGGGTTTAGGGGTCTGGGAGCACTGCTGGGAAGCTCTAATTCTGTGTCAAAATAGCACTTTGGTTGTAGGATGAGGGGAAAGGGGAATTAGGGCCTGTTTCTGAGGTGCTTTTTTGCCATTGGCTTACATTGGTGGCGTGCAAGGTAGCTGTATTGCATGTTTTTGGGAAGCTATTTGTGGGTGTTCTAGATTTCTGGGAGAGGGTTTAGGGGTCGGGGAGCACAGCCGGGAAGGTCTAATTTTGTGTCAAAATAGCAGTTTGGTCGTAAGTTGAGAGGAAAGGGGAATTAGGCCCTGTTTCTGAGGCGCATTTTTGACATTGGATACATTGGCGACCTGCAAGGTAGCTGTATTGCGTGTTTTTGGGAAGCTATCTGGGTGTGTTCTAGATTATTGGGAGTGGGTTTAGGGGTCTGGGAGCACTGCTGAGAAGGTCTAATTTTGTGTCAAAAAAGCAGTTTGGTCGTAGGTTCAGGGGAAAGGGGAAATAGGTCCTGTTTCTGAGGTGCATTTTTGCCATTGGTTTACATTGGCTGCCTGCAAGGTAGCTGTATTGCGCGTTTTTGGGAAGCTATTTGGGGGTATTCTAGATATTTGGGAGTGGGTTTAGGGGTCTGGGAGACCTGCAGGGAAGGTCTCATTTTGTGTCAAAATAGCAGTTTGGCCGTAGGTTGAGGGGAAAGGGGAATTAGTCCCTGTTTCTGAGGTGCAGTTTTTGCCATTGGCTTACATTGGCGGCCTGCAAGGCAGCTGTATTGCGTGTTTTAGGAAACTGTTTGGGGGTGTTCTAGATTTTTGGGAGTGGGTTTAGGGGTCTGGGAGTACTGCTGGGAAGGTCTAATCTTGTCTCAAAATAGCAGTTTCGTTGAAGGTTGAGGGGAAAAGGGAATTAGGGCCTGTTTCTGAGGTGCATTTTTGCCATTGGCTTACATTGGCTCCCTGCAAGGTAGCTGTATTGCGTGTTTTGGGGAATTTATTTGGGGGTGTTCTAGATTTTTGGGAGTGAGTTTAGGGGTCTGGGAGCACTGCTGGGAAGGTCTATTTTTGTGTCAAAATAGCAGTTTGGGCGTATGTTAAGGGGAAAGGGGAATTAGGCCCTGTTTCTGAGGTGCATTTTTGCCATTGGCTTACATAGGCGGCCTGCAAGGCAGCTGTATTGCGTGTTTTGGGAAGCAGTTTGGGGGTGTTATAGATTTTTGGGAGTGGGTTTAGGGGTCTGGGAGTACTGCTGGGAAGGTCTAATCTTGTCTCAAAATAGCAGTTTGGTTGAAGGTTGAGGGGAAAAGGGAATTAGTCCCTGTTTCTGAGGTGCATTTTGACCATTGGCTTACATTGTCGGCCTGCAAAGTAGCTGTATTGCCTGTTATTGGGAAGCTATTTAGGGGTGTTCTAGATTTCTGGGAGTGGGTTTAGGGGTCTGGGAGCACTGCTGGGAAGGTCTAATTTTGTGTCAAAATAGCAATTTGGGCGTAAATTGAGGGGAAAGGGGAATAAGGCCCTGTTTCTGAGGTGCATTTTTGCCATTGGCTTACATTGGCGCCCTACAAGGTAGCAGTATTGCGTGTTTTTGGGAAGCTAGTTAGGGGTGTTCTTGATTTTTGGGAGTGGGTTTAGGGGCCTGGGAGCACCGCTGGGAAGGTCTAATTTTGTGTCAAAATAGCAGTTTGGTTGTAGGTTGAGGGGAAAGGGGAATTAGGGCCTGTTTATGAGGTGCTTTTTTGCCATTGGCTTACATTGGCGGCCTGCAAGGTAGCTGTATTGTGTGTTTTTGGGAAGCTATTTGGGGGTGTTCTAGATGTTTGGGAGTTGGTTTAGGGGTCTGGGAGCACTGCTGGGAAGGTCTAATTTTGTCTCAAAATAGCAGTTTGGACGTAGGTTGAGGGGAAAGGGGATTTAGGCCCTGTTTCTGAGGTGCATTTTTGCCATTGGCTTACATTGGCGGCCTGCAAGGTAGCTGTATTGCGTGTTTTTGAGTAGCTATTTTTGGGTGTTCTAGATTGTTCGGAGTGGGTTTAGGGGCCTAGGAGCACTGCTGGGAAGGTCTAATTTTGTGTCAAAATAGCAGTTTGGTTGTAGGTTGAGGGGAAAGGGGAATTAGGGCCTGTTTCTGAGGTGCATTTTTGCCATTGGCTTAGATAGGCGGCCTGCAAGGCAGCTGTATTGCATGTTTTGGGAAGCTGTTTTGGGGTGTTCTAGATTGTTGGGAGTAGGTTTAGGGGCCTGGGAGCACTGCTGGGAAGGTCTAATTTTGTCTCAAAATAGCAGTTTGGACGTAGGTTGAGGGGAAAGGGGATTTAGGCCCTGTTTCTGAGGTGCATTTTTGCCATTGGCTTACATTGGCGGCCTGCAAGGTAGCTGTATTGCGTGTTTTTGAGTAGCTATTTTTGGGTGTTCTAGATTGTTGGGAGTGGGTTTAGGGGCCTAGGAGCACTGCTGGGAAGGTCTAATTTTGTGTCAAAATAGCAGTTTGGTTGTAGGTTGAGGGGAAAGGGGAATTAGGGCCTGTTTATGAGGTGCTTTTTTGCCATTGGCTTACATTGGCGGCCTGCAAGGTAGCTGTATTGTGTGTTTTTGGGAAGCTATTTGGGGGTGTTCTAGATGTTTGGGAGTTGGTTTAGGGGTCTGGGAGAGCTGCTGGGACGGTCTAATGTTGTGCCTAAATAGCAGTTTGGTCGTAGGTTGAGGGGAAAGGGGAATTAGCCCCTGTTTCTGAGGTGCATTTTTGCCATTGGCTTACATTGGTGGCCTGCAAGGTAGCTGAATTGCGTGTTTTTGGGAAGCTATTTGGGTGTGTTCTAGATTTTTGGGAGTGGGTTTAGGGGCCTGGGAGCACTGCTGGGAAGGTCTAATTTTGTGTCAAAATAGCACTTTGGTCGTAGGTTGAGGGGAAAGGGTAATTAGGGCCTGTTTCTGAGGTGCTTTTTTGCCATTGGCTTACATTGGCGCCCTACAAGGTAGCAGTATTGCGTGTTTTTGGGAAGCTGTTTAGGGGTGTTCTTTATTTTTGGGAGTGGGTTTAGGGGTCTGGTAGCACTGCTGGGAAGGTCTAATTTTGTCTCAAAATAGCTGTTTGGGCGTAGGTTGAGGGGAAAGGGGAATTAGGCCTTGTTTCTGAGGTGCATTTTTGCCATTGGCTTACATTGGCGGCCTGCAAGGTAGCAGTATTGCGTATTTTTGGTGGGCAATTTGGGGGTGTTCTAGATTGTTGGGAGTGGGTTTAGTGGCCTGGGAGCACTGCTGGGAAGGTCTAATTTTGTGTCAAAATAGCAGTTTGGGCGTAGGTTGAGGGAAAAGGAGAATTAGCCCCTGTTTCTGAGGTGCATTTTTGCCATTGGCTTACATTGGCGGCCTGCAAGGTACCTGCATTGCGTGTTTTTGGGAAGCTATTTAGGGGTGTTCTAGATTGTTGGGAGTGGGTTTAGGGGTCTGGGAGAACTGCTGGGAAGGTCTAATTTTGTGTCAAAATAGCAGTTTGGGCGTAGGTTGAGGGGAAAGTGGAATTAGGCCCTGTGTCTGAGGTGCATTTTTGCCATTGGCTTACATAGGCGGCCTGCAAGGCAGCTGTATTGCGTGTTTTGGGGAAGCTATTTAGGGGTGTTCTAGATTTTGGGAGTGGGTTTAGGGGTCTGGAAGCACTACTGGGAAGCTCTTATTTTGTGTCAAAATAGCAGTTTTGCTGAAGGTTGAGGGGAAAGGGTAATTAGGCCTTGTTTCTGAGGTGCATTTTTGCCGTTGGCTTACATTGGCACCCTGCAAGTTACCTGTATTGCGTGTTTTGATAAGCTATCTGGGGGTGTTCTAGATTTTGGGAGTGGGTTTAGGGGTCTGAAAGCACTGCTGGGAAGGTCTAATTTTGTCTCAAAATAGCAGTTTGGGCGTAGGCTGAGGGGAAAGGGGAATAAGGCCTTGTTTCTGAGGAGCATTTTTGCCATTGGCTTACATTGGCTCCCTGCAAGGTAGCTCTATTGCGTGTTTTTGGGAAGCTATTTGGGGGTGTTCTAGATGTTTGGGAGTGGGTTTAGGGGTCTGGGAGCCCTGCTGGGAAGGTCTAATTTTGTGTCAAAATAGCAGTTTGGGCGTAGGTTAAGGGGAAAGGGGAATAAGGCCGTGTTTCTGAGGTGCATTTTTGCCATTGGCTTACATTGTTGGCCTGCAAAGTAGCTGTATTGCGAGTTTTTGGGAAGCTATTTGGGTGTGTTCTAGATTTCTGGGAGTGGGTTTAGGGGTCTGGGAGCACTGCTGGGAAGGTCTAATTTTGTGTCAAAATAGCACTTTGGTCATAGGTTGAGGGGAAAGGGGAATTAGGGCCTGTTTCTGAGGTGCTTTTTTGCCATTGGCTTACATTGGTGGCCTGCAAAGTATCTGTATTGCGTGTTTTTGGGAAGCTATTTAGGGGTGTTCTAGATTTCTGGGAGTGGGTTTAGGGGTCTGGGAGCACTGCTGGGAAGGTCTAATTTTGTGTCAAAATAGCAATTTGGGCATAAGTTGAGGAGAAAGGGGAATTAGGCCCTGTTTCTGTGGTGCATTTTTGCCATTGGCTTACATTGGCGGCCTGCAAGTTACCTGTATTGCGTGTTTTTGATAAGCTATCTGGGGGTGTTCTAGATTTTGGGAGTGGGTTTAGGGGTCTGGAAGCACTGCTGGGAAGCTCTAATTTTGTGTCAAAATAGCAGTTTTGGTGAAAGTTGAGGGGAAAGGGGAATTAGGCCTTGTTTCTGAGGTGCATTTTTGCCATTGGCTTAAATTGGCGCCCTGCAAGGTAGCTGTATTGCGTTTTTTTGGGAAGCTATTTGGGGGTGTTCTAGATTGTTGGGAGTGGGTTTAGGGGTCTGAGAGCACTGCTGGGAAGGTCTAATTTTGTGTCAAAATAGCAGTTTGGGCGTAGGTTAAGGGGAAAGGGGAATTAGGCCCTGTTTCTGAGGTGCATTTTTGCCATTGGCTTACATAGGCGGCCTGCAAGGCAGCTGTATTGCGTGTTTTGGGAAGCTGTTTGGCAGTGTTCTAGATTTTTTGAGTGGGTTTAGGGGTCTGGGAGTACAGCTGGGAAGGTCTAATCTTGTCTCAAAATAGCAGTTTGATTGAAGGTTGAGGGGAAAAGGGAATTAGTCCCTGTTTCTGAGGTGCATTTTGACCATTGGCTTACATTGGCGGCCTGCAAAGTAGCTGTATTGCTTGTTTTTGAGAAGCTATTTGGGGGTGTTCTAGATAGTTGGGAGTGGGTTTAGGGGTCTGGGAGAACTGCTGGGAAGGTCTAATTTTGTGTCAAAATAGCAGTTTGGGCGTAGGTTGAGGGGAAAGTGGAATTAGGCCCTGTTTCTGAGGTGCATTTTTGCCATTGGCTTACATAGGCGGCCTGCAAGGCAGCTGTATTGCGTGTTTTTGGGAAGCTGTTTAGGGGTGTTCTAGATTTCTGGGAGTGGGTGTAGGGGTCTGGGAGCACTGCTGGGAAGTTCTAATTTTGTGTCAAAATAGCAGTTTGGGCGTAAGTTGAGGAGAAAGGGGAATAAGGCCCTGTTTCTGAGGTGCATTTTTGCCATTGGCTTACATTGGCGGCCTGCAAGTTACCTGTATTGCGTGTTTTGATAAGCTATCTAGGGGTGTTCTAGATTTTGGGAGTGGGTTTAGGGGGCTGAAAGCACTGCTGGGAAGGTCTAATTTTGTCTCAAAATAGCAGTTTGGGCGTAGGCTGAGGGGAAAGGGGAATTAGGCCCTGTTTCTGAGGTGCATTTTTGCTTTTGGCTTACATTGGCGGCCTGCAAGGTAGCTGTATTGCGTGTTTTTAAGAAGCTATTTGGGGGTGTTCTAGATTGTTGGGAGTGGGTTTAGGGGCCTGGGAGCACTGCTGGGAAGGTCTAATTGTGTGTCAAAATAGCAGTTTGGTCGTAGGTTGAGGGAAAAGGGGAATTAGGGCCTGTTTCTGAGGTGCTTTTTTGCCTTTAGCTTACATTGGCGGCCTGCAAGGTAGCTGTATTGCGTGTTTTTGGGAAGCTATTTGGGGGTGTTCTAGATTGTTGGGAGTTGGTTTAGGGGTCTGGGAGCACTGCTGGGAAGGTCTAATTTTGTGTCAAAATAGCAGTTTGGTCGTAGGTTGAGGGGAGAGGGGAATTAGCCCCTGTTTCTGAGGTGCATTTTTGTCATTGGCTTTCATTGGTGGCGTGCAAGGTAGCTGTATTGCGTGTTTTTGGGAAGCTATTTAGGGGTGTTCTAGATTTCTGGGAGTGGGTTTAGGGGTCTGGGGGCACTGCTGGGAAGGTCTAATTGTGTGTCAAAATAGCAATTTGGGCGTAAGTTGAGGGGAAAGGGGAATTAGGCCCTGTTTCTGAGGTGCATTTTTGCCATTGGCTTACATTGGCGGCCTGCAAGGTAGCTGTATTGCGTGTTTTTGAGAAGCTATTTGGGGGCGTTCTAGATTGTTGGGAGTGGGTTTAGGGGTCTGGGAGCACTGCTGGGAAGGTCTAATGTTGTGCCTAAATAGCAGTTTGGGCGTAGGTTGAGGGGAAAGGGGAATTAGGCCCTGTTTCTGAGGTGCATTTTTGCCATTGGCTTACATAGGCGGCCTGCAAGGCAGCTGTATTGCGTGTTTTGGGAAGCTGTTTGGGAGTGTTCTAGATTTTTTGATTCGGTTTAGGGGTCTGGGAGTACTGCTGGGAAGGTCTAATCTTGTCTCAAAATAGCAGTTTGATTGAAGGTTGAGGGGAAAAGGGAATTAGTCCCTGTTTCTGAGGTGCATTTTGACCATTAGCTTACATTGGCGGCCTGCAAAGTAGCTGTATTGCTTGTTTTTCAGAAGCTATTTGGGGGTGTTCTAGATTGTTGGGAGTGGGTTTAGGGGTCTGGGAGAACTGCTGGGAAGGTCTAATTTTGTGTCAAAATAGCAATTTGGGCGTAAGTTGAGGGAAAGGGGAATTAGGCCCTGTTTCTGAGGTGCATTTTTGCCATTGGCTTACATTGGCGGCCTGCAAGGCAGCTGTATTGCGTGTTTTGGCAAGCTGTTTGGGAGTGTTCTAGATTTTTTGAGTGGGTTTAGGGGTCTGGGAGTACTGCTGGGAAGGTCTAATCTTGTCTCAAAATAGCAGTTTGATTCAAGGTTGAGGGGAAAGTGGAATTAGGCCCTGTTTCTGAGGTGCATTTTTGTCATTGGCTTACATTGGCGGCCTGCAAGGTAACTGCATTGCATGTTTTTGGGAAGCTATTTGTGGGTGTTCTAGATTTCTGGGAGAGGGTTTAGGGGTCTGGGAGCACTGCTGGGAAGGTCTAATTTTGTGTCAAAATAGCAGTTCGGGCGTAGGTTGAGGGGAAAGGAGAATTAGGCCCTGATTCTGAGGTGCATTTTTGCCATTGGCTTATATTGGCGGCCTGCAAGGTAGCTGTATTGCGTGTTTTTGGAAGCTATTTGGGGGAGTTCTAGATTGTTGGGAGTGGGTTTAGGGGTCTGGGAGCACTGCTGGGAAGGTCTAATGTTGTGCCTAAATAGCAGTTTGGGCGTAGGTTGAGGGGAAAGGGGAATTAGACCCTGTTTCTGAGGTGCATTTTGACCATTGGCTTACATTGTCGGCCTGCAAGGCAGCTGTATTGCATGTTTTGGCAAGCTGTTTGGGAGTGTTCTAGATTTTTTGAGTGGGTTTAGGGGTCTGGGAGTACTGCTGGGAAGGTCTAATCTTGTCTCAAAATAGCAGTTTGATTCAAGGTGTGGAATTTTAGTTTGCGATCTGAACATCATCTGCGCCAGCTTGTCACCTATGTACTACGTGAACGGCAGCCATTTTAGATATCATGGTATCCCTGTCCACGATCGATCGCCAGCGCGCCCCTCTGACCCAGCAAGCATCCTCCGCGCACCCTGGCTCCCCCTCCCTCCTCCTTATGAGCATGACCCTGTCCTTGGGAGTCACGCCAGCGCCTGACCAACACCTCCTCTCCTCCCATGAATGCCCCTCTGTTGATAAACCTCCCCTCTGCACTGGATTGTCCACGCAGCATGAATACCACTCCATTGATGGCCCCTCACCCCGTGTCCGACTGTCCACACAGGTCCGAGGCCATTGCCTAAGCCGGGAGATATCATTTACTGCCCTTTATTGTATGAGGTCGCTCTCCTTCAAAGGACCCTCTATTGATCCAGGCCTCCCCACCCCCTGTGATATGATCAGGCGCCCACATCCTAAGACTCGACGGAACACTCAGCTGCGTGATGACCCCCTCCTCTTATCAGCAGGTTGAGGACCTGTATTGTGAAGGTATATGGGGGTGGGATTAACACGAGGATTACGGGGATGTCTTTTCCTTGCTTTACAAAGTTCTGATTGTAATAAAGGAAGGTCACATGCCATAAACCAGTGTATAAGAGGCCAGGCCTCCGAGAGGCTGTTAGAGCACCTCGAGACGATACCTTGTTGTCTGATCTGATGTGTTCTGCTCCGTCGGAATAAAACTTCTGTTTCCTGCCTTCTGGTCTCCGGCGCCTGCCTCATTGCTTGGTAAAACTTGAATGGTACAAGGGCGGTTAGCGCCGGGCAAATCCTGAGAAAGGTCCTAGCCTTACCTTTTTCCACAATTGGCGTCCCAAAGCGTGGGGCCCATCAGCGACACGTGGATCCAGTGGGAGAGGTCCCGATGACAGAGTGAACGACTGCAACGATCGGGAAGAGCTCATGTCCGATAGACCCTCGTCTGACAGCCGATCATCCGACCTTCACTAGTTCTGAACAGACCTCTCTCGAGTGATCTACGGTCCTGACTGGGAACCATCAGGAGTGCCGCGAACATCACGAAGGAGAGAGGACGATCGGGCGCTGGATCCAGAGGACAGGAAACCGTCCATGCGGTCCGGGTAAGGTCGTGTAAACACGACGAATTGAGGAAAATTGTTTTTGTTTGGATAATACTAGTATTACGCTTTGTTGAAACCTCTGGAGATTCGCTGTCTGCAAACGGAGAAAAACAACAGGCTCTCTCTTTGCAAACAGTGAAGGATAGGTAACGCAGACTTTTGTCCCCGTTGTAACCCGTCGTGCCTATCTTCCTCCCCCACTGTTTCCCGAACTGTCGTTCGTGGATTATTGTCTGGAGATTCTTTTTCTGCAAACAGGGAAGAACAAGGTCTCTCTTTGCAGGGAGAGAAAGAGTGGGTAACGATAACTTTTCGTGCCCACTTATTCTCCCCACTGAATTGTTTTGATTGACCGATTGTTCGGTATTGGTTCGTTTGAGGTATTCACCGCCGGCAAACAACGGAGAATAGAAATATTCTGTCTAGTCTTTGCCCGCCGTGATAAGATAGGTAGTGCAGACTTTTTGTCCCCGGTGTAAACCGTCATGCCTATCTTCTCCCCACTGGTTGGTAGCCTGTTTAGCCCGGACCGCTTATTAGAGATGAACCATCCAGCTCCACTGGAGGGCACCCCTAATAAGGACATGTTCACTAAGTATGGACTATTCGCTATAGCTTACACTAGACTATGGCATAAATATACGAAAAAGAACCCTGAAAGTCAGTGGCCACTGATAGGTTCCTTTAGTGAAAATAAAATAAAAACATTAGAAATAGCGCTCCAGAAGAATAAGACCACGCCCACTATGCTCGACAGTATCGGCATGTGGCGCAAGGAAACGGAACAACGAAAGAAAAGAGAAGAAGCAAAAATAGGGAAAGAATTACGAAAGGCAGCCCACCTAGCCGCAAAACAACTAGAAGAAGAAATAAAAGAAAGAAAAGAAGCTACACAAAACCAAGAATCAGGGTCAACAGGCCAATGTCCTGTTAGGACCCCCTCTGCGCTCTACCCTGAACTACCCTCCAAACAACGGGCAAACGATGAGTTACTGCTAGGTCCCCCAATCATCTACATGCCCCCTCCATATGCTCCCAGCCAACAAAACCTGCAAGCCCCGAGTGTGAGTGAAAGTGACCCTAGTGCTAGTGCACCGGCCCTCACGGCCTCCGCACCAACCATATTAACAACTTCGTCAGACGACCCCGAGGCTAGCAAACAATCATCAGCCAGGTTAAGTAGGTTAAGCAAAGATGAGCGGGATGGGATCAACGAAATAGCAAAGACATTGGTAGAACAAAGGGAGAGCGAAGAATACACAATGAGCGTATATAATTCACATGCCGACAGCCACAGACGGCATTTCATTTTGCGATTCAGCTACCACACCCTGAACGCGTATGAAGATAGGTATCAGAGTAAGGGTCCCGCTAAACTAACAACACTGTATAGGAAGATTGATGTTGGAGATGGGACTGAACGTGAGGCGACGGAGCTCTTCATGCAAATGCTTGAGGTCTTCCGCCACCTCGCGGAACAGAAACCAGAAGCCAAGGTTACGGTCCCTGAAACAACCTCGGCAGAAGTAGCCAATACTATGATGCCTATCAGAGAAGCGGCTCCTTACTGGATCCCGCCACGGGGCCAGGGAACGAGCGATGATATTAATAATGAAAATGCAAAGGGGAGGGTTGTGTAC
The DNA here is from genome assembly GCF_964263255.1 of Lissotriton vulgaris. Lineage (NCBI taxonomy): Eukaryota > Metazoa > Chordata > Amphibia > Caudata > Salamandridae > Lissotriton > Lissotriton vulgaris. The sequence goes on along the minus strand of NW_028254839.1, from coordinate 1,365,942 downwards.
AATTGGGTTTACCAACCATGGGACCGACAAGACATCCTAACCTTTAAGCAAACCCTGCCCGACTTAAGAAAGAACCCGACGGCATTTTATACCGAATTAGGCACAGCCTTGGGTTCGACAATAATGACTTTAGCAGATATTGACTTGTTCTTTGGGTTATGCCTGCCAGCTGATGTGTGGAAGCAAATCCGGAAGGCTGACCACACGGATCTGTTTGGACATACCTGGGACCAACTCGGTAAACTAGATAGACAGCGAGAGCCGGGGAGTAAACCAGTGAAGGACATACTGGAACTCCCAGACAAACTGGTCCAGAAGTTAAAAACCCTGGTCCCGGAAAGAAAAGTAGACTGGTCGATAGTCACGGCCTGTCGACAGAAACCCCAGGAAGATGTGTCAGAATACTTCTCCCGATTTGAGACAGTGTTCTCCGACTACAGTGGCCAAGACATGACCACCGCAACCGGACAGCACCTGTTTGTGCAAAATTATGTAAAGGGACTAACACAAGAAGTCTCCCAAAAACTGCAGACGAGTGAGAGTAGTTGGGGGGCCTCCAAACCCGCAGCTATCCTTCAGATGGCTCAGTATTACGAGCACCAAAAGAATGAGAATGATAGGGCGTCCGAGAAAAAGAAGAAAGATTTAAAGGAAAGGGTAATGATAGCCCAGATACAGGGTATAGCGCTAGGACGGGAACACCAAAGGGGGAACTACCAATCAACCACCCCCAGAGATCTACCTCCTAAAGATCACACCCCAACATCCCACACTGGACGGAGAGACATTAGCACTGACCAATGCGCCTTCTGCAAAGGGCTCGGCCATTGGAAATTCCAGTGTCCGGTTCTGCTAGAAATGAATAGAAATAGGGATTCCAGGGATGTGGCAGGTGGCCCGAGAAATAGAGTACAAGGACGAGGGAGCACCAACGACACCAGCAATGACAGATCAGGGAGACTGAACACGTTTGACCGTCCCCGACAGAACCAATATCAGCTGTCCGAAGGTGAACATGCCCCCGACTTTGCATAGGACTGCCAGGGGCAAGGGAGGGATCCAGTCGAGCTCTGTGTTGACCAGCAAGGTCCTTATGTCACCGCTAAGGTCTTGGGTACAGAGTCTCCATTCTTGGTAGACACTGGGGCGACACGTAGTGTGTTATCAAAACGACTGATTCCAAGGGCACCCTTGTCTGGCTCACACATAACGTCGATAGGTTTCGATGGGACGCCCTCCACTAACCCCCTGTCCGTACCTATTTCCTTTGACCTAGAAAACAACACTACTGACGCGACATTTCTACTCTCCTCCAACTCCCCTGACGCCATTATGGGTATTGACTTACTGAAACATTTTCGAGCTACCATTAGGTGTTCCCCAGATGGAATACGAGTCATCCTGTACGACAACCCAGACATGCCCAGATCCCCTCCCCCACGACACATGTGCTCCATAACTGACGCTGACCTGTCCCTGCTTGACACCCTGCCTCCGTACCTGTGGGCCAAAAATGACTCTGATGTGGGGCGAATGATGATTGATCCTATTCACATAACTGTACGACAGGACGCTATGCTCCCGAAACTCCCGCAATATCGGATATCGCCAGAGGGTGAGAAGGCACTGGTAGCGATCATTCAGTCTCTGGTAGATGCAGGAGTGGTTGAAGAGGTGGTTAGCAACGTCTGCAACAGCCCAATCCTACCTATTGTTAAGAAGCAAGGTGAAGGAGATGAGAAAGCGTACCGCTTCATCATCGACTTGCGAGAGATTAACAAAGTGGTTGTACCCCAATATCCTGTGGTCTCTGATATCACCACCATTCTGACCCTCATCCGGTCCACTGCCACCACCTTCTCTGTTATCGACCTTAAAAACGCGTTTTTCTCTATCCCCATTCATCCAGACAGCCGTTATCTCTTCGGCTTCACCTTAAAATCCCGCTCGTACCGATTCTGTAGAGCTCCCCAGGGATACACTGAAAGTCCCAGCATTTACAGCCAGGCCCTCAAAAGACAGCTGGATGCCTTCTAGCTACCAGAGGGAGTGGTGTTGATCCAATATGTCGATGATATCCTTTTGGCGGCCGACACCACCCCGCTTGCAACGACAGCCACCGTCCAACTCCTACACTTTCTTGCAGAGAATGGCCATAAAGTCTCCAAAAAGAAGTTACAGTTCTGTCAGCCACAGGTGACTTACCTAGGCCATCTTCTGTCCAAAGAAGGGAGGAAACTTACACCCGACCGAATCCAAACCATCCTAGATACCCCCATCCCGAAAACACAAAAGCAGGTCCGCTCTTTGGTTGGCCTAACCTCTTTTTGCAGACAGTGGTTGCCTAATTACAGTCTCATTGTGAAACCATTACTTGCCCTACTGACCAAAGATGTCTCCTCCCCGCTTCCTTGGACCACTGAGTGTCAAGCCTCCTTTAAGGAATTACGGGATGCACTCTGTTCAGCGCCTGTCCTAGGAACTCCGGATTACTCCAAACCCTTCTCCCTCTTCACCCACGAAAGGGGGGGATGCGCATTGTCTGTCCTAACTCAATCAATTGGTCCTAAGCAGCGCCCTTGTGCCTACTTCTCCGCCACTCTTGATCCTGTAGCCAGAGCTTTGCCTGCCTGCCTTCGAGCAGTAGCCGCCGCTGCTGTCTCTATCCGTCAGAGCGAGGGAATTGTACTTTCCAACTCCCTCACAGTGCTAGTACCCCATGCAGTCGACACCCTCTTGAACCAGACCAAAACCCAGCACCTGACTAGCGCACGACTGACAGGGTACGAGTTGACTCTGCTTGCACCCCACATCACACTAAAGAGATGCACGACTTTGAATCCTGCCACATTGTTACCCCTGCCTGAAAATGACCCCGACATTCCTCCCATCCACGACTGCGTGACCCTCACGGACGAACAAACTAGGAGTAGGGTTGACCTCCGAGACACTGCTTTTCCTGACCCCGATGGAGAGCTATGGGTAGACAGCTCATGCATCAAACTCCCAGATGGCACCACCTCAGCTGCCTATGCAGTAACGACAGCCCGAACAGTAGTTGAGACAGCCTGCATCACACAACGATCTGCCCAGGCAGCAGAGCTGATAGCCCTCACCCGAGCATGCATCATAGCCGCAGGGACCACCACGAACGTATATACGGACAGCCAGTATGCCTTCGGAGTGGTCCACCATTTTGGGCTCCTGTGGAGGGAGAGGGGATTCCTGACGTCCCACGGCACCCCGATCCTCCACGGAGATTTAGTCTCCGCTCTGATTGAAGCAGTTCTCCTCCCCAAACGATTAGCGGTGATAAAATGTCAGGCACACAAAAGGGTGACAGACTTAGTCGGACAAGGGAATGCGTTGGCCGACATCACTGCACGAACCACAGCTGAGAATAGGACGGTGACACGCATGTACATGACCAGGTCACAAGCAGAAACATGGAGTGACACAAGGATAATGATCAGAGACATACAATCGGCCAGCACCCCTCACGAGCTGACTAAGTGGGCAAGGGTGGGTTTGAAGGATGAGGAGGGCTGTTGGCGAACGAAGGATGCCAGCAAATGGTTGCTGCCCGACTCATATCTGATTCCCATACTGACAATGGCTCACTCCCCCGCACACATAGGATCTGCACCCATGATCGAACTCATTTCCAAAGTCTGGCATAACGACAAAATCCCTGACTCAGCCAGACGTCTAGTTCAGCAGTGCCTTATCTGCCTGCAACACAACCCCGGGAAAGGAACTGTAGTGCCCCGGGGAGGGTTTGGGACCCCCAATCACCCCTTTGAGGTCCTTCAGATGGATTACATCCAACTAGAGAGATGCCAAAACCTGAAGTATATACTAGTCATTGTATGTGCCTTCAGTAAATGGGTAGAGGCCTATCCAACCCGTGACAACACTGCCATGACTACTGCCAAAGTACTACTGAAAGAATTCTTCCCTCGCTATGGCCTTTGCCGAATTTTATGGAGCGACAATGGCCCCCACTTCATAGCTGAGGTTATCCAACTAATCCTAAAGGGGTTGGGGGTGAAGCAACGATTCCATGCGGTCTTCCACCCCCAATCCGCTGGTCTAGTGGAACGCCATAATGCCACACTGAAGCTGAAACTGGCAAAAATAGTGGCCACCACTGGACTTAACTGGCCGGATGCCCTCCCACTGGCCTTGTTATCGATGCGCTCCACTCCCACCAAGCACCATCTGACCCCCTACGAGGTCGTGTTTGGGCGACCGATGAATCTCTGGACTGCTCCCAAACCGACCTCCATTCATGACGTCCCGGACGTCCTACTGTCTGATTATTTGTGCAAGTTAACTAAAACGTTGTCTGTCATTCATCAACAGGTGCAGCAGGCCATCCCCGATGCTTCCAGGGGCCCCGGCCACGACATCCAACCGGGAGATTTCGTATTGATACGAAATTTCCAGCGAACCAAGAGTCTGGAACCTCGGTGGACGGGCCCCTGGCAAGTGCTGATCACCACCCGAACGGCACTCCGAGTGGAGGGGAAGAAGCACTGGCTGCACGCGCATCATTGCCGAAAGGTCTCTGCAAACCTGGCCACGACAGAAAACGTCAGCACCCAAGAAGAGCTCCTGAGCAAAGACCGACCGATATTGGACTGTTATCCCGATACTGAGGCACTCGAACTTGCAAAATTCACTGATCCCACTGTGCCATCCAGAGAAGGGTATTTCCTGCGTCGAAAGGAGGGAGCTTCGGCTAAGTAGGCCACGGACTAAGTTAAATCTCAGAACGGTGACCTACACACAATCAAGGGTCGCCGGGAGAGAAGCTAAACGAAGTCTGTGGTTCTGCCCACTACCGAGCCCCTTGAAGGTGATGGAAGCGCCAAATAAGAAGATGATGGAAGCGCCAGATAAGAAGATGATGGAAGCAACGGGAAATACCCAGTATAGAAATCCAAAGACTGACAACCTGCACAAATCAAAGACAATTGCACTCTTCATTGTCTTCCTCTTCTGCCTCCTCCTCATGACCTCCTTCTGGATTCTGGAGGAAAGCACACCGGCTCATGAGGCATTGCTACCTACTGCACAGCCAACACCCCTGAAAGAGCATCACCTAATCTCTCTGTCGCCTCAGCTCCGAGAAAGGCGCAGGGAATTCTGGAACAATTCCTTCGTGCAACTGTTGCACCAACACAACCTTGCTGCAAATGCTACGAACTGTTGGATCTGCGGGTTGCTCCCGCATGCCACTGGACACTCCATCCCCTTCATCCCTTCACCCTTCTCAGTTCACGGCTCTTGCCTCGCCTGGTTGATCCTCATGCAAGAGAGCCACAGGGACAACGCCACCTCCAGCCGGACAGTGTCACACTTCTACTCTGGGTTCTGGCTGAACAAAACAGGAAAGACCCCAGCTGCCCTGTGTCCTGCGCTCGCAGGCGCCACCTTCATCAAAGACATTCCAGCCAAAGAACGAGTCGAAGTACAGGTGCTCCACAATCCGGCCAGAACCACCTTCACTCATCTGCAAAAACAAACTACCGCCACTTTAACTGTGGCCCTGTCTGTTATCAATGTCACAGGTCTCGTGTGTCTCGAAGGCCAGGGAACGCAGCTGGTGGGTTACAGCGCCTGCCGAATCACCAGAACATTGGACTCAGCTGAACCCCCTTCTTTTGTTGCTTCTCCGAATATGTACTTTGTGTGTGGCACCAAGGCTTACACCTGGCTCCCGAGAGGTTGGAAGGGCACCTGTTATATTGCCTTCGTTCTTCCACCCACATATGTAGCCCCTGCCAACCACCACCGGCAGAGGCGTGCAGACGACCTTGGACAAGCCGACTCCACCGGAGCACAGTTCCTGGATGCAGCAAAGGGACTTGTTCCTCTGTGGGGCCCAATGGCAAACAGCCGTGCTATCCGACACCTGACCCAGGCAGTAGAAACAACGATCAACATCACGGCTGGTATCCTCGCCAACAACACTGCGGAGCTTCAGGCGGTCCGCCTTGTGACCCTTCAAAATCGACTCGTCCTAGACGTGGTCCTAGCCGACCGAGGAGGAGCATGCCGCATCATCGGATCCAGCTGCTGCACCTACGTGCCAGACAACTCGCCTTCAGTCTACAAAGCCATCGAACACCTCCACAGACTTTCCTCGGAGGTTCACCAAGAACAGGAAGGATGGTCGCTTGGGAGCTGGTTTTGGGACACTTTGAAAAATTGGGGTTGGAAGTTGTTTTCCTTCGTGCTGATACCTCTTGTGATATTATGTGGGTGCTGCTTAGGTATCCAATGTCTGCCACCTTTGTTCGGCCTTGTTTCTAACTGTATGTGCCCAAAAACTTTGGACTTCCAAAATGAGCACATGAGCCCCCTCTATGAAGTAGAAATACGTGGCCTTATGGGGATAAATTCAAACTGACAAGTTGGCGAGACATGTTAAAAGGGAGGACTGTGGAATTTTAGTTTGCGATCTGAACATCATCTGCGCCAGCTTGTCACCTATGTACTACGTGCACGGCAGCCATTTTAGATATCATGGTATCCCTGTCCACGATCGATCGCCAGCGCGCCCCTCTGACCCAGCAAGCATCCTCCGCGCACCCTGGCTCCCCCTCCCTCCTCCTTATGAGCATGACCCTGTCCTTGGGAGTCACGCCAGCGCCTGACCAACACCTCCTCTCCTCCCATGAATGCCCCTCTGTTGATAAACCTCCCCTCTGCACTGGATTGTCCACGCAGCATGAATACCACTCCATTGATGGCCCCTCACCCCGTGTCCGACTGTCCACACAGGTCCGAGGCCATTGCCTAAGCCGGGAGATATCATTTACTGCCCTTTATTGTATGAGGTCGCTCTCCTTCAAAGGACCCTCTATTGATCCAGGCCTCCCCACCCCCTGTGATATGATCAGGCGCCCACATCCTAAGACTCGACGGAACACTCAGCTGCGTGATGACCCCCTCCTCTTATCAGCAGGTTGAGGACCTCTATTGTGAAGGTATATGGGGGTGGGATTAACACGAGGATTACGGGGATGTCTTTTCCTTGCTTTACAAAGTTCTGATTGTAATAAAGGAAGGTCACATGCCATAAACCAGTGTATAAGAGGCCAGGCCTCCGAGAGGCTGTTAGAGCACCTCGAGACGATACCTTGTTGTCTGATCTGATGTGTTCTGCTCCGTCGGAATAAAACTTCTGTTTCCTGCCTTCTGGTCTCCGGCGCCTGCCTCATTGCTTGGTAAAACTTGAATGGTACAAGGGCGGTTAGCGCCGGGCAAATCCTGAGAAAGGTCCTAGCCTTACCTTTTTCCACAATGGTTGAGGGGAAAGTGGAATTAGGCCCTGTTTCTGAGGTGCATTTTTGCCATTGGCTTACATTGGCGGCCTGCAAGGTAGCTGCATTGCATGTTTTTGGGAAGCTATTTGTGGGTGTTCTAGATTTCTGGGAGAGGGTTTAGGGGTCTGGGAGCACTGCTGGGAAGGTCTAATTTTGTGTCAAAATAGCAGTTTGGGCGTAGGTTGAGGGGAAAGGGGAATTAGGCCTTGTTTCTGAGGTGCATTTTTGCCATTGGCTTACATTGACGGCTTGCAAGGTAGCAGTATTGCGTGTTTTTGGTGGGCAATTTGGGGGTGTTCTAGATTGTTGGGAGTGGGTTTAGGGGCCTGGGAGCACTGCTGGGAAGGTCTAATTATGTCTCAAAATAGCAGTTCGGGCGTAGGTTGAGGGGAAAGGAGAATTAGGCCCTGATTCTGAGGTGCATTTTTGCCATTGGCTTATATTGGCGGCCTGCAAGGTAGCTGTATTGCGTGTTTTTGGAAGCTATTTGGGGTTGTTCTAGATTTTTGGGAGTGGGTTTAGGGGTCTGGGAGAACTGCTGGGAAGGTCTAATGTTGTGCCTAAATAGCAGTTTGGTCATAGGTTGAGGGGAAAGGGGAATTAGTCCCTGTTTCTGAGGTGCATTTTTGCCATTGGCTTACAATGGCGGCCTGCAAGACAGCTGTATTGCGTGTTTTGGGAAGCTGTTTGGGGGTGTTCTAGATTTTTGGGAGTGGGTTTAGGGGTCTGGGAGCACTGCTGGGAAGGTCTAATTTTGTCTCAAAATAGCAGTTTGGTTGTAGGTTGAGGGGAAAAGGGAATTAGTCCCTGTTTCTGAGGTGCATTTCCGCCATTGGATACATTGGCGGCCTGCAAGGTAGCAGTATTGCGTGTTTTTGGGAAGCTATTTAGGGGTGTTCTAGATTTCTGGGAGAGGGTTTAGGGGTGTGAGAGCACTGCTGGGAAGATCTCATTTTGTGTCAAACTAGCAGTTTGGGCGTAGGTTGCCGGGAAAGGGGAATTAGGCCTTGTTTCTGAGGTGCATTTTTTCCATTGGCTTACATTGGCGGCCTGCAAGGTAGCTGTATTGCGTGTTTTTGGTGGGCAATTTGGGGGTGTTCTAGATTGTTGGGAGTGGGTATAGGGGCCTGGGAGCACTGCTGGGAAGGTCTAATTTTGTGTCAAAATAGCAGTTTGGGCCTAGGTTGAGGGGAAAGGGGAATTAGGCCTTGTTTCTGAGGTGCATTGTTGCCATTGGCTTACATTGGCGGCCTGCAAGGTAGCAGTATTGCGTGTTTTTGGTGAGCAATTTGGGGGTGTTCTAGATTGTTGGGAGTGGGTTTAGGGGTCTGGGAGCACTGCTGGGAAGGTCTAATTTCGTGTCAAAATAGCAGTTTGGTCGTAGGTTGAGGGGAAAGGGGAATTAAGCCCTGTTTCTGAGGTGCATTTTTGCCGTTGGCTTACATAGGCGGCCTGCAAGGCAGCTGTATTGCGTGTTTTGGGAAGCTGTTTGGGGGTGTTCTAGATTTTTGGAGTGGGTTTAGGGGTCTGGGAGTACTGCTGGGAAGGTCTAATCTTGTCTCAAAATAGCAGTTTGATTGAAGGTTGAGGGGAAAAGGGAATTAGTCCCTGTTTCTGAGGTGCATTCTGACCATTGGCTTACATTGGCAGCCTGCAAAGTAGCTGTATTGCGTGTTTTTGTGAAGCTATTTAGGGGTGTTCTAGATTTCTGAGAGTGGGTTTAGGGGTCTGGGGGCACTGCTGGGAAGGTCTAATTTTGTGTCAAAATAGCAATTTGGGCGTAAATTGAGGGGAAAGGGGAATTAGGCCCTGTTTCTGAGGTGCATTTTTGCCATTGGCTTACATTGGCGGCCTGCAAGGTACCTGTATTGCGTGTTTTTGAGAAGCTATTTGGGGGTGTTCTAGATTGTTGGGAGTGGGTTTAGGGGTCTGAGAGCACTGCTGGGAAGGTCTAATTTTGTGACAAAATAGCAGTTTGGGCGTAGGTTGAGGGGAAACGGGAATTAAGCCCTGTTTCTGAGGTGCATTTTTGCCATTGGCTTACATAGGCGGCCTGCAAGGCAGCTGTATTGCGTGTTTTGGGAAGCTGTTTGGGGGTGTTCTAGATTTTTGGAGTGGGTTTAGGGGTCTGGGAGTACTGCTGGGAAGGTCTAATCTTGTCTCAAAATAGCAGTTTGATTGAAGGTTGAGGGGAAAAGGGAATTAGTCCCTGTTTCTGAGGTGCATTCTGACCATTGGCTTACATTGGCGGCCTGCAAAGTATCAGTATTGCGTGTTTTTGGTGAGCAATTTGGGGGTGTTCTAGATTGTTGGGAGTGGGTTTAGGGGTCTGGGAGCACTGCTGGGAAGGTCTAATTTCGTGTCAAAATAGCAGTTTGGTCGTAGGTTGAGAGGAAAGGGGAATTAGGCCCTGTTTCTTTGCCATTGGATACATTGGCGGCCTACAAGGTAGCTGTATTGTGTGTTTTTGGGAAGCTATTTGGGGGTGTTCTAGATTTTTGGGAGTGGGTTTAGGGGTCTGGGAGCACTGCTGGGAAGGTCTAATTTTGTGTCAAAATAGCAGTTTGGGCGTAGGTTAAGGGGAAAGGGGAATTAGGCCCTGTGTCTGAGGTGCATTTTTGCCATTGGCTTACATAGGCGGCCTGCAAGGCAGCTGTATTGCGTGTTTTGGGAAGCTGTTTGGGGGTGTTATAGATTTCTGGGAGTGGGTTTAGGGGTCTGGGGGCACTGCTGGGAAGGACTAATTTTGTGTCAAAATAGCAATTTGGGCATAAGTTGAGGGGAAAGGGGAATTAGGCCCTGTTTCTGAGGTGCATTTTTGCCATTGGCTTACATTGGCGGCCTGCAAGGTACCTGTATTGCGTGTTTTTGAGAAGCTATTTGGGGGTGTTCTAGATTGTTGGGAGTGGGTTTAGGGGTCTGAGAGCACTGCTGGGAAGGTCTAATTTTGTGACAAAATAGCAGTTTGGGCATAGGTTGAGGGGAAAGGGGAATTAAGCCCTGTTTCTGAGGTGCATTTTTGCCATTGGCTTACATAGGCGGCCTGCAAGGAAGCTGTATTGCGTGTTTTGGGAAGCTGTTTGGGGGTGTTCTAGATTTTTGGAGTGGGTTTAGGGGTCTGGGAGTACTGCTGGGAAGGTCTAATCTTGTCTCAAAATAGCAGTTTGATTGAAGGTTGAGGGGAAAAGGGAATTAGTCCCTGTTTCTGAGGTGCATTCTGACCATTGGCTTACATTGGCAGCCTGCAAAGTAGCTGTATTGCGTGTTTTTGTGAAGCTATTTAGGGGTGTTCTAGATTTCTGAGAGTGGGTTTAGGGGTCTGGGGGCACTTCTGGGAAGGTCTAATTTTGTGTCAAAATAGCAATTTGGGCGTAAGTTGAGGAGAAAGGGGAAGTAGGCCTTGTTTCTGAGGTGCATTTTTTCCATTGGCTTACATTGGCTGCCTGCAAGGTATCAGTATTGCGTGTTTTTGGTGAGCAATAGCAGTTTGGTCGTAGGTTGAGAGGAAAGGGGAATTAGGCCCTGTTTCTTTGCCATTAGATACATTGGCGGCCTACAAGGTAGCTGTATTGCGTGTTTTTGGGAAGCTATTTGGGGGTGTTCTAGATTTTTGGGAGTGGGTTTAGGGGTCTGGGAGCACTGCTGGGAAGGTCTAATTTTGTGTCAAAATAGCAGTTTGGGCGTAGGTTAAGGGGAAAGGGGAATTAGGCCCTGTTTCTGAGGTGCATTTTTGCCATTGGCTTACATAGTCGGCCTGCAAGGCAGCTGTATTGCGTGTTTTGGGAAGCTGTTTGGGGGTGTTCTAGATTTTTGGAGTGGGTTTAGGGGTCTGGGAGTACTGCTGGGAAGGTCTAATCTTGTCTCAAAATAGCAGTTTGATTGAAGGTTGAGGGGAAAAGGGAATTAGTCCCTGTTTCTGAGGTGCATTTTGACCATTGGCTTACATTGGCGGCCTGCAAAGTAGCTGTATTGCGTGTTTTTGGGAAGCTATTTAGGGGTGTTCTAGATTTCTGGGAGTGGGTTTAGGGGTCTGGGGGCACTGCTGGGAAGGTCTAATTTTGTGTCAAAATAGCAGTTTGGGCGTAAGTTGAGGAGAAAGGGGAATTAGGCCCTGTTTCTGAGGTGCATTTTTGTCATTGGCTTACATTGGCGGCCTGCAAGGACCTGTATTGCGTGTTTTTGAGAAGCTATTTGGGGGTGTTCTAGATTGTTGGGAGTGGGTTTAGGGGTCTGAGAGCACTGCTGGGAAGGTCTAATTTTGTGTCAAAATAGCAATTTGGGCGTAAGTTGAGGGGAAAGGGGAATTAGGCCCTGTTTCTGAGGTGCATTTTTGCCATTGGCTTACATTGGCGGCCTGCAAGGTACCTGTATTGCGTGTTTTTGAGAAGCTATTTGGGGTGTTCTAGATTGTTGGGAGTGGGTTTAGGGGCCTTGGAGCACTGGTGGGAATGTCTAATTTTGTCTCAAAATATCAGTTTGGGCGTAGGTTGAGGGGAAAGGTGAATTAGGCCCTATTTCTAAGGTGCATTTTTGCCTTTTGCATACATTGGCGGCCTGCAAGGTAGCTGTATTGCGTGTTTTTGGGAAGCTATTTGGGGGTGTTCTAGATTATTGGGAGTGAGTTTAGGGGTCTGGGAGCACTGCTGGGAAGGTCTAATTTTATGTGAAAATAGCAGTTTGATTGAAGGTTGAGGGGAAAAGGGAATTAGTCCCTGTTTCTGAGGTGCATTTTGACCATTGGCTTACATTGGCGGCCTGCAAAGTAGCTGTATTGCGTGTTTTTGGGAAGCTATTTAGGGGTGTTATAGATTTCTGGGAGTGGGTTTAGGGGTCTGGGGGCACTGCTGGGAAAGTCTAATTTTGTGTCAAAATAGCAGTTTGGGCGTAGGTTGAGGGGAGAGGGGAATTAAGCCCTGTTTTTGAGGTGCATTGTTGCCATTGGCTTACATAGGCGGCCTGCAAGACAGCTGTATTGCGTGTTTTGGGAAGCTGTTTGGGGGTGTTCTAGATTTTTGGGAGTGGGTTTAAGGGTCTGGGAGCACTGCTGGGAAGGTCTAATTTTGTGTCAAAATAGCAGTTTGGGCGTAGGTTGATGGCAAAGGGGAATTAGTCCCTGTTTCTGAGGTGCATTTTGACCATTGGCTTACATTGGCGGCCTGCAAAGTAGCTGTATTGCGTGTTTTTGGGAAGCTATTTAGGGGTGTAATAGATTTCTGGGAGTGGGTTTAGGGGTCTGGGGGCACTGCTGGGAAGGTCTAATTTTGTGTCAAAATAGCAATTTGGGCGTAAGTTGAGGGGAAAGGGGAATTAGGCCCTGTTTCTGAGGTGCATTTTTGCCATTGGCTTACATTGGCGGCCTGCAAGGTACCTGTATTGCGTGTTTTTGAGAAGCTATTTGGGGTGTTCTAGATTGTTGGGAGTGGGTTTAGGGGCCTTGGAGCACTGGTGGGAATGTCTAATTTTGTCTCAAAATATCAGTTTGGGCGTAGGTTGAGGGGAAAGGTGAATTAGGCCCTATTTCTAAGGTGCATTTTTGCCTTTGGCATACATTGGCGGCCTGCAAGGTAGCTGTATTGCGTGTTTTTGGGAAGCTATTTGGGGGTGTTCTAGATTGTTGGGAGTGAGTTGAGGGGTCTGGGAGCAATGCTGGGAAGGTCTAATTTTGTGTGAAAATAGCAGTTTGATTGAAGGTTGAGGGGAAAAGGGAATTAGTCCCTGTTTCTGAGGTGCATTTTGACCATTGGCTTACATTGGCGGCCTGCAAAGTAGCTGTATTGCGTGTTTTTGGGAAGCTATTTAGGGGTGTTCTAGATTTCTGGGAGTGGGTTTAGGGGTCTGGGGGCACTGCTGGGAAGGTCTAATTTTGTGTCAAATTAGCAATTTGGGCGTAAGTTGAGGGGAAAGGGGAATTAGGCCCTGTTTCTGAGGTGCATTTTTGCCATTGGCTTACATTGGCGGCCTGCAAGGTACCTGTATTGCGTGTTTTTGAGAAGCTATTTGGGGGTGTTCTAGATTGTTGGGAGTGGGTTTAGGGGTCTGAGAGCACTGCTGGGAAGGTCTAATTTTGTGTCAAAATAGCAGTTTGGGCGTAGGTTGAGGGGAAAGGGGAATTAAGCCCTGTTTTTGAGGGGCATTGTTGCCATTGGCTTACATAGGCGGCCTGCAAGGCAGCTGTATTGCGTGTTTTGGGAAGCTGTTTGGGGGTGTTCTAAATTTTTGGAGTGGGTTTAGGGGTCTGGGAGTACTGCTGGGAAGGTCTAATCTTGTCTCAAAACAGCAGTTTGATTGAAGGTTGAGGGGATAAGGGAATTAGTCCCTGTTTCTGAGGTGCATTCTGACCATTGGCTTACATTGGCAGCCTGCAAAGTAGCTGTATTGCGTGTTTTGGGAAGCTATTTAGGGGTGTTCTAGATTTCTGGGAGTGGGTTTAGGGGTCTGGGGGCACTGCTGGGAAGGTCTAATTTTGTGTCAAAATAGCAATTTGGGCGTAAGTTGAGGGGAAAGGGGAATTAGGCCCTGTTTCTGAGGTGCATTTTTGCCATTGGCTTACATTGGCGGCCTGCAAGGTACCTGTATTGCGTGTTTTTGAGAAGCTATTTGGGGGTGTTCTAGATTGTTGGGAGTGGGTTTAGGGGTCTGAGAGCACTGCTGGGAAGGTCTAATTTTGTTTCAAAATAGCAGTTTGGGCGTAGGGTGAGGGGAAAGGGGAATTAAGCCCTGTTTCTGAGGTGCATTTTTGCCATTGGCTTACATAGTCGGCCTGCAAGGCAGCTGTATTGCGTGTTTTGGGAAGCTGTTTGGGGTTGTTCTATATTTTTGGAGTGGGTTTAGGGGTCTGGGAGTACTGCTGGGAAGGTCTAATCTTTTTTTTTCACAACAGATTTTATTAAGGAATTCAAGCAAGGCAATCAATGTGGCACCCCACAATCAGGAGAAACCACCAAGCATTTGGATACATTACACCTAGCAGGATCAAAGGTCGAAATGAAAGCATCTCAAATCTTATTTATTAGTAACAGCCCCCTACCCCATCCCATCCCAACTCCCCACCACCCTCAACTAATTCCACCCCACAATCCCACCCTAACCCTGTGCACGTAAAAAAAAAAGGGGGGAAAAACAGCGTTGTGTGAGTATAGTGTATGCGGCAAGGCGCAAGACACAGGCCCATGCAATGGGGGAGCTTAGGGTTCCTCTTCGGGGTCGATCGGGGGGTCCAGTGGCAAGTCCCTGTAATCGGCCCATCTCTTCCATATCTTAAAGTGCTTGCGAGGGCACCCTCGCGCTTCAAAAATCGGGAGCTCCAGACCCATACAGAAATCTAGTCCCGCTTTCCATACACACAAAGGAGGTGCTCGTTCGTCTTTCCATGCCCGTGCTAGGTCTCTTTTGGCTAATACAAGTCCCAACAGCAACAGATGGCGCTTATAGCAGTTCCCCCCCACTCCTGCAAGAATATGGAGCAATCCCAACCGGTGAGTGCGGGGTAGGTCCCAGTGTAGCACCTCAGACAGGCAATTCCACACACCTCTCCAAAAGCCAGATATCCCAGGACACAGCCACACCGTATGAAGCAGTGAGCCCATCTCCGTCCCACAACGCAGGCATTCCGGCGATTCAATCAGTCCCGCTTTCCAGAGGCGTTCACGGGTAAAATAAACCCTGTGGAGAATTTTAAATTGAATAAACCTGAGCCTCATTGCGATGGCAGCACCTCGTGGGGATTCCAGGGCCTCCCGCCAATCATCCTCATCCATGGGACCAACATCTGCCTCCCAGGCCGTCCGCAGGGGAAGTAAATCAGAGGCGCAATGAGTGACCACCGTTTGGTATATTCGGGATACTTTTTTGTCCCCGAGATCACCCATGAACAACTTCGCCTCAATAGGGCTGAATTCAGGGAGCGAGTCAAGGTCGGCAATGTGTGGTGTTAGCGCATGCCGGAGCTGCAAATACCGGAAGAATTGGGACCGTGGCATGCGGAACTCCGCACTGAGGTCCTGGAACGACTTAAGAGCAGTACCAGACATCACATGGCCCAGCGACGAGATCCCGATCGCGTCCCACCCACTGAAACCCGACAAAGAGGCCAGTGCAGGCAGTCTACCGTTACGCCACAGTGGTGTTTACGCAGTCAGCTTACCCCACCAGCCCATGCGCTTCAGAGCCTGATGCCAAACAAGTAAGACCGTCTTCGTGACTCTGGGCAACTCCCGTCGCAGCCGAGCAGAGTAGAGGAGCATGTGAAGGGTGTTGTCACCCATCCGTGCGCGTTCCAGGGCATAGGCCGGGTCACCCCTATTACCGTACCACCAGTCATTTAGGATGAGCAGGTGAGCTGCTTGGTAGTAGGACAGGAGGTCCGATGTGGCGAGGCCCCCACAGTAAGTAGATAAAAAGCACGTACGCAGCGCCACCCTGGCAGAGCCCCCAGCCCATAGGAACCGCCCCAAGACCGAGTTCACCTGCCGAAACCACGAGGTCGGGACCGGATGGGGATAATTTTGCAGTTGATACAGAAGGCGTGGAAGCGCTACCATCTTAAAGATGGCGGAATGGCCAAAGATATTAAGAGGCATTCGGGACCAAGTTTTCACATCGGCTTGCACCCGCTCCCAAACCGGAAGGACAGAACGTTCCCACGTGAGGGTCGCAGATTCCGACAGAAACACTCCCAGG
Organism: Lissotriton vulgaris; assembly: GCF_964263255.1. NCBI lineage: Eukaryota > Metazoa > Chordata > Amphibia > Caudata > Salamandridae > Lissotriton > Lissotriton vulgaris. The sequence continues at coordinate 1,349,926 of NW_028254839.1, read as the reverse complement.
TATTGCAGGCCAGTGGTCGCCACCTGCCTTCCAATGTCCAAGGGTCCGACACTGTACCACCTCCAAGAACCCACAGGGTAGATTTACCCATGTTCAAATATAGGCCTGAGACCTCCCCAAAGACCCGCATAATTTCCAACACTCGCGGCCCGGAGCGTCGCAGGTCTGTAAGGAAGAAGAGAACGTCATCAGCGTATAACGCGATCCTATCAGAGAGGCCCCAGGGCCACACAAAGCCACGCATCTGTGCGTCTATACGGACCCAGGCGGCCAACGGCTCCATAACAAGGGCAAAGAGGTATGGGGATAAAGGGCATCCCTGCCGGGTCCCCCGGCCAATGTGGAAGGTCTCCGACACCGCCCCGGCAACACGCACAGTAGCAGTGATGTCCGTATAGAGCAGCTTAATATATGATAGAAATACGGGGCCCAGTTTAAGACGGGGCAGGAGCGCGAACAGAAATGTCCAGCTCACCGAGTCAAACGCTTTGTTAATATCCGCAAGCAACAAAGCCGCCTGCTCACCAGTGGCCCCCATGGCATCAATCGCAGCCCACGCGTGCCGAATATTATGGCGTGTAGCCCTGCTGGGCATAAAGCCCGATTGATCGGGGTGTACCAGTTCCGTGATATACGGAAGCAACCGATTAGCCAGGGCCTTGGCCAGTATTTTGTCTTCTATGTTAAGTAGCGAGATAGGGCGATAAGAGTCGTGCCTATCAGGGGGCTTACCCGGTTTCTGGAAAACCACAATCTCGGCATGATGCCAATCAGGCGGCAGCCTACCCTGTGCACGCGCCGCTTCAAGCGCACGCCGAAAGTGGGGCCCTAGTTGCGTGTGGAACTTTTTATAGAATTCACAAGGGTAACCGCTCGGTCCGGGGGCCTTGCCCGCGTTAAGCTGTCCCAGAGCATCTCCCAGTTCTTCCGCTGTGAGAGGAGCATCCAGAGAATTCCTGGCTTCGTCAGACACAGCTTTAGGGGGTAGGTCATCAATGAATTTAGCCACCTCCTCGCCCGATAGGCTATCACACGGAGCGTATTGCGTCGCAAAGTAGGTTGCGAAACTCGCCGCCAGGCTGGCGGGGTCCGTGATAACCACTCCATCTTCCGCAATAAGACCAGGCAGCGTGTCGGGTTTGGTGTTATATTGGCACAGTCTATAAAGCAGGGAGCCCGATTTGTCCCCCCATTGGTATATCCGGCTCCGCGTGGCCAGCCACGCCTGTTTGGCCTCGTCCAGTAGGACCGACGCGTAGGATTGCTGTGCCTGGAGAAGTAGCCGCACGGCAACCTCGTCCCCACCTCCCCGACTCCGCCGCTCCAATGTCTCCACCAGAGCTGCAGCCGTCGCGATCGCCTCACGACGACCACGACGAGCCGCAGTGGTCCAGGCAATATCCACCCCTCGCACAGTGGGTTTCATAGCCTCCCATACCACTACTGCGTCCACATCCTCAACCAGGTTCTCCCGCCAGTAAAGATCAATGGCCTCCCGTAGATGCTTGACATAGCTAGGCTGCTGAAGGTGCCACGAGGACATCCTCCACCGAAAGGGCTGGCGTCTCCTAATGAGTTCTACTTCAAGCAATACTGGGGAGTGATCAGACAGTCCCCTCGGCAAAATCTCCACTGCACGCACCCTGCACATACACAACCGGGGAACAAACATATAATCCAAGCGGGAAAAGGAGCCATGCACAGCAGACACAAACGTATATTCGCGCGCAGTAGGGTGCATATGTCGCCAGGCATCAATCCAGCCCACTCCATCACACATCGCTCGCAGCCTAGTAGAGAGAGGGGAAGGGGAGGTCAGCCCACCCAGGTCTCGGCGCCCCCTGCGGTCCATACAGACGTCCATAACCTCGTTCCAATCTCCCCCGACCACCGCCAGGGACTCCGGGATATCACTCCACACCTGGAATAGTCTCTCAGCCAGGGCCCACTGCAGGGGGGGGCATAGACACTTCCCAGAACCACGGGCTCCGTACCCACCATGCCCTTCACAAACAAATAACGACCCTGCGGGTCGGCCCATGTCTTCTCGTGCACAAACGCCACCCTACGATGGATGAGGATAGCCACCCCTCTGGACCCCCTGGTAAAGCTGGCATGGTATACCTGTTGATAACCCAATCTCTGTAGGCTGAGCACCTTCGATCCCATCATATGAGTCTCTTGAAGCAGAAGCACATCTGCGGCGGCCCTCTTTCCCCAGCGCAGGACAGCCCCACATTTCACTTTGTCAAGCATCCCCCTCACATTCCATGTAACTACTCGCAGAGACTCCAACGGGAGTCCGTGTATTGAATCAGCCATAATCAGACGGAGGCCACCATGAATGCCCCCTGCGCCCACACCACCCACCACTCAACAACAACGGCATCTTCATAATAAGTACGTGCACCCCCCCTATCACCCTGGAACTCAATAACTTCAGGGACAGCAACCGCCATTCCCTCCTCTAACCCCCAAACTCCCCCTACTGCAACCAGGTTCATAACCCCCCCTCTCGCCTCCCAACACCCCCCCTATACCTCACAAAACCATGAAGCATCTGTCGCGGCATGGGCACTCCCAGGCCCAAAATGGAGGGCCTAGGACCAACCATACCAATGGATCCCGAAACTTGAAAACCCAGTTGTCACTACCCCCCCCCCAACAAGTCCTACCAATGTAGGAGAGGGACTGCCCCCAATCTGCGGTCCCCGAGCCATCTTCACCCCCCATTTCAGGTCACCAGCACAGTCTCGAATGTCGCGGAGGCATCAAATAGGCCACAAGTCCAACGGGCCACAGCCACCACCACTCTAGACCCCGGGAGCCACCCCATCAAGCAGGGGACACAGAGTACCTGAGTTCAGCAATGTCACTTCCCAGATTGGTCGGGGTCTTCAGTTCTGCCACCTCCATGCGCACCAGAGACGGAGGCCGACCGCTTCCGTATTCGGGACCGTCGATTCCTCTTGCCCTTGGGCGGTCGCTCCCCCGGCTCCTGAGACGATCCCCTCGAGGAACCCGGATTCAGGCCCGGCTGAGCATGCGGCCGCAGCGCCACCGTTTCGTCCGTCCACCTGAAAAGATCCTCCGGGGAGTCAAAAAACAGCGTCTTGGACTGAAAGATCACCCTCAGGCGAGCCGGGTACAGCAAAGAGTACTGGAGCTGCAGGCCCCGCAGCTTCGCCTTCGCATCCATGAATGATTGACGCCTCTGCTGCACAAGTTTAGTATAGTCTGGGAAGATCATTATCTTGCAATTCTCAAAGAGGAGAGCATCCCTGGACCTCGCTTCCCGCAATATGGCATCGCGGTCATGATAGTTCAGTAGTCGGGCTATTACCGCCCTGGGCCGCTCACCCTCCGGGGGCCTCTGGGTCAGGGCACGATGCGCATGTTCAATGATGAAACAGTTGGACAGGGCCTCAGGAGGCATCCAGCTCTGCAGCCACTGAGCCAGAAACCGCGCCATGTCTCCCTTCTCACAGCGTTCCGGAAAACCAATGAAGCGGAGGTTGTTGCGCCGAGCGCGTCCCTCCGCATCCTCCGCCCTAAGCGCTAGATTCTTTTGCACGGATTCCACCACTGCCAGACGCTTCTTCAATGAGCCCATATCGTCCTCCACAACCGAAATCCTGGATTCAGCTTCGGTTATCCGCTCCACCGCGTTTCTCAGGTCCTGGCGGATCAGGGTCACATCTACGCCAACTGCGCCTATCTTGGCGTCCAGCATGTCTCTGGACTGAGTGATGGCTGCCATGAGAGCTGTATTGTCCGGCCCCCCCCCGGGAGGGATTGTGACTGTTGTTGTCCTCCACTCGAAGGGCCCGGGCCCCCAGAGGGTCCTGTGAATTTGTCGATGGTCGGCTGCTTAGTTGAGCCACCGCCTCCCCCTCGGGTCATGGCTGCCAGTCCCCAACAGACCAACTAGAGTCTACTCCAGCGAGGGGCGCGTGGGGCAACTGTCCCTTCAGAGGGCCCCGGATAATCTCCTTCGTGGTACAGTTCTGTGCCTAGGCCAGGTCCAGGCAGGCCCCGAGACCAGCCCCCCACTTGTCAACAATCAAGGCACCCAGTCCCCTGGCGGGCCAGGCGGCTTCTTTCTCCCACGACCACGGGCTCCACAGCAATGGGCCTCTTACGTCGTTTATGCAGCGCAGCTAGGGCTCACCCTCCGCCCGGTGCTGTCCCTCGAGGCTCCAAGCTCGTGGTACGGCTCTGGAAGGCCGACCGCAGACCTCAGGATCTACTCCCACGCTGCCAGCAGCCCGCTGGGCCGTGTTGCACCCCTCAGGTAGAGATAGCCCAGTGACCACCACCACAGACGTCCAGGGGGCCCAACGCTGGTACTCACGGTTCTATTCCGGCCACCTGGCCTACCAACGGCCGCCCCACCGCACTCCAGGCCGTTTGCTGAGTAGGAGCTGGAGGGGGCTGTCGCAGAAATGCAGCGCCGAGGCCCGACCGGCCCCGGAGGCAGCCGCCGTCCAGCGCGAGCCCCAGGCGGGCGTCGCGAAACTCGAGGCTCCCGGCTTCCCAGGCGTCACCAGGCCGCAGCTGTTAGTAGGACGGAGGCAAGCTCCTCAGAAATTCAAGCGCGCCGTTTCGCGCCCAGGGGTGGTGTGCGCATCAAGCGGGTGACCCGCAGGGCTGCCCCGGCGCCCAACAACTGGCAGGGAGGTCGCACCGCGCCGGCGGTATCGCTGCCGCTGCGCCCACGCAAGTCCGCGGCTTCCCGGCCGCCCACCGAGCCGCTCCTCCTTCGCCGTCTCCCGAGGGTGTTCGAGGCGTACGGGGCTCCGCCAAGCACACCGGAGGGACACCGACATCCGCTGCAATTGTCTCCGCTCTCCGGGTAAGGCAGATGGGCTCGGGGAACAGGATAATAGAAGGATGATAGCGCGGGCAAGCGGGAGCTCTAGAAAGCTGCGACCGCCATTGCCGCTGGCTAAGCCACGCCCCGGGAAGGTCTAATCTTGTCTCAAAATAGCAGTTTGATTGAAGGTTGAGGGGAAAAGGGAATTAGTCCCTGTTTCTGAGGTGCATTTTGACCATTGGCTTACATTGGCGGCCTGCAAAGTAGCTGTATTGTATGTTTTTGGGAAGCTATTTGTGGGTGTTCTAGATTTCTGGGAGTGGGTTTAGGGGTCTGGGGGCACTGCTGGGAAGGTCTAATTTTGTGTCAAAATAGCAATTTGGGCGTAAGTTGAGGGGAAAGGGGAATTAGGCCCTGTTTCTGAGGTGCATTTTTGTCATTGGCTTATATTGGCGGCCTGCAAGGTACCTGTATTGCGTGTTTTTGAGAAGCTATTTGGGGGTGGTCTAGATTGTTGGGAGTGGGTTTAGGGGTCTGAGAGCACTGCTGGGAAGGTCTAATTTTGTGTCAAAATAGCAGTTTGGGCGTAGGTTGAGGGGAAAGGGGAATTAAGCCCTGTTTCTGAGGTGCATTTTTGCCATTGGTTTACATAGGCGGCTTGCAAGGCAGCTGTATTGCGTGTTTAGGGAAGCTGTTTGGGGGTGTTCTAGATTTTTGGAGTGGGTTTAGGGGTCTGGGAGTACTGCTGGGAAGGTCTAATCTTGTCTCAAAATAGCAGTTTGATTGAAGGTTGAGGGGAAAAGGGAATTAGTCCCTGTTTCTGAGGTGCATTTTGACCATTGGCTTACATTGGCGGCCTGCAAAGTAGCTGTATTGCGTGTTTTTGGGAAGCTATTTAGGGATGTTCTAGATTTCTGGGAATGGGTTTAGGGGTCTGGGGGCACTGCTGGGAAGGTCTAATTTTGTGTCAAAATAGCAATTTGGGCGTAAGTTGAGGGGAAAGGGGAATTAGGCGCTGTTTCTGAGGTGCATTTTTGCCATTGGCTTACATTGGCAGCCGGCAAGGTACCTGTATTGCGTGTTTTGAGAAGCTATTTGGGGGTGTTCTAGATTGTTGGGAGTGGGTTTAGGGGTCTGAGAGCACTGCTGGGAAGGTCTAATTTTGTGTCAAAATAGCAGTTTGGTCGTAGGTTGAGGGGAAAGGGGAATTAGGCCCTGTTTCTGAGGTGCATTTTTGCCATTGGCTTACATAGGCGGCCTGCAAGGCAGCTGTATTGCGTGTTTTGGGAAGCTGTTTGGGGGTGTTCTAGATTTTTGGAGTGGGTTTAGGGGTCTGGTAGTACTGCTGGGAAGGTCTAATCTTGTCTCAAAATAGCAGTTTGATTGAAGGTTGAGAGGAAAAGGGAATTAGTCCCTGTTTCTGAGGTGCATTTTGACCATTGGCTTACATTGGCGGCCTGCAAAGTAGCTGTATTGCGTGTTTTTGGGAAGCTATTTAGGGGTGTTATAGATTTCTGGGAGTGGGTTTAGGGGTCTGGGGGCACTGCTGGGAAGGTCTAATTTTGTGTCAGAATAGCAATTTGGGCGTAAGTTGAAGGGAAAGGGGAATTAGGCCTTGTTTCTGAGGTGCATTTTTGCCATTGGCTTACATTGGCGGCCTGCAAGGTACCTGTATTGCGTGTTTTTGAGAAGCTGTTTGGGGGTGTTCTAGATTTTTGGGAGTGGGTTTAAGGGTCTGGGAGCACTGCTGGGAAGGTCTAATTTTGTGTCAAAATAGCAGTTTGGGCATAGGTTGAGGGGAAAGGGGAATTAGTCCCTGTTTCTGAAGTGCATTTTGACCATTGGCTTACATTGGCGGCCTGCAAAGTAGCTGTATTGCGTGTTTTTGGGAAGCTATTTAGGGGTGTTCTAGATTTCTGGGAGTGGGTTTAGGGGTCTGGGAGCACTGCTGGGAAGGTCTAATTTTGTGTCAAAATAGCAGTTTGGGCGTAAGTTGAGGAGAAAGGGGAATTAGGCTCTGTTTCTGAGGTGCATTTTTGCCATTGGCTTACATTGGCGGCCTGCAAGTTACCTGTATTGCGTGTTTTTGATAAGCTATCTAGGGGTGTTCTAGATTTTGGGAGTGGGTTTAGGGGTCTGGAAGCACTGCTGGGAAGCTCTAATTTTGTGTCAAAATAGCAGTTTTGGTGAAGGTTGAGGGGAAAGGGGAATTAGGCCTTGTTTCTGAGGTGCATTTTTGCCATTGGCTTACATTGGCGCCCTGCAAGGTAGCTGTATTGCGTGTTTTTGGGAAGCTATTTGGGGGTGTTCTAGATTTGTGGGAGTGGGTTTAGGGGTCTGAGAGCACTGCTGGGAAGGTCTAATTTTGTGTCAAAATAGCAGTTTGGGCGTAGGTTGAGGGGAAAGGGGAATTAGGCCCTGTTTCTGAGGTGCATTTTTGCCATTGGCTTACATAGGCGGCCTGCAAGGCAGCTGTATTGCGTGTTTTGGGAAGCTGTTTGGGGGTGTTCTAGATTTTTGGAGTGGGTTTAGGGGTCTGGTAGTACTGCTGGGAAGGTCTAATCTTGTCTCAAAATAGCAGTTTGATTGAAGGTTGAGAGGAAAAGGGAATTAGTCCCTGTTTCTGAGGTGCATTTTTGCCATTGGCTTACATTGGCGGCCTGCAAGGTACCTGTATTGCGTGTTTTTGAGAAGCTGTTTGGGGGTGTTCTAGATTTTTGGGAGTGGGTTTAAGGGTCTGGGAGCACTGCTGGGAAGGTCTAATTTTGTGTCAAAATAGCAGTTTGGGCGTAGGTTGAGGGGAAAGGGGAATTAGTCCCTGTTTCTGAGGTGCATTTTGACCATTGGCTTACATTGGCGGCCTGCAAAGTAGCTGTATTGCGTGTTTTTGGGAAGCTATTTAGGGGTGTTCTAGATTTCTGGAAGTGGGTTTAGGGGTCTGGGAGCACTGCTGGGAAGGTCTAATTTTGTGTCAAAATAGCAGTTTGGGCGTAAGTTGAGGAGAAAGGGGAATTAGGCTCTGTTTCTGAGGTGCATTTTTGCCATTGGCTTACATTGGCGGCCTGCAAGTTACCTGTATTGCGTGTTTTTGATAAGCTATCTGGGGGTGTTCTAGATTTTGGGAGTGGGTTTAGGGGTCTGGAAGCACTGCTGGGAAGCTCTAATTTTGTGTCAAAATAGCAGTTTTGGTGAAGGTTGAGGGGAAAGGGGAATTAGGCCTTGTTTCTGAGGTGCATTTTTGCCATTGGCTTACATTGGCGCCCTGCAAGGTAGCTGTATTGCGTGTTTTTGGGAAGCTATTTGGGGGTGTTCTAGATTTTTGGGAGTGGGTTTAGGGGTCTGAGAGCACTGCTGGGAAGGTCTAATTTTGTGTCAAAATTGCAGTTTGGGCGTAGGTTGAGGGGAAAGGGGAATTAGGCCCTGTTTCTGAGGTGCATTTTTGCCATTGGCTTACATAGGTGGCCTGCAAGGCAGCTGTATTGCGTGTTTTGGGAAGCTCTTTGGGGGTGTTCTAGATTTTTGGAGTGGGTTTAGGGGTCTGGGAGTACTGATGGGAAGGTCTAATCTTGTCTCAAAATAGCAATTTGATTGAAGGTTGAGGGGAAAAGGGAATTAGTCCCTGTTTCTGAGGTGCATTTTGGCCATTGGCTTACATTGGCGGCCTGCAAAGTAGCTGTATTGCGTGTTTTTGGGAAGCTATTTGGGGGGATTCTAGATTTTTGGGAGTGGGTTTAGGGGTGTGCGAGCACTGCTGGGAAGGTCTCATTTTTTGTCAAAATAGCAGTTTGGCCGTAGATTGAGGGGAAAGGGGAATTAGGCCCTGTTTCTGAGGTGCATTTTTGCCATTGGCTTACTTTGGTTGCCCGCAAGGTAGCTGTATTGCGTGATTTTGGGGGGCTATTTGGGGATGATCTAGATATTTGGGAGTGGGTTTAGGGGTCTGGGAGCACTGCTGGGAAGGTCTAATTTTGAGTCAAAATAGCAGTTTGGGCGTAGATTGCCGGGAAAGGGGAATTAGGCCTCGTTTCTGAGGTGCATTTTTCCCATTGGCTTACATTGGCTGCCTGCAAGGTAAATGTATTGTGTGTTTTTGGGAAGCTATTTGGGGGTGTTCCAGATATTTGGGAGTGGGTTTAGGGGTCTGGCAGCACTGCTGGTAAGGTCTAATTGTGTGTCAAAATAGCAGTTTGGGCGTAGGTTGAGGGGAAAGGTGAATTAGGCCTTGTTTCTGAGGTGCATTGTTGCCATTGGCTTACATTGGCGGCCTGCAAGGTAGCAGTATTGCGTGTTTTTGGTGGGCAATTTGGGGGTGTTCTAGATTGTTGGGAGTGGGTTTAGGGGCCTGGGAGCACTGCTTGGAAGGTCTAATTTTGTGTCAAAATAGCAGTTTGGGCGTAGGTTGAGGGGAAAGGGGAATTAGGCCTTGTTTCTGAGGTGCATTGTTGCCATTGGCTTACATTGGCGGCCTGCAAGGTAGCAGTATTTTGTGTTTTTGGTGAACAATTTGGGGGTGTTCTAGATTGTTGGGAGTGGGTTTAGGGGTCTGGGAGCACTGCTGGGAAGGTCTAAGTTTGTGTCAAAATAGCAGTTTGGTCGTAGGTTGAGAGTTAAGGGGAATTAGGCCCTGTTTCTGAGGTGTTTTTTTGCCATTGGATACAATGGCGGCCTGCAAGGTAGCTGTATTGCGTGTTTTTGGGAAGCTATTTGGGGGTGTTCTAGATTTTTGGGAGTGGGTTTAGGGGTGTGGGAGCACTGCTGGGAAGGTCTCATTTTGTGTCAAAATAGCAGTTTGGGCGTAGGTTGAGGGGAAAGGGGAATTAGGCCCTGTTTCTGAGGTGCATTTTTGCCTTTGGCTTACATTGGAGGCCTACAAGGTAGCTGTATTACGTGTTTTTGGGAAGCTATTTGGGGGTGTTCTAGATTTTTGGGAGTGGGTTTAGGGGTCTGGGAGCACTGCTGGGAAGGTCTAATTTTGTGTCAAAATAGCAGTTTGGGCGTAGGTTGCCGGGAAAGGGGAATTAGGCCCTGTTTCTGAGGTGCATTTTTGCCATTGGCTTACATTGGCAGCCTGCAAGGTAAATGTATTGTGTGTTTTTGGGAAGCTATTTGGGGGTGTTCTAGATTTTTGGGAGTGGGTTTAGGGGTCTGGGAGCACTGCTGGGAAGGTCTAATTTTGTGTCAAAATAGCAGTTTGGGCGTAGGTTGAGGGGAAAGGGGAATTAGGCCCTGTTTCTGAGGTGCATTTTTGCCATTGGCTTACATAGGCTGTTAAAATCTAGACTGTGGCATAAACATTATCGGCGCCATCTTGTCCTTTCCAGACCTGCACGTGCGCGTAAGCAGCAGCCATTTTGATTGCCATGGCCTCTCTGCTCACTATCGATAGCCAGCGCGTCTCTCCCCCCCTCACCCTCTGGCCTCGCAAGCATCCCCCGCGCTCCGACGGCCCCCGATCTCTCCCCCTTGAATCATAAACGCATCCCCAGCGCGACCCAGCCTCGGAGCCACATCCCGCGCTGAACCCCCACACTCCTTTCATCTCACTTCCTTTGATAACCTCTTCCTCCCTATCCGATTGTCCGAGCAGTTCCCAGACCACCACCTGGCCCCGCAGATGTAGTTTATTGCCTCCTACAGTAGGAAACTCACCCCCATCAAAGGAGCGGAGGTCAATCAACGATTTCGCACCCCAAAGATCCGACTGATCACACGCATCCCCGTTCCCAGCGGAATGTCCAGCTGCGCGATAGCCATCACATGCTGAGATTAGGGTGGGAATCTCTACTGTAGATATGTGTGGGAACGAGCCCAAGGCGGGGATTCCGGGAATGCCTTTCCGTACTTCAAAGGTATTAACAATAACATGTAACCTGCAATAAAGCCATAAAACTGTGTATAAGAGGCCAGGCCTCAGAGATATTGTTAGAGCACCTCGAGAAGATACCCCGTTGTCTGATTTGACGTGTTCTGCTCCGTCGGAATAAACCTCTGTTTCCTGCCTTCCAGTCTCCAGCGCTTGCCTCTTTGTTTGGTATTCTTAAGGGTTTGAGAGGCGGCTAACACCGGGCAATACTTAAAGAGTAAACGATCGAAACCTGTCTCACCTTTCTACAATTGGCGACCCAAACGTGGGGCCCATCAGCGACACGTGGATCCAGTGGGAGAGGTCCTGACGACAGAGTGAACGACTGCAACGATCCGGAAGTGCACCTGCCCGATAGACCCTCGTCTGGCAGCCGATCATCCGAACTTCACTGGTTCCGAACAGACCTCTCTCGAGTGATCTACGGTCCTGACTGGGAACCATCAGGAGTGACGTGGCAATTACGAAGAATAGAGGACGACCAGGCGCTGGAAGCGGAAGACAAGAAACTGACCATGCGGTCCGGGTAAGGTCGTGTAGCACGACAAATTGCGAAACGATTGTTTGATTGTTTGATAAATACTAGTATTTACTCATTTGTTTGTTCTTGGGAGATTCTCTGTCCGCAAACGGGGCTGACTACTCCCCCTTTGCAGATAGTGAAGGATAGGTAACGCAGACTTTTGTCTCCCGTTGTAATCCGTCGTGCCTGTTTTTCTCCCCCCACTGATTGATTGTTTGACCGAACATTGAATTGTTCAAAGTTGGTTCTCTTAGGAATCTTCTCTGCCTACAAACGGGGAAGAATAAGAATATTCTCTCTCCCTTTGCAGATAGTGAAGGGTAGGTAACGCAGGCTTTTGCCCCCGTTGTAACCCGTCGTGCCTATTTTATTCCTCATTTGATTGATTGTTTGTCCGAACATTGACTGTTTGGAATTGGTTCTTTTTGGAGGTATTCTCTGTTTGCAAACAACGTAGATTAGAAATATTCTGTCTAGTCTTTGCAAGTAGTGAAAAGATAGGTAGTGCAGACTTTTGTCTCCCGTTGTAATCCGTCATGCCTATCTTCTCCCCATTGGTTAGTAGTTGGGACAACCCGGACCGTTTATTAGAGATGAACCATCCAGCTCCGCTGGAAGGCACCCCTAATAAGGACATGTTCACTAGATATGGACTAGTCGCCATAGCTTATAGTAAACTATGGCACAAATATACCAGAAAGGATCAGGAAAGTCAGTGGCCACTGATAGGATCCTTTGATAACGACAAAATAAACGCACTGGAAACAGCCCTTCGTAGCAATAAAACGACGTCCACTATGCTTGATAGTCTCGGCATGTGGCGCAAAGAAGCAGAGCAACGAAAGAAGAGAAACGAAGCCAGATTAGATAAAGAACTACGAAAAGCAGCTCACCTAGCCGCTAGAAAACTAGAAGAAGAGATAAAGGAGAGAGAGGAAGCCAAACAGAAGCGAGAGTCCAAAATCTCGGGCCAGTGTCCCGTTAGAACACCTTCTGCGCTGTACCCTGAGTTACCCTCAAAGCAACGAACAAACGATGATTTATTATTAGGTTCCCCGATTATCTACATGCCCCCTCCATATGCCCCTTCCCAACCCCTAGTACAACACCCGCAACCCCCAAGTACCAGCGAAACTAGCACAGGAACTTCGGTCCTCACGGCCTCCGCGCCGACCGAACCCCGCATTTAGCACGGCGCAAACAATAGCGTTAGGTAACTCTGAATCTAGGAAGACAGACCCCGCTAGACTAAGCAGATTAAGCAAGGATGAACGAGCAGGGATCGATAAGGTAGTAAAGACACTAGTGGAACGAAAAGAGAGCGAAGAATACGTAACGGATATGTACAATTCATATGCCAACAACCACAGACGACACTTTGTTGCGCGCTTTTGTTATCATACCCTTAATGCCTATGAAGACCGATACCACGACAAGGGTCCTGAGAGTCTTACAGTTCTGTATAGAAAAGTTGACATCGGGGAGGAAGGCGAGTGTGATGTGACGGACCTCTTCGTGCGTACGCTAGAAGTTTTCCGCCACCTCACCGAACAAAAGTTAGGCACTAACGCTATAACTCCCGTAGCGACCAACCTCGAACGGAAATAGTTGACGCAATGATGCCTATAAGAGAAGCGGCTCCCTACTGGCTTCCCCCACGAGGAACGGGAACGCACGATGATATTAATCACCAAGATGCACGAGGGAGAGTAGTGTATAACTGGGTCTATCAACCATGGGATCGGCAAGACATCCTGACTGTCCGAAAGTCCTTGCCTGATCTACGAAAGAACCCCACTGCCTTTTATACTGAATTAGGCACAGCATTGGGTTCGACGAATATGACTCTGGCGGATCTCGACTTGTTTTTCGGGCTATGTCTGCCAGCTGATGTGTGGAAGCAAATCCGGAAAGACGACCACCTTGAGCTGCTTGGACATACCTGGTCACAACTTGAGGGCATAGATAAACAGAGAGAACCTGGACAGAAACCTTTGAAAGCCATTTTAGATCTCCCGGACAAGATCGTCCAGAAATTGAAAACCCTAATCCCAGAAAAGAAAGTGGACTGGTCGATAGTAACGGCCTGCCGCCAGAAACCCCAGGAAGACGTATCAGAATACTTCTCCCGGTTTGAGATGGTGTTCTCCAATTACAGTGGCCAGGACATGACCACCGCGACCGGACACCACCTGTTTGTTCAGAATTACGTTAAGGGTTTATCGCAGGAGGTCTCGCAGAAACTACAGGCCAGCGAGAGTAGTTGGGCAGCCTCTAAACCTGCGGCTATCCTTCAGATGGCCCAGTACTGCGAACATCAAAGGAACGAGAACGATAGGGCGACAGAGAAAAAGAAAAAGGACCTGAAAGAAAGGGTGATGATTGCTCAGCTGCAGGGGACAACTAGTGGTAGAGAGCATTACAGAGGAAGTTACCAATCGAATCCCCCTAGGAATCCACCCCATAGAAACAACGCATCCGCACCCAACGCTCCACGAACAGACCTAGACGAAAACCAGTGTGCATTCTGCAAAGGATTTGGTCATTGGAAATCCCAGTGCCCGGTCCTACAACACGTAGTGCGTTATCTAAACGGCTGATTCCAAGGGCACTCTTGTCTGGCTCACACGTAACATCAATAGGTTTTGATGGAACGCCCTCCACTAATCCCTTGTCCACACCAATCTCTTTTGACCTGGATAGTAACATCACTGACACGACATTCTTGCTCTCCGCCAACACCCCCGACGCCATTATGGGACTCGATTTGTTGAAACATTACCGAGCTACTATTAGGTGTTCACAAGACGGAGTTCGAGTCATTTTGTACGACAACCCGACACTGCTCAGACCTTGTCCCACACGACACATGTTTTCCATTACCGATGCTAAGTTGTCCCTTCTCGACACCTTACCTTCGTATCTATGGGCAAAGACTGACTCAGACGTAGGACACATGATGATCGAACCTGTACATATAACTGTTCGACAAGAGACGATGCTCCCGAAACTCCCACAATATCGGATATCACCCGAAGGCGAGAAGGCATTGGTAGAGATCATCCAGTCACTAATAGATGCAGGAGTGGTAGAGGAAGTAGTTAGCAACAGCCCTATCCTACCCATAGTTAAGAAACAGGGCGAGGGAGATGCAAAAGCGTACCGCTTCATCATCGACCTGCGAGAAGTTAACAAGGTAGTTGTACCTCAGTACCCCGTAGTCTCAGACATCACCACCATTATGACTCTGATTCCTTCCACGGCCACCACCTTCACGGTAATCGACCTCAAGAACGCATTCTTATCCATTCCCATCCACCCAGACAGCCGCTACCTTTTCGGCTTCACCTTGAGATCCCGCTCGTATAGATTTTGTAGAGCTCCCCAAGGCTACACTGAAAGTCCCAGCATCTATAGCCAGGCCCTCAAGAGACAACTGGATGCAGTCCAGTTACCGGATGGAGTGGTGTTGATCCAATACGTCGATGATATCCTTTTGGCGGCTGACACCACTCCACTTGCAGTCACAGCCACCATACAACTCCTGCACTTCCTCGCGGAGAATGGCCACAAGGTCTCCAAGAAGAAGTTGCAATTCTGCCAACCCCAGGTCACTTACCTAGGCCACCTCCTATCCAAAGACGGGAGGAAACTTACACCCGACCGAATTCAGACCATTCTAGAAACCCCTGTCCCTAAGACTCAGAAACAAGTCCGCTCCCTAGTAGGCCTCACCTCTTTCTGCCGGCAGTGGTTGCCAAACTTCAGCCTGATTGTGAAACCACTACTTTCCTTACTTTCCTTGCTAGCCAAAGATGTCCCCTTCCCGCTCCCTTGGACCCCTGAATGCCAATCCTCCTTTAAAGAACTACGAGACGCCCTCTGTTCCGCTCCAGTCCTAGGAACCCCCGATTACACGAAGCCCTTCTCTCTCTACACCCACGAAAGGGAGGGATGTGCTTTGTCTGTTCTGACTCAGTCCATTGGCCCCAAGCAACGTCCATGTGCCTACTTCTCTGCCACTCTTGACCCCGTAGCCAGAGCCTACCTGCCTTTGAGCTGTAGCTGCCGCTGCAATCTCTATCCGACAAAGTGAGGGGATCGTACTCTTGAATTCCCTTACGGTGTTAGTGCCCCATGCGGTCGACACCCTCCTAAACCAGACTAAGACACAGCATCTGACTAGTGCACGACTGACTGGGTACGAACTGACTCTGCTTGCACCCCACATTACGTTAAAAAGATGCACCACTCTGAACCCAGCCACCTTGTTACCCCTGCCTGAAAACGACCCCAATGTACCCCCCATACATGACTGTGTGACCCTTACGGACGAACAGACTAGGAGTAGAGTTGACCTCCGAGATACTGCTTTTTCAGATCCCGACGGGGAACTATGGGTAGATGGCTCCTGTATCAAAACTCCCCGATGGCACCACCTCAGCTGCTTACGCAGTTACCACGGCTCGAACTGTAGTTGAGACCGCTCGCATTGCACAAAAATCGGCACAAGCCGCAGAACTGATTGCCCTCACACGAGCCTGTATCCTAGAAGCAGGAACGACAGCAAACGTTTATACGGACAGCCAGTATGCCTTCGGGGTAGTTCATCATTTTGGGCTCCTGTGGAAGGAAAGGGGATTCTTGACTTCACATGGCACACCCATCCTACATGGAGATCTAGTCTCCGCTCTGACTGAAGCAGTCCTTCTTCCCAAGCAACTTGCTGTGATCAAATGCCAGGCACACAAAAAGGTGACGGACATAATTGGGCGAGGGAATGCACTAGCTGACATTACTGCCAGGACCACAGAACCTCTGTTTCCTGCCTTCCAGTCTCCAGCGCCTGCCTCTTTGTTTGGTATTCTTAAGGGTTTAAGAGGCGGCTAACGCCGGGCAATACTTAAAGAGTAAACGATCGAAACCTGCCTCACCTTTCTACAAGGCGGCCTGCAAGGCAGCTGTATTGCGTGTTTTGGGAAGCTGTTTGGGGGTGTTCTAGATTTTTGGAGTGGGTTTAGAGGTCTGGGAGTACTGCTGGGAAGGTCTAATCTTGTCTCAAAATAGCAGTTTGATTGAAGGTTGAGGGGAAAAGGGAATTAGTCCCTGTTTCTGAGGTGCATTTTGACCATTGGCTTACATTCGCGGCCTGCAAAGTAGCTGCATTGCATGTTTTTGGGAAGCTATTTGTGGGTGTTCTAGATTTCTGGGAGAGGGTTTAGGGGTCTAGGAGCACTGCTGGGAAGGTCTAATTTTGTGTCAAAATAGCAGTTTGGGCGTAGGTTGAGGGGAAAGGGGAATTAGGCCTTGTTTCTGAGGTGCATTTATGCCATTGGCTTACATTGGCGGCTTGCAAGGTAGCAGTATTGCGTGTTTTTGGTGGGCAATTTGGGGGTGTTCTAGATTGTTGGGAGTGGGTTTAGGGGCCTGGGAGCACTGCTGGGGAGGTCTAATTTTGTCTCAAAATAGCAGTTCGGGCGTAGGTTGAGGGGAAAGGGGAATTAGGCCCTGTTTCTGAGGTGCATTTTTGCCATTGGCTTACATTGGCGGCCTGCAAGACAGCTGTATTGCGTGTTTTGGGAAGCTGTTTGGGGGTGTTCTAGATTTTTGGGAGTGGGTTTAGGGGTCTGGGAGCACTGCTGGGAAGGTCTAATTTTGTCTCAAAATAGCAGTTTGGTTGTAGGTTGAGGGGAAAAGGGAATTAGTCCCTGTTTCTGAGGTGCATTTTGGCCATTGGCTTACATTGGCGGCCTGCAAAGTAGCTGTATTGCGTGTTTTTGGGAAGCTATTTGAGGGTGTTCTAGATTTTTGGGAGTGGGTTTAGGGGTGTGAGAGGACTGCTGGGAAGGTCTCATTTTGTGTCAAAATAGCAGTTTGGCCGTAGATTGAGGGGAAAGGGGAATTAGGCCCTGTTTCTGAGGTGCATTTTTGCCATTGGCTTACTTTGGTGGCCCGCAAGGTAAATGTATTGTGTATTTTTGGGAAGCTATTTGGGGGTGTTCTAGATTTTTGGGAGTTGGTTTAGGGGTCTGGGAGCACTGCTGGGAGGGTCTAATTTTGTGTCAAAATAGCAGTTTGGGCGCTGCGCCTCTCACCAGGCCGGGTCACCCCCTTGCTCCTCCTGCCACCTCCTGCTCCTGACAAGCCAGCCTTTTTGCCGCATTTTCCGCCGCCGACGCCCCCCCTGCCCCCCCGAGCGGCCCAGCCACAGCAGAGCCGCCCGCTCGCCAGTTTTTCCCGCCGCAGCTCCACACAGACCCCGCCCACCACCGGCCCATTGGCCGAACCGCGACTGACGCCCAGCTGACCCGCCCTCCTGTCCCCCTTTCCTAAGGGGACAGCAAGGAGTGCTCGGGAGTGACCGCTGCGCCTCTCACCAGGCCGGGTCACCCCCTTGCTCCTCCTGCCGCCTCCTGCTCCTGACAAGCCAGCCTTTTGCCGCATTTTCCGCCGCCGACGCCCCCCTGCCCCCCCGAGCGGCCCAGCCACAGCAGAGCCGCCCGCTCGCCAGTTTTTCCCGCCGCAGCTCCACACAGGCCCCGCCCACCACCGGCCCATTGGCCGAACCGCGACCGACGCCCAGCTGACCCGCCCTCCCGTCCCCCTTCTTATGACGCCCCCAGAGCGACCGCACAGCGGGAGCACCGATTGAGCGCCAAAGGTGTGCCAAAGGTAAGCCCGTCTGCGCCCGTCCACGCCTGGACCGCGCCCAGCGCCAGGACCCCTGGCCCCCGCAGAAACCAGCCCACCCGCTGGACCTACGACGCCACCGAACTCTACACACTCAACGCCGGTAGATTCCCGGGCTGCTATCGAGCCACCCCGAGACGCACCCACGGACCCTTCTGCTGCCACTCCTGCAAGTTCACCTGCATCCGGACCTGCACCTCTCCAGCACCGACCAAGACCAAGACGAGCAACAGCAGCAGCCACCTGAATTGCATCCTGCTCAACACCCGCTCCGTTCACAGACACGCCGTCGAGCTCTGGAACCTGCTCGACACAACTTCACCAGACGTCGCCTTCCTCACGGAAACCTGGATGAACGCCTCTTCAGCGCCCGACATCGCCATCGCCATCCCAGACGGCTACAAGATCATCCGTAGGGACCGTATCAACCAAACCAGAGGAGGCATCGCCATCATCCACAAGAACACGATCCGCATCACGACCAACACCGACGACTCCCTCGCACCCGCCGAGCACCTGCACTTCCAGGTCCACATCACCCCCAAGATCACCCTCAGAGGCACCCTCATCTACAGACCCCCGGGACCACGCACACAATTCAGCGAGGACATCGCCGACTTCATCAGCCCACACGCCCTCCTCTCCGCTGACTACATCCTCCTCGGGGACCTCAACATCCACCTGGAGAACAACAACGACCGCAACACCACCACGCTGCTGGACAACCTCGCCAACCTGGGACTCAAGCAGCTGGTGACCACCCCCACCCACTACGCCGGACACACACTCGACCCCGTCTTCTCATCCAACAAGGACATCACCTTCAGCCACGCCACCGGACTCCACTGGACGGACCACAGCTGCGTCCACTTCAGCTTCAGAAGGACCACGATCCACCACCACCAGCAACAGGTTACACGCAGAAACTGGAACAGGATCTCAGCCGACCAGCTTGCGACTTCCCTGAGCAAGAACCCACCCACCAGCGCAACGAACCCCAGCCAAGCGGCCAACAACCTTACGCAGTGGATCAGCGACTGCGCAGACGACCTCGCCCCCCTGAGGACCCCGCCCAGCAGACCCGGCAGCAAGAAAGCCCCATGGTTCACCGACGAACTCAAGAGCTCCAAGAAGAACTGCCGAGCCCTCGAGAGAACCTGGCGCAGAGACCCAACACCGGACAACATGACTGCCCTCAAGCTCGCCACCCGAAAACACCACCAACTCATCCGCGCCACCAAGAAAACTGCTTTCAAGGAACGACTGGACTACAACGCACACAACAGCAAGGAACTCTTCAACATTGTTAAAGAGCTCCCCAACCCCAACGCCGGAAACAACAACATCACCCCTTCGCAAGACCTCTGCAACTCCCTTGCCTCCTACTTCCACAACAAGATCGCGGACATACACAACAGCTTCAGCACTCAACTGACGCAACCCACGTCCGAACCACTGCCCCCCACCACCACCCTCCGCGCCTGGACCCCGATCAGCACCGAAGACACCTTCCGCACGATGAACTCCATCCACTCCGGATCTACGACCGACCCCTGCCCCCACCACGTCTTCAACAAGGCCGACGCTGTCATCGCACCCCACCTGCGGGACATCATCAACACCTCCTTCGACACCGCTACCTTTCCGGAGAGCTGGAAGCATGCCCAACTCAGCGCTCTTCTCAAGAAGCCATCAGCCGACCCCACCGACCTCAAGAACTACCGCCCTATCTCGCTGCTCCCGTTCCCTGCAAAAGTCATCGAGAAGACCGTCAACAAGCAGCTGGCCGCCTTCCTCGAGACGAACGGATCCCTCGACCTCTCGCAGTCTGGATTCCGGGCCAACCATAGCACCAATCGCAGCCACCGATGACATCCGAGCACTGCTTGACAACGGAGAAACAGCAGCCCTCATCCTCCTAGACCTCTCCGTGGCCTTCGACACTGTCTGCCACCGTACACTAGTACAGCGACTCAGCAACGTCGGAATCCAGGAGAAGGCACTGGAGTGGATCACCTCCTTCCTCGCCGGAAGGACACAGAGAGTCCGCCTCCCCCCGTTCAGATCTGAAGCCACCGAAGTCATCTGCGGCGTTCCCCAAGGCTCCTCGCTCAGCCCAACCCTCTTCAACGTCTACATGAGCCCCCTCGCAGCCATCGCACGCCAGCACAACCTCAACATCATCACCTACGCCGATGACACCCAGCTGATCCTCTCCCTCACCAACGACCCCGCCACTGCCAGAGCCAACCTTCACGAAGGGATGAAAGAGGTAGCCGAATGGATGAAGAACAGCCGCCTGAAACTGAACTCGGACAAGACGGAAGTCCTCATCCTGGGATCCTCACCCTCCGCCTGGGACGGCTCCTGGTGGCCCCCCGCCCTAGGCAGCGCACCCAAACCAACAGACCACGCACGCAACCTGGGATTCATCCTGGACTCCTCCCTCTCCATGACCAGACAAGTCAACGCCGTCTCCTCGTCGTGCTTCAACATCCTGCGCATGCTACGTAAGATCTTCCGGTGGATCCCCACCGAGACCAGGAAGACGGTCACCCAGGTCCTCGTCACCAGCCGCCTGGACTACGGCAACTCCCTCTATGCCGGAACCACCGCCAAACTCCAGAAGAGACTCCAGCGGATCCAGAACGCCTCAGCACGACTCATCCTGGACATCCCCTGTCGCAGCCACATCTCCGAACACCTGAGAGACCTGCACTGGCTCCCGGTCAACAAGAGAATCACCTTCCGTCTCCTCACCCACGCACACAAAGCCCTACACAACCAAGGCCCAGGTTACC
Organism: Lissotriton vulgaris; assembly: GCF_964263255.1. Classification (NCBI taxonomy): domain Eukaryota; kingdom Metazoa; phylum Chordata; class Amphibia; order Caudata; family Salamandridae; genus Lissotriton; species Lissotriton vulgaris. The sequence goes on along the minus strand of NW_028254839.1, from coordinate 1,329,233 downwards.
TCAACAGTCGCCTCAACTTCTACGCTCCCAAACGCCAGCTCCGATCGACCGGCCACGCCCTCGCCGCCGTCCCCCGCATCCGAAGAGCCACCACAGGGGGACGGTCCTTCTCCTACCTCGCCGCCAAGACATGGAACTCCCTCCCGACTCACCTTCGCCTGACCCAGGACCACCTCGCCTTCAGGAAGCAACTCAAGACCTGGCTGTTCGAGCAGTAGCGGACCCCCCTCCCCTAGCGCCTTGAGACCCTCTGGATGAGTAGTGCGCTACATAAATGCTTTGATTGATTGATTGATTGATAGGTTGAGGGGAAAGGTGAATTAGGCCTTGTTTCTGAGGTGCATTGTTGCCATTGGCTTACATAGGCGGCCTGCAAGGTAGCAGTATTGCGTGTTTTTGGTGGGCAATTTGGGGGTGTTCTAGATATTTGGGAGTGGGTTTAGGGGCCTGGAAGCACTGCTTGGAAGGTCTAATTTTGTGTCAAAATAGCAGTTTGGGCGTAGGTTGAGGGGAAAGGGGAATTAGGCCTTGTTTCTGAGGTGCATTGTTGCCATTGGCTTACATTGGCGGCCTGCAAGGTAGCAGTATTGCGTGTTTTTGGTGAGCAATTTGGGGGTGTTCTAGATTGTTGGGAGTGGGTTTATGGGTATGGGAGCACTGCTGGGAAGGTCTAATTTTGTGTCAAAATAGCAGTTTGGGCGTAGGTTGAGGGGAAAGGTGAATTAGGCCTTGTTTCTGAGGTGCATTGTTGCCATTGGCTTACATTGGCGGCCTGCAAGGTAGCAGTATTGCGTGTTTTTGGTGGGCAATTTGGGGGTGTTCTAGATTGTCGGGAGTGGGTTAAGGAGCCTGGGAGCACTGCTTGGAAGGTCTAATTTTGTGTCAAAATAGCAGTTTGGGCGTAGGTTGAGGGGAAAGGGGAATTAGGCCTTGTTTCTGAGGTGCATTGTTTCCATTGGCTAACATTGGCGGCCTGCAAGGTAGCAGTATTGCGTGTTTTTGGTGAACAATTTGGGGGTGTTCTAGATTGTTGGGAGTGGGTTTAGGGGTCTGGGAGCACTGCTGGGAAGGTCTAATTTTGTGTCAAAATAGCAGTTTGGTCGTAGGTTGAGGAGAAAAGGGAATTAGTCCCTGTTTCTGAGGTGATTTTTGACCATTGGCTTACATTGGCGGCCTGAAAAGTAGCTGTATTGCGTGTTTTTGGGAAGCTATTTAGGGGTGTTCTAGATTTCTGGTAGTGGGTTTAGGGGCCTGGGGGCACTGCTGGGAAGGTCTAATTTTGTGTCAAAATAGCAATTTGGGCGTAAGTTGAGGGGAAAGGGGAATTAGGCCCTGTTTCTGAGGTGCATTTTTGCCATTGGCTTACATTGGCGGCCTGCAAGGTACCTGTATTGCGTGTTTTTGAGAAGCTATTTGGGGGTGTTCTAGATTGTTGGGAGTGGGTTTAGGGGCCTTGGAGCACTGCTGGGAATGTCTAATTTTGTCTCAAAATATCAGTTTGGGCGTAGGTTGAGGGGAAAGGTGAATTAGGCCCTGTTTCTGAGGTGCATTTTTGCCATTGGCTTACATTGGCGGCCTGCAAGGTAGCTGCATTGCATGTTTTTGGGAAGCTATTTGTGGGTGTTCTAGATTTCTGGGAGAGGGCTTAGGGGTCTGGGAGCACTGCTGGGAAGGTCTAATTTTGTGTCAAAATAGCAGTTTGGGCGTAGGTTGAGGGGAAAGGGGAATTAGGCCTTGTTTCTGAGGTGCATTTTTGCCATTGGCTTACATTGGCGGCTTGCAAGGTAGCAGTATTGCATGTTTTTGGTGGGCAATTTGGGGGTGTTCTAGATTGTTGGGAGTGGGTTTAGGGGCCTGGGAGCACTGCTGGCACGGTCTAATTTTGTCTCAAAATAGCAGTTCGGGCGTAGGTTGAGGGGAAAGAGGAATTAGGCCCTGTTTCTGAGGTGCATTTTTGCCATTGGCTTATATTGGCGGCCTGCAAGGTAGCTGTATTGCGTGTTTTTGGAAGCTATTTGGGGTTGTTCTAGATTTTTGGGAGTGGGTTTAGGGGTCTGGAAGAACTGCTGGGAAGGTCTAATGTTGTACCTAAATATCAGTTTGGTCATAAGTTGAGGGGAAAGGGGAATTAGTCCCTGTTTCTGAGGTGCATTTTTGCCATTGGCTTATATTGGTGGCCTGCAAGACAGCTGTATTGCGTGTTTTGGGAAGCTGTTTAGGGGTGTTCTAGATTTTTGGGAGTGGGTTTAGGGGTCTGGGAGCACTGCTGGGAAGGTCTAATTTTGTCTCAAAATAGCAGTTTGGTTGTAGGTTGAGGGGAAAAGGGAATTAGTCCCTGTTTCTGAGGTGCATTTTGGCCATTGGCTTACATTGGCGGCCTGCAAAGTAGCTGTATTGCGTGTATTTGGGAAGCTATTTGGGGGTGTTCTAGATTTTTGGGAGTGGGTTTAGGGGTGTGAGGGCACTGCTGGGAAGGTCTCATTTTGTGTCAAAATAGCAGTTTGGCCGTAGATTGAGGGGAAAGGGGAATTAGGCCCTGTTTCTGAGGTGCATTTTTGCCATTGGCTTACTTTGGTTGCCCGCAAGGTAGCTGTATTGCGTGTTTTTAGGGGGATATTTGGGGATGATCTAGATATTTGGGAGTGGGTTTAGGGGTCTGGGAACACTGCTGGGAAGGTCTAATTTTGTGTCAAAATAGCAGTTTGGGCGTAGGTTGAGGGGAAAGGTGAATTAGGCCTTGTTTCTGAGGTGCATTGTTGCCATTGGCTTACATTGGCGGCCTGCAAGGTAGCAGTATTGCGTGTTTTTGGTGGGCAATTTGGGGGTGTTCTAGATTGTTGGGAGTGGGTTTAGGGGCCTGGGAGCACTGCTTGGAAGGTCTAATTTTGTGTCAAAATAGCAGTTTGGGCGTAGGTTGAGGGGAAAGGGGAATTAGGCCTTGTTTCTGAGGTGCATTGTTGCCATTGGCTTACATTGGCGGCCTGCAAGGTAGCAGTATTGTGTGTTTTTGGTGAACAATTTGTGGTTGTTCTAGATTGTTGGGAGTGGGTTTAGGGGTCTGGGAGCACTGCTGGGAAGGTATAATTGTGTGTCAAAATAGCAGTTTGGTCGTAGGTTGAGAGGAAAGGGGAATTAGGCCCTCTTTCTGAGGTGTTTTTTTGCCATTGGATACATTGGCGGCCTGCAAGGTAGCTGTATTGTGTGTTTTTGGGAAGCTATTTAGGGGTGTTCTAGATTTTTGGGAGTGGGTTTAGGGGTGTGGGAGCACTGCTGGGAAGGTCTCATTTTGTGTCAAAATAGCAGTTTGGGCGTAGGTTGAGGGAAAAGGGGAATTAGGCCCTGTTTCTGAGGTGCATTTTTGCCTTTGGCTAACATTGGCGGCCTGCAAGGTAGCTGTATTGCGTGTTTTTGGGAAGCTATTTGGGGGTGTTCTAGATTTTTGGGAGTGGGTTTAGGGGTCTGGGAGCACTGCTGGGAAGGTCTAATTTTGTGTCAAAATAGCAGTTTGGGCGTAGGTTGCCGGGAAAGGGGAATTAGGCCCTGTTTCTGAGGTGCATTTTTGCCATTGGCTTACATTGGCAGCCTGCAAGGTAAATGTATTGTGTGTTTTTGGGAAGCTATTTGGGGGTGTTCTAGATTTCTGGGAGTGGGTTTAGGGGTCTGGGAGCACTGCTGGGAAGGTCTAATTTTGTGTCAAAATAGCAGTTTGGGCGTAGGTTGAGGGGAAAGGGGAATTAGGCCCTGTTTCTGAGGTGCATTTTTGCCATTGGCTTACATAGGCGGCCTGCAAGGCAGCTGTATTGCGTGTTTTGGGAAGCTGTTTGGGGGTGTTCTAGATTTTTGGAGTGGGTTTAGGGGTCTGGGAGTACTGCTGGGAAGGTCTAATCTTGTCTCAAAATAGCAGTTTGATTGAAGGTTGAGGGGAAAAGGGAATTAGTCCCTGTTTCTGAGGTGCATTTTGACCATTGGCTTACATTGGCGGCCTGCAAAGTAGCTGCATTGTATGTTTTTGGGAAGCTATTTGTGGGTGTTCTAGATTTCTGGGAGAGGGTTTAGGGGTCTGGGAGCACTGCTGGGAAGGTCTAATTTTGTGTCAAAATAGCAGTTTGGGCGTAGGTTGAGGGGAAAGGGGAATTAGGCCTTGTTTCTGAGGTGCATTTTTTCCATTGGCTTACATTGGCGGCTTGCAAGGTAGCAGTATTGTGTGTTTTTGGTGGGCAATTTGGGGGTGTTCTAGATTGTTGGGAGTGGGTTTAGGGGCCTGGGAACACAGCTTGGAAGGTCTAATTTTGTGTCAAAATAGCAGTTTGGTCGTAGGTTGAGAGGAAAGGGGAATTAGGCCCTGTTTCTGAGGTGCATTTTTGCCATTGGATACATTGGCTGCCTGCAAGGTAGGTGTATTGCGTGTTTTTGGGAAGCTATTTGGGGGGGTTCTAGATTTTTGGAGTGGGTTTAGGGGTCTGGGAGTACTGCTGGGAAGGTCTAATCTTGTCTCAAAATAGCAGTTTGATTGAAGGTTGAGGGGAAAAGGGAATTAGTCCCTGTTTCTGAGGTGCATTTTGACCATTGGCTTACATTGGCGGCCTGCAAAGTAGCTGCATTGTATGTTTTTGGGAAGCTATTTGTGGGTGTTCTAGATTTCTGGGAGAGGGTTTATGGGTCTGGGAGCACTGCTGGGAAGGTCTAATTTTGTGTCAAAATAGCAGTTTGGGCGTAGGTTGAGGGGAAAGGGGAATTAGGCCTTGTTTCTGAGGTGCATTTTTGCCATTGGCTTACATTGGCGGCTTGCAAGGTAGCAGTATTGCGTGTTTTTGGTGGGCAATTTGGGGGTGTTCTAGATTGTTGGGAGTGGGTTTAGGGGCCTGGGAGCACTGCTGGGAAGGTCTAATTGTGTCTCAAAATAGCAGTTCGGGCGTAGGCTGAGGGGAAAGGGGAATTAGGCCCTGTTTCTGAGGTGCATTTTTGCCATTGGCTTATATTGGCGGCCTGCAAGGTAGCTGTATTGCGTGTTTTTGGAAGCTATTTGGGGTTGTTCTAGATTTTTGGGAGTGGGTTTAGGGGTCTGGAAGAACTGCTGGGAAGGTCTAATGTTGTGCCTAAATATCAGTTTGGTCATAGGTTGAGGGGAAAGGGGAATTAGTCCCTGTTTCTGAGGTGCATTTTTGCCATTGGTTTACATTGGCGGCCTGCAAGACAGCTGTATTGCGTGTTTTGGGAAGCTGTTTGGGGGTGTTCTAGATTTTTGGGAGTGGGTTTAGGGGTCTGGGAGCACTGCTGGGAAGGTCTAATTTTGTCTCAAAATAGCAGTTTGGTTGTAGGTTGAGGGGAAAAGGGAATTAGTCCCTGTTTCTGAGGTGCATTTTGGCCATTGGCTTACATTGGCGGCCTGCAAAGTAGCTGTATTGCGTGTTTTTGGGAAGCTATTTGGGGGTGTTCTAGATTTTTGGGAGTGGGTTTAGGGGTGTGAGAGCACTGATGGGAAGGTCTCATTTTGTGTCAAAATAGCAGTTTGGCCGTAGATTGAGTGGAAAGGGGAATTAGGCCCTGTTTCTGAGGTGCATTTTTGCCATTGGCTTACTTTGGTGGCCCGCAAGGTAAATGTATTGTGTGTTTTTAGGAAGCTATTTGGGGGTGTTCTAGATATTTGGGAGTTGGTTTAGGGGTCTGGGAGCACTGCTGGGAAGGTCTAATTTTGTGTCAAAATAGCAGTTTGGGCGTAGGTTGAGGGGAAAGGTGAATTAGGCCTTGTTTCTGAGGTGCATTGTTGCCATTGGCTTACATTGGCGGCCTGCAAGGTAGCAGTATTGCGTGTTTTTGGTGGGCAATTTGGGGGTGTTCTAGATTGTTGGGAGTGGGTTTAGGGGCCTGGGAGCACTGCTTGGAAGGTCTAATTTTATGTCAAAATAGCAGTTTGGGTGTAGGTTGAGGGGAAAGGGGAATTAGGCCTTGTTTCTGAGGTGCATTGTTGCCATTGGCTTACATTGGCGGCCTGCAAGGTAGCAGTATTGCGTGTTTTTGGTGAACAATTTGTGGGTGTTCTAGATTGTTGGGAGTGGGTTTAGGGGTCTGGGAGCACTGCTGGGAAGGTATAATTTTGTGTCAAAATAGCAGTTTGGTCGTAGGTTGAGAGGAAAGGGGAATTAGGCCCTGTTTCTGAGGTGCATTTTTGCCATTGGCTTACTTTGGTTGCCCGCAAGGTAGCTGTATTGCGTGTTTTTAGGGGGATATTTGGGGGTGATCTAGATATTTGGGAGTGGGTTTAGGGGTCTGGGAGCACTGCTGGGAAGGTCTAATTTTGTGTCAAAATAGCAGTTTGGGCGTAGGTTGAGGGGAAAGGTGAATTAGGCCTTGTTTCTGAGGTGCATTGTTGCCATTGGCTTACATTGGCGGCCTGCAAGGTAGCAGTATTGCGTGTTTTTGGTGGGCAATTTGGGGGTGTTCTAGATTGTTGGGAGTGGGTTTAGGGGCCTGGGAGCACTGCTTGGAAGGTCTAATTTTGTGTCAAAATAGCAGTTTGGGCGTAGGTTGAGGGGAAAGGGGAATTAGGCCTTGTTTCTGAGGTGCATTGTTGCCATTGGCTTACATTGGCGGCCTGCAAGGTACCAGTATTGCTTGTTTTTGGTGAACAATTTGTGGGTGTTCTAGATTGTTGGGAGTGGGTTTAGGGGTCTGGGAGCACTGCTGGGAAGGTATAATTTTGTGCCTAAATATCAGTTTGGTCATAGCTTGAGGGGAAAGGGGAATTAGTCCCTGTTTCTGAGGTGCATTTTTGCCATTGGCTTACATTGGCGGCCTGCAAGACAGCTGTATTGCGTGTTTTGGGAAGCTGTTTGGGGGTGTTCTAGATTTTTGGGAGTGGGTTTAGGGGTCTGGGAGCACTGCTGGGAAGGTCTCATTTTGTGTCAAAATAGCAGTTTGGGCGTAGGTTGAGGGAAAAGGGGAATTAGGCCCTGTTTCTGAGGTGCATTTTTGCCATTGGCTTACTTTGGTGGCCTGCAAGGTAGCTGTATTGCGTGTTTTGGGTGGCTATTTGGGGGTGATCTAGATTTTTGGGAGTGGGTTTAGGGGTCTGGGAGCACTGCTGGGAAGTTCTAATTTTGTGTCAAAATAGTAGTTTGGGCGTAGGTTGAGGGGAAAGGGGAATTAGGCCCTGTTTCTGAGGTGCATTTTTGCCTTTGGCTTACATAGGCGGCCTGCAGGGTAGCTGTATTGCGTGTTTTTGGGAAGCTATTTGGGGGTGTTCTAGATTTTTGGGTGTAGGTTTAGGGGTCTGGGAACACTGCTGGGAAGGTCTAATTTTGTGTCAAAATAGCAGTTTGGGCGTAGGTTGCCGGGAAAGGGGAATTAGGCCCTGTTTCTGAGGTGCATTTTTGCCATTGGCTTACATTGGCAGCCTGCAAGGTAAATGTATTGTGTGTTTTTGGGAAGCTATTTGGGGGTGTTCTAGATTTTTGGGAGTGGGTTTAGGGGTCTGGGAGTACTGCTGGGAAGGTCTAATCTTGTCTCAAAATAGCAGTTTGATTGAAGGTTGAGGGGAAAAGGGAATTAGTCCCTGTTTCTGAGGTGCATTTTGACCATTGGCTTACATTGGCGGCCTGCAAAGTAGCTGCATTGTATGTTTTTGGGAAGCTATTTTTGGGTGTTCTAGATTTCTGGGAGCGGGTTTAGGGGTCTTGGAGCACTGCTGGGAAGGTCTCATTTTGTGTCAAAATAGCAGTTTGGGCGTAGGTTGAGGGGAAAGGGGAATTAGGCCTTGTTTCTGAGGTGCATTTTTTCCATTGGCTTACATTGGCGGCTTGCAAGGTAGCAGGATTGCGTGTTTTTGGTGGGCAATTTGGGGGTGTTCTAGATTGTTGGGAGTGGGTTTAGGGGCCTGGGAGCACTGCTGGGAAGGTCTAATTTTGTGTCAAAATAGCAGTTTGGGCGTAGGTTGAGGGGAAAGGGGAATTAGGCCTTGTTTCTGAGGTGCATTGTTGCCATTGGCTTACATTGGCGGCCTGCAAGGTACCAGTATTGCGTGTTTTTGGTGAACAATTTGTGGGTGTTCTAGATTGTTGGGAGTGGGTTTAGGGGTCTGGGAGCACTGCTGGGAAGGTATAATTTTGTGTCAAAATAGCAGTTTGGTCGTAGGTTGAGAGGAAAGGGGAATTAGGCCCTGTTTCTGAGGTGTTTTTTTGCCATTGGATACATTGGCGGCCTGCAAGGTAGCTGTATTGCGTGTTTTTGGGAAGCTATTTGGGGGTGTTCTAGATTTTTGGGAGTGGGTTTAGGGGTGTGGGAGCACTGCTGGGAAGGTCTCATTTTGTGTCAAAATAGCAGTTTGGGCGTAGGTTGAGGGAAAAGGGGAATTAGGCCCTGTTTCTGAGGTGCATTTTTGCCTTTGGCTTACATTGGCGGCCTGCAAGGTAGCTGTATTGCGTGTTTTTGGGAAGCTATTTGGGGGTGTTCTAGATTTTTGGGAGTGGGTTTAGGGGTCTGGGAGCACTGCTGGGAAGGTCTAATTTTGTGTCAAAATAGCAGTTTGGGCATAGGTTGAGGGGAAAGGGGAATTAGGCCCTGTTTCTGAGGTGCATTTTTGCCATTGGCTTACATTGGTGGCCTGCAAGGCAGCTGTATTGCGTGTTTAGGGAAGCTGTTTGGGGGTGTTCTAGATTTTTGGAGTGGGTTTAGGGGTCTGGGAGTACTGCTGGGAAGGTCTAATCTTGTCTCAAAATAGCAGTTTGATTGAAGGTTGAGGGGAAAAGGGAATTAGTCCCTGTTTCTGAGGTGCATTTTGACCATTGGCTTACATTGGCGGCCTGCAAAGTAGCTGCATAGTATATTTTTGGGAAGCTATTTGTGGGTGTTCTAGATTTCTGGGAGAGGGTTTAGGGGTCTGGGAGCACTGCTGGGAAGGTCTAATTTTGTGTCAAAATAGCAGTTTGGGCGTAGGTTGAGGGGAAAGGGGAATTAGGCCTTGTTTCTGAGGTGCATTTTTGCCATTGGCTTACATTGGCGGCTTGCAAGGTAGCAGTATTGCGTGTTTTTGGTGGGCAATTTGGGGGTGTTCTAGATTGTTGGGAGTGGGTTTAGGGGCCTGGGAGCACTGCTGGGAAGGTCTAATTTTGTCTCAAAATAGCAGTTCGGGCGTAGGTTGAGGGGAAAGGGGAATTAGGCCCTGTTTCTGAGGTGCATTTTTGCCATTGGCTTATATTGGCGGCCTGCAAGGTAGCTGTATTGCGTGTTTTTGGAAGCTATTTGGGGTTGTTCTAGATTTTTGGAAGTGGGTTTAGGGGTCTGGAGGAACTGCTGGGAAGGTCTAATGTTGTTCCTAAATATCAGTTTGGTCATAGGTTGAGGGGAAAGGGGAATTAGTCCCTGTTTCTGAGGTGCATTTTTGCCATTGGTTTACATTGGCGGCCTGCAAGACAGCTGCATTGCGTGTTTTGGGAAGCTGTTTGGGGGTGTTCTAGATTTTTGGAAGTGGGTTTAGGGGTCTGGGAGCACTGCTGGGAAGGTCTAATATTGTGTCAAAATAGCAGTTTGATTGAAGGTTGAGGGGAAAAGGGAATTAGTCCCTGTTTCTGAGGTGCATTTTGGCCATTGGCTTACATTGGTGGCCTGCAAAGTAGCTGTATTGCGTGTTTTTGGGAAGCTATTTGGGGGTGTTCTAGATTTTTGGGAGTGGGTTTAGGGGTGTGAGAGCACTGATGGGAAGGTCTCATTTTGTGTCAAAATAGCAGTTTGGCCGTAGATTGAGGGGAAAGGGGAATTAGGCCCTGTTTCTGAGGTGCATTTTTGCCATTGGCTTACTTTGGTGGCCCGCAAGGTAAATGTATTGTGTGTTTTTTGGAAGCTATTTGGGGGTGTTCTAGATATTTGGGAGTTGGTTTAGGGGTCTGGGAGCACTGCTGGGAAGGTCTAATTGTGTGTCAAAATAGCAGTTTGGGCGTAGGTTGAGGGGAAAGGGGAATTAGGCCTTGTTTCTGAGGTGCATTGTTGCCATTGGCTTACATTGGCGGCCTGCAAGGTAGCAGTATTGCGTGTTTTTGGTGAGCAATTTGGGGGTTTTCTAGATTGTTGGGAGTGGGTTTTGGGGTCTGGGAGCACTGCTGGGAAGGTCTAATTTTGTGTCAAAATAGCAGTTTGGGCGTAGGTTGAGGGGAAAGGTGAATTAGGCCCTGTTTCTGAGGTGCATTTTTGCTATTGGCTTACATTGGTGGCCTGCAAGGCAGCTGTATTGCGTGTTTTGGGAAGCTGTTTGGGGGTGTTCTAGATTTTTGGAGTGGGTTTAGGGGTCTGGGAGTACTGCTGGGAAGGTCTAATCTTGTCTCAAAATAGCAGTTTGATTGAAGGTTGAGGGGAAAAGGGAATTAGTCCCTGTTTCTGAGGTGCATTTTGACCATTGGCTTACATTGGCGGCCTGCAAAGTAGCTGCATTGTATGTTTTTGGGAAGCTATTTGTGGGTGTTCTAGATTTCTGGGAGAGGGTTTATGGGTCTGGGAGCACTGCTGGGAAGGTCTAATTTTGTGTCAAAATAGCAGTTTGGGCGTAGGTTGAGGGGAAAGGGGAATTAGGCCTTGTTTCTGAGGTGCATTTTTGCCATTGGCTTACATTGGCGGCTTGCAAGGTAGCAGTATTGCGTGTTTTTGGTGGGCAATTTGGGGGTGTTCTAGATTGTTGGGAGTGGGTTTAGGGGCCTGGGAGCACTGCTGGGAAGGTCTAATTGTGTCTCAAAATAGCAGTTCGGGCGTAGGCTGAGGGGAAAGGGGAATTAGGCCCTGTTTCTGAGGTGCATTTTTGCCATTGGCTTATATTGGCGGCCTGCAAGGTAGCTGTATTGCGTGTTTTTGGAAGCTATTTGGGGTTGTTCTAGATTTTTGGGAGTGGGTTTAGGGGTCTGGAAGAAGTGCTGGGAAGGTCTAATGTTGTGCCTAAATATCAGTTTGGTCATAGGTTGAGGGGAAAGGGGAATTAGTCCCTGTTTCTGAGGTGCATTTTTGCCATTGGTTTACATTGGCGGCCTGCAAGACAGCTGTATTGCGTGTTTTGGGAAGCTGTTTGGGGGTGTTCTAGATTTTTGGGAGTGGGTTTAGGGGTCTGGGAGCACTGCTGGGAAGGTCTAATTTTGTCTCAAAATAGCAGTTTGGTTGTAGGTTGAGGGGAAAAGGGAATTAGTCCCTGTTTCTGAGGTGCATTTTGGCCATTGGCTTACATTGGCGGCCTGCAAAGTAGCTGTATTGCGTGTTTTTGGGAAGCTATTTGGGGGTGTTCTAGATTTTTGGGAGTGGGTTTAGGGGTGTGAGAGCACTGATGGGAAGGTCTCATTTTGTGTCAAAATAGCAGTTTGGCCGTAGATTGAGTGGAAAGGGGAATTAGGCCCTGTTTCTGAGGTGCATTTTTGCCATTGGCTTACTTTGGTGGCCCGCAAGGTAAATGTATTGTGTGTTTTTAGGAAGCTATTTGGGGGTGTTCTAGATATTTGGGAGTTGGTTTAGGGGTCTGGGAGCACTGCTGGGAAGGTCTAATTTTGTGTCAAAATAGCATTTTGGGCGTAGGTTGAGGGGAAAGGTGAATTAGGCCTTGTTTCTGAGGTGCATTGTTGCCATTGGCTTACATTGGCGGCCTGCAAGGTAGCAGTATTGCGTGTTTTTGGTGGGCAATTTGGGGGTGTTCTAGATTGTTGGGAGTGGGTTTAGGGGCCTGGGAGCACTGCTTGGAAGGTCTAATTTTATGTCAAAATAGCAGTTTGGGCGTAGGTTGAGGGGAAAGGGGAATTAGGCCTTGTTTCTGAGGTGCATTGTTGCCATTGGCTTACATTGGCGGCCTGCAAGGTAGCAGTATTGCGTGTTTTTGGTGAACAATTTGTGGGTGTTCTAGAATGTTGGGAGTGGGTTTAGGGGTCTGGGAGCACTGCTGGGAAGGTATAATTTTGTGTCAAAATAGCAGTTTGGTCGTAGGTTGAGAGGAAAGGGGAATTAGGCCCTGTTTCTGAGGTGCATTTTTGCCATTGGCTTACTTTGGTTGCCCGCAAGGTAGCTGTATTGCGTGTTTTTAGGGGGATATTTGGGGGTGATCTAGATATTTGGGAGTGGGTTTAGGGGTCTGGGAGCACTGCTGGGAAGGTCTAATTTTGTGTCAAAATAGCAGTTTGGGCGTAGGTTGAGGGGAAAGGTGAATTAGGCCTTGTTTCTGAGGTGCATTGTTGCCATTGGCTTACATTGGCGGCCTGCAAGGTAGCAGTATTGCGTGTTTTTGGTGGGCAATTTGGGGGTGTTCTAGATTGTTGGGAGTGGGTTTAGGGGCCTGGGAGCACTGCTTGGAAGGTCTAATTTTGTGTCAAAATAGCAGTTTGGGCGTAGGTTGAGGGGAAAGGCGAATTAGGCCTTGTTTCTGAGGTGCATTGTTGCCATTGGCTTACATTGGCGGCCTGCAAGGTACCAGTATTGCGTGTTTTTGGTGAACAATTTGTGGGTGTTCTAGATTGTTGGGAGTGGGTTTAGGGGTCTGGGAGCACTGCTGGGAAGGTATAATTTTGTGTCAAAATAGCAGTTTGGTCGTAGGTTGAGAGGAAAGGGGAATTAGGCCCTGTTTCTGAGGTGTTTTTTTGCCATTGGATACATTGGCGGCCTGCAAGGTAGCTGTATTGCGTGTTTTTGGGAAGCTATTTGGGGGTGTTCTAGATTTTTGGGAGTGGGTTTAGGGGTGTGGGAGCACTGCTGGGAAGGTCTCATTTTGTGTCAAAATAGCAGTTTGGGCGTAGGTTGAGGGAAAAGGGGAATTAGGCCCTGTTTCTGAGGTGCATTTTTGCCTTTGGCTTACATTGGCGGCCTGCAAGGTAGCTGTATTGCGTGTTTTTGGGAAGCTATTTGGGGGTGTTCTAGATTTTTGGGAGTGGGTTTAGGGGTCTGGGAGCACTGCTGGGAAGGTCTAATTTTGTGTTAAAATAGCAGTTTGGGCGTAGGTTGCCGGGAAAGGGGAATTAGGCCCTGTTTCTGAGGTGCATTTTTGCCATTGGCTTACATTGGCAGCCTGCAAGGTAAATGTATTGTGTGTTTTTGGGAAGCTATTTGGGGGTGTTCTAGATTTTTGGGAGTGGGTTTAGGGGTCTGGGAGCACTGCTGGGAAGGTCTAATTTTGTGTCAAAATAGCAGTTTGGGCGTAGGTTGAGGGGAAAGGGGAATTAGGCCCTGTTTCTGAGGTGCATTTTTGCCATTGGCTTACATAGGCGGCCTGCAAAGCAGCTGTATTGCGTGTTTTGGGAAGCTGTTTGGGGGTGTTCTAGATTTTTGGAGTGGGTTTAGGGGTCTGGGAGTACTGCTGGGAAGGTCTAATCTTGTCTCAAAATAGCAGTTTGATTGAAGGTTGAGGGGAAAAGGGAATTAGTCCCTGTTTCTGAGGTGCATTTTGACCATTGGCTTACATTGGCGGCCTGCAAAGTAGCTGCATTGTATGTTTTTGGGAAGCTATTTTTGGGTGTTCTAGATTTCTGGGAGCGGGTTTAGGGGTCTTGGAGCACTGCTGGGACGGTCTCATTTTGTGTCAAAATAGCAGTTTGGGCGTAGGTTGAGGGGAAAGGGGAATTAGGCCTTGTTTCTGAGGTGCATTTTTTCCATTGGCTTACATTGGTGGCTTGCAAGGTAGCAGGATTGCGTGTTTTTGGTGGGCAATTTGGGGGTGTTCTACATTGTTGGGAGTGGGTTTAGGGGCCTGGGAGCACTGCTGGGAAGGTCTAATTTTGTCTCAAAATAGCAGTTCTGGAGTAGGTTGAGGGGAAAGGGGAATTAGGCCCTGTTTCTGAGGTGCATTTTTGCCATTGGCTTATATTGGCGGCCTGCAAGGTAGCTGTATTGCTTGTTTTTGGAAGCTATTTGGGGTTGTTCTAGATTTTTGGGAGTGGGTTTAGGGGTCTGGAAGAACTGCTGGGAAGGTCTAATGTTGTGCCTAAATATCAGTTTGGTCATAGGTTGAGGGGAAAGGGGAATTAGTCCCTGTTTCTGAGGTGCATTTTTGCCATTGGCTTACATTGGCGGCCTGCAAGACAGCTGTATTGCGTGTTTTGGGAAGCTGTTTGGGGGTGTTCTAGATTTTTGGGAGTGGGTTTAGGGGTCTGGGAGCACTGCTGGGAAGGTCTCATTTTGTGTCAAAATAGCAGTTTGGGCGTAGGTTGAGGGAAAAGGGGAATTAGGCCCTGTTTCTGAGGTGCATTTTTGCCATTGGCTTACTTTGGTGGCCTGCAAGGTAGCTGTATTGCGTGTTTTGGGTGGCTATTTGGGGGTGATCTAGATTTTTGGGAGTGGGTTTAGGGGTCTGGGAGCACTGCTGGGAAGTTCTAATTTTGTGTCAAAATAGTAGTTTGGGCGTAGGTTGAGGGGAAAGGGGAATTAGGCCCTGTTTCTGAGGTGCATTTTTGCCTTTGGCTTACATAGGCGGCCTGCAGGGTAGCTGTATTGCGTGTTTTTGGGAAGCTATTTGGGGGTGTTCTAGATTTTTGGGTGTAGGTTTAGGGGTCTGGGAGCACTGCTGGGAAGGTCTAATTTTGTGTCAAAATAGCAGTTTGGGCGTAGGTTGCCGGGAAAGGGGAATTAGGCCCTGTTTCTGAGGTGCATTTTTGCCATTGGCTTACATTGGCAGCCTGCAAGGTAAATGTATTGTGTGTTTTTGGGAAGCTATTTGGGGGTGTTCTAGATTTTTGGGAGTGGGTTTAGGGGTCTGGGAGCACTGCTGGGAAGGTCTAATTTTGTGTCAAAATAGCAGTTTGGGCGTAGGTTGAGGGGAAAGGGGAATTAGGCCCTGTTTCTGAGGTGCATTTTTGCCATTGGCTTACATTGGTGGCCTGCAAGGCAGCTGTATTGCGTGTTTTGGGAAGCTGTTTGGGGGTGTTCTAGATTTTTGGAGTGGGTTTAGGGGTCTGGGAGTACTGCTGGGAAGGTCTAATCTTGTCTCAAAATAGCAGTTTGATTGAAGGTTGAGGGGAAAAGGGAATTAGTCCCTGTTTCTGAGGTGCATTTTGACCATTGGCTTACATTGGCGGCCTGCAAAGTAGCTGCATTGTATGTTTTTGGGAAGCTATTTGTGGGTGTTCTAGATTTCTGGGAGAGGGTTTAGGGGTCTGGGAGCACTGCTGGGAAGGTCTAATTTTGTGTCAAAATAGCAGTTTGGGCGTAGGTTGAGGGGAAAGGGGAATTAGGCCTTGTTTCTGAGGTGCATTTTTGCCATTGGCTTACATTGGCGGCTTGCAAGGTAGCAGTATTGCGTGTTTTTGGTGGGCAATTTGGGGGTGTTCTAGATTGTTGGGAGCGGGTTTAGGGGCCTGGGAGCACTGCTGGGAAGGTCTAATTTTGTCTCAAAATAGCAGTTCGGGCGTAGGCTGAGGGGAAAGGGGAATCAGGCCCTGTTTCTGAGGTGCATTTTTGCCATTGGCTTATATTGGCGGCCTGCAAGGTAGCTGTATTGCGTGTTTTTGGAAGCTATTTGGGGTTGTTCTAGATTTTTGGGAGTGGGTTTAGGGGTCTGGAAGAACTGCTGGGAAGGTCTAATGTTGTGCCTAAATATCAGTTTGGTCATAGGTTGAGGGGAAAGGGGAATTAGTCCCTGTTTCTGAGGTGCATTTTTGCCATTGGTTTACATTGGCGGCCTGCAAGACAGCTGTATTGCGTGTTTTGGGAAGCTGTTTGGGGGTGTTCTAGATTTTTGGGAGTGGGTTTAGGGGTCTGGGAGCACTGCTGGGAAGGTCTAATTTTGTCTCAAAATAGCAGTTTGGTTGTAGGTTGAGGGGAAAAGGGAATTAGTCCCTGTTTCTGAGGTGCATTTTGGCCATTGGCTTACATTGGCGGCCTGCAAAGTAGCTGTATTGCGTGTTTTTGGGAAGCTATTTGGGGGTGTTCTAGATTTTTGGGAGTGGGTTTAGGGGTGTGAGAGCACTGATGGGAAGGTCTCATTTTGTGTCAAAATAGCAGTTTGGCCGTAGATTGAGGGGAAAGGGGAATTAGGCCCTGTTTCTGAGGTGCATTTTGACCATTGGCTTACATTGGCGGCCTGCAAAGTAGCTGCATTGTATGTTTTTGGGAAGCTATTTTTGGGTGTTCTAGATTTCTGGGAGCGGGTTTAGGGGTCTTGGAGCACTGCTGGGAAGGTCTCATTTTGTGTCAAAATAGCAGTTTGGGCGTAGGTTGAGGGGAAAGGGGAATTAGGCCTTGTTTCTGAGGTGCATTTTTTCCATTGGCTTACATTGGCGGCTTGCAAGGTAGCAGTATTGCGTGTTTTTGGTGGGCAATTTGGGGGTGTTCTAGATTGTTGGGAGTGGGTTTAGGGGTGTGAGGGCACTGCTGGGAAGGTCTCATTTTGTGTCAAAATAGCAGTTTGGCCGTAGATTGAGGGGAAAGGGGAATTAGGCCCTGTTTCTGAGGTGTTTTTTTGCCATTGGATACATTGGCGGCCTGCAAGGTAGCTGTATTGCGTGTTTTTGGGAAGCTATTTGGGGGTGTTCTAGATTTTTGGGAGTGGGTTTAGGGGTGTGGGAGCACTGCTGGGAAGGTCTCATTTTGTGTCAAAATAGCAGTTTGGGCGTAGGTTGAGGGAAAAGAGGAATTAGGCCCTGTTTCTGAGGTGCATTTTTGCCTTTGGCTTACATTGGCGGCCTGCAAGGTAGCTGTATTGCGTGTTTTTGGGAAGCTATTTGGGGGTGTTCTAGATTTTTGGGAGTGGGTTTAGGGGTCTGGGAGCACTGCTGGGAAGGTCTAATTTTGTGTCAAAATAGCAGTTTGGGCGTAGGTTGCCGGGAAAGGGGAATTAGGCCCTGTTTCTGAGGTGCATTTTTGCCATTGGCTTACATTGGCAGCCTGCAAGGTAAATGTATTGTGTGTTTTTGGGAAGCTGTTTGGGGGTGTTCTAGATTTTTGGGAGTGGGTTTAGGGGTCTGGGAGCACTGCTGGGAAGGTCTAATTTTGTGTCAAAATAGCAGTTTGGGCGTAGGTTGAGGGGAAAGGGGAATTAGGCCCTGTTTCTGAGGTGCATTTTTGCCATTGGCTTACATAGGCGGCCTGCAAGGCAGCTGTATTGCGTGTTTTGGGAAGCTGTTTGGGGGTGTTCTAGATTTTTGGAGTGGGTTTAGGGGTCTGGGAGTACTGCTGGGAAGGTCTAATCTTGTCTCAAAATAGCAGTTTGATTGAAGGTTGAGGGGAAAAGGGAATTAGTCCCTGTTTCTGAGGTGCATTTTGACCATTGGCTTACATTGGCGGCCTGCAAAGTAGCTGCATTGTATGTTTTTGGGAAGCTACTTTTGGGTGTTCTAGATTTCTGGGAGCGGGTTTAGGGGTCTTGGAGCACTGCTGGGAAGGTCTCATTTTGTGTCAAAATAGCAGTTTGGGCGTAGGTTGAGGGGAAAGGGGAATTAGGCCTTGTTTCTGAGGTGCATTTTTTCCATTGGCTTACATTGGCGGCTTGCAAGGTAGCAGGATTGCGTGTTTTTGGTGGGCAATTTGGGGGTGTTCTAGATTGTTGGGAGTGGGTTTAGGGGCCTGGGAGCACTGCTGGGAAGGTCTAATTTTGTGTCAAAATAGCAGTTTGGGCGTAGGTTGAGGGGAAAGGGGAATTAGGCCTTGTTTCTGAGGTGCATTGTTGCCATTGGCTTACATTGGCGGCCTGCAAGGTACCAGTATTGCGTGTTTTTGGTGAACAATTTGTGGGTGTTCTAGATTGTTGGGAGTGGGTTTAGGGGTCTGGGAGCACTGCTGGGAAGGTATAATTTTGTGTCAAAATAGCAGTTTGGTCGTAGGTTGAGAGGAAAGGGGAATTAGGCCCTGTTTCTGAGGTGTTTTTTTGCCATTGGATACATTGGCGGCCTGCAAGGTAGCTGTATTGCGTGTTTTTGGGAAGCTATTTGGGGGTGTTCTAGATTTTTGGGAGTGGGTTTAGGGGTGTGGGAGCACTGCTGGGAAGGTCTCATTTTGTGTCAAAATAGCAGTTTGGGCGTAGGTTGAGGGAAAAGGGGAATTAGGCCCTGTTTCTGAGGTGCATTTTTGCCTTTGGCTTACAGTGGCGGCCTGCAAGGTAGCTGTATTGCGTGTTTTTGGGAAGCTATTTGGGGGTGTTCTAGATTTTTGGGAGTGGGTTTAGGGGTCTGGGAGCACTGCTGGGAAGGTCTAATTTTGTGTCAAAATAGCAGTTTGGGCGTAGGTTGAGGGGAAAGGGGAATTAGGCCCTGTTTCTGAGGTGCATTTTTGCCATTGGCTTACATTGGTGGCCTGCAAGGCAGCTGTATTGCGTGTTTTGGGAAGCTGTTTGGGGGTGTTCTAGATTTTTGGAGTGGGTTTAGGGGTCTGGGAGTACTGCTGTGAAGGTCTAATCTTGTCTCAAAATAGCAGTTTGATTGAAGGTTGAGGGGAAAAGGGAATTAGTCCCTGTTTCTGAGGTGCATTTTGACCATTGGCTTACATTGGCGGCCTGCAAAGTAGCTGCATAGTATATTTTTGGGAAGCTATTTGTGGGTGTTCTAGATTTCTGGGAGAGGGTTTAGGGGTCTGGGAGCACTGCTGGGAAGGTCTAATTTTGTGTCAAAATAGCAGTTTGGGCGTAGGTTGAGGGGAAAGGGGAATTAGGCCTTGTTTCTGAGGTGCATTTTTGCCATTGGCTTACATTGGCGGCTTGCAAGGTAGCAGTATTGCGTGTTTTTGGTGGGCAATTTGGGGGTGTTCTAGATTGTTGGGAGTAGGTTTAGGGGCCTGGGAGCACTGCTGGGAAGGTCTAATTTTGTCTCAAAATAGCAGTTCGGGCGTAGGTTGAGGGGAAAGGGGAATTAGGCCCTGTTTCTGAGGTGCATTTTTGCCATTGGCTTATATTGGCGGCCTGCAAGGTAGCTGTATTGCGTGTTTTTGGAAGCTATTTGGGGTTGTTCTAGATTTTTGGAAGTGGGTTTAGGGGTCTGGAGGAACTGCTGGGAAGGTCTAATGTTGTTCCTAAATATCAGTTTGGTCATAGGTTGAGGGGAAAGGGGAATTAGTCCCTGTTTCTGAGGTGCATTTTTGCCATTGGTTTACATTGGCGGCCTGCAAGACAGCTGCATTGCGTGTTTTGGGAAGCTGTTTGGGGGTGTTCTAGATTTTTGGAAGTGGGTTTAGGGGTCTGGGAGCACTGCTGGGAAGGTCTAATATTGTGTCAAAATAGCAGTTTGATTGAAGGTTGAGGGGAAAAGGGAATTAGTCCCTGTTTCTGAGGTGCATTTTGGCCATTGGCTTACATTGGTGGCCTGCAAAGTAGCTGTATTGCGTGTTTTTGGGAAGCTATTTGGGGGTGTTCTAGATTTTTGGGAGTGGGTTTAGGGGTGTGAGAGCACTGATGGGAAGGTCTCATTTTGTGTCAAAATAGCAGTTTGGCCGTAGATTGAGGGGAAAGGGGAATTAGGCCCTGTTTCTGAGGTGCATTTTTGCCATTGGCTTACTTTGGTGGCCCGCAAGGTAAATGTATTGTGTGTTTTTTGGAAGCTATTTGGGGGTGTTCTAGATATTTGGGAGTTGGTTTAGGGGTCTGGGAGCACTGCTGGGAAGGTCTAATTGTGTGTCAAAATAGCAGTTTGGGCGTAGGTTGAGGGGAAAGGGGAATTAGGCCTTGTTTCTGAGGTGCATTGTTGCCATTGGCTTACATTGGCGGCCTGCAAGGTAGCAGTATTGCGTGTTTTTGGTGAGCAATTTGGGGGTTTTCTAGATTGTTGGGAGTGGGTTTCGGGGTCTGGGAGCACTGCTGGGAAGGTCTAATTTTGTGTCAAAATAGCAGTTTGGGCATAGGTTGAGGGGAAAGGTGAAATAGGCCTTGTTTCTGAGGTGCATTGTTGCCATTGGCTTACATTGGCGGCCTGCAAGGTAGCAGTATTGCGTGTTTTTGGTGGGCAATTTGGGGGTGTTCTAGATTGTTGGGAGTGGGTTTAGGGGTCTGGGAGCACTGCTGGGAAGGTCTAATTTTGTGTCATAATAGCAGTTTGGTCGTAGGTTGAGAGGAAAGGGGAATTAGGCCCTGTTTCTGAGGTGTTTTTTTGCCATTGGATACATTGGCGGCCTGCAAGGTAAATGTATTGTGTGTTTTTGGGAAGCTATTTGGGGGTGTTCTAGATTTTTGGGAGTGGGTTTAGGGGTCTGGGAGCACTGCTGGGAAGGTCTAATTTTGTGTCAAAATAGCAGTTTGGGTGTAGGTTGAGGGGAAATGGGAATTAGGCCCTGTTTCTGAGGTGCATTTTTGCCATTGGCTTACTTTGGTGGCCTGCAAGGTAGCTGTATTGCGTGTTTTTGGGAAGCTATTTGGGGGCGTTCTAGATTTTTGGGAGTGGGTTTAGGGGTCTGGGAGCACTGCTGGGAAGGTCTAATTTTGTGTCAAAATAGCAGTTTGGGCGTAGGTTGACGGGAAAGGGGAATTAGGCCGTTTCTGAGGTGCATTTTTGCCATTGGCTTACATTGGCAGCCTGCAAGGTAAATGTATTGTGTGTTTTTGGGAAGCTATTTGGGGGTGTTCTAGATTTTTGGGAGTGGGTTTAGGGGTCTGGGAGCACTGCTGGGAAGGTCTAATTTTGTGTCAAAATAGCAGTTTGGGTGTAGGTTGAGGGGAAAGGGGAATTAGGCCCTGTTTCTGAGGTGCATTTTTGCCATTGGCTTACATAGGCGGCTTGCAAGGCAGCTGTATTGCATGTTTTGGGAAGCTGTTTGGGGGTGTTCTAGATTTTTGGAGTGGGTTTAGGGGCCTTGGAGCACTGCTGGGAATGTCTAATTTTGTCTCAAAATATCAGTTTGGGCGTAGGTTGAGGGGAAAGGTGAATTAGGCCCTGTTTCTGAGGTGCATTTTTGACATTGTCTTACATTGGCGGCCTGCAAGGTAGCTGCATTGCATGTTTTTGGGAAGCTATTTGTGGGTGTTCTAGATTTCTGGGAGAGGGTTTAGGGGTCTGGGAGCAATGCTGGGAAGGTCTAATTTTGTGTCAAAATAGCAGTTTGGGCGTAGGTTGAGGGGAAAGGGGAATTAGGCCTTGTTTCTGAGGTGCATTTTTGCCATTGGCTTACATTGCATTGGCGGCTTGCAAGGTAGCAGTATTGCGTGTTTTTGGTGGGCAATTTGGGGGTGTTCTAGATTGTTGGGAGTGGGTATAGGGGCCTGGGAGCACTGCTTGGAAGGTTTAATTTTGTGTCAAAATAGCAGTTTGGGCGTAGGTTGAGGGGAAAGGGGAATTAGGCCTTGTTTCTGAGGTGCATTGTTGCCATTGGCTTACATTGGCGGCCTGCAAGGTAGCAGTATTGCGTGTTTTTGGTGAGCAATTTAGGGGTGTTCTAGATTGTTGGGAGTGGGTTTAGGGGTCTGGGAGCACTGCTGGGAAGGTCTAATGTTGTGCCTAAATATCAGTTTGGTCATAGGTTGAGGGGAAAGGGGAATTAGTCCCTGTTTCTGAGGTGCATTTTTGCCATTGGCTTACATTGGCGACCTGCAAGACAGCTGTATTGCGTGTTTTGGGAAGCTGTTTGGGGGTGTTCTAGATTTTTGGGAGTGGGTTTAGGGGTCTGGGAGCACTGCTGGGAAGGTCTCATTTTGTGTCAAAATAGCAGTTTGGGCGTAGGTTGAGGGAAAAGGGGAATTAGGCCCTGTTTCTGAGGTGCATTTTTGCCATTGGCTTACTTTGGTGGCCTGCAAGGCAGCTGTATTGCGTGTTTTTGGTGAGCAATTTAGGGGTGTTCTAGATTGTTGGGAGTGGGTTTAGGGGTCTGGGAGCACTGCTGGGAAGGTCTAATGTTGTGCCTAAATATCAGTTTGGTCATAGGTTGAGGGGAAAGGGGAATTAGTCCCTGTTTCTGAGGTCCATTTTTGCCATTGGCTTACATTGGCGGCCTGCAAGACAGCTGTATTGCGTGTTTTGGGAAGCTGTTTGGGGGTGTTCTAGATTTCTGGGAGAGGGTTTAGGGGTCTGGGAGCACTGCTGGGAAGGTCTAATTTTGTGTCAAAATAGCAGTTTGGGCGTAGGTTGAGGGGAAAGGGGAATTAGGCCTTGTTTCTGAGGTGCATTTTTGCCATTGGCTTACATTGCATTGGCGGCTTGCATGGTAGCAGTATTGCGTGTTTTTGGTGGGCAATTTGGGGGTGTTCTAGATTGTTGGGAGTGGGTATAGGGGCCTGGGAGCACTGCTTGGAAGGTCTAATTTTGTGTCAAAATAGCAGTTTGGGCGTAGGTTGAGGGGAAAGGGGAATTAGGCCTTGTTTCTGAGGTGCATTGTTGCCATTGGCTTACATTGGCGGCCTGCAAGGTAGCAGTATTGCGTGTTTTTGGTGAGCAATTTAGGGGTGTTCTAGATTGTTGGGAGTGGGTTTAGGGGTCTGGGAGCACTGCTGGGAAGGTCTAATTTTGTGTCAAAATAGCAGTTTGGGCGTAGGTTGAGGGGAAAGGTGAATTAGGCCTTGTTTCTGAGGTGCATTGTTGCCATTGGCTTACATTGGCGGCCTGCAAGGTAGCAGTATTGCGTGTTTTTGGTGGGCAATTTGGGGGTGTTCTAGATTGTTGGGAGTGGGTTTAGGGGCCTGGGAGCACTGCTTGGAAGGTCTAATTTTGTGTAAAAATAGCAGTTTGGTCGTGGGTTGAGAGGAAAGGGGAATTAGGCCCTGTTTCTGAGGTATTTTTTTGCCATTGGATACATTGGCGGCCTGCAAGGTAGCTTTATTGCGTGTTTTTGGGAAGCTATTTGGGGGTGTTCTAGATTTTTGCGAGTGGGTTTAGGGGTGTGGGAGCACTGCTGGGAAGGTCTCATTTTGTGTCAAAATAGCAGTTTGGGCGTAGGTTGAGGGAAAAGGGGAATTAGGCCCTGTTTCTGAGGTGCATTTTTGCCATTGGCTTACTTTGGTGGCCTGCAAGGTAGCTGTATTGTGTGTTTTTGGGTGGCTATTTGGGGGTGATCTAGATTTTTGGGAGTGGGTTTAGGGGTCTGGGTGCACTGCTGGGTAGTTCTAATTGTGTGTCAAAAAAGCAGTTTGGGCGTAGGTTGAGGGGAAAGGGGAATTAGGCCCTATTTCTGAGGTGCATTTTTGCCTTTAGCGGAATTGTAATCTTTTTGCCATCGTTTTGGCGCGTGGCCGCCATCTTGGGGGTGGCTAGTGGCGAGTGTGCCACTTGTAGAGTGCTCTAGCGCTTATTCCAACTACAGGTGTGCCCTACTTAATGCTCGCTCTACCCGCGCAGCGGTGACGCGCAGCGGTAGCGCCTGGTCGGCGCCTGAGTCAAGCCAGAGTCCTGCCCGTCTGCGCCCGTCAGCGACCCGAAGGCGCGCGGGGCGGGCTCGGCCTTTCAATATGTGCCGAACAGGACCTCCTGCATTGCGCTACACTGCGGGGGAGCTTCGTGCTCTCCTCACTGCTTCCAGTGGCTGCTGTACTGTCTTCCCTGGGCGTCACCGTGGTAAGTCCATCTGCCCCGGTTGCGGTTGGCGTCCCTCACGTGCTCTGCCATGGCCCCCTGGCAATACCAGCGCCAGTGTGCGATATCACTGCATGCTACTAAACACTAGATCGGCATGCAGACATGCACAAGATATCTTTGAACTTCTGGTGTGGAAAATTAGTACGATTTGGTAAACATTATCTGCGCCATCTTGCCTTTTCCCCTGATGCCACACTTTTTGTCGTGCGCACCCGCCATTTTAGGTGCCTCAATCAGAACCACCCTCTGCACGCCACTGGCCCCCCAGCACAGCCCTTCGCCCTCACAAACCCCCCCACTCTCACATGCCTTGGGTCATAAACCCCTCTTCAGCGCAGCTCTGCCTCAGAACCCCATCCTGTTCCCAGCGCGACACCTCCCTTCATTTCTTTCATGATCCCAGGCCCTTTGATACAAACCCCTTTTCCTGTGTGCCCGTTTGTCTTCCTCGTTCCCAGGCCGCCACCTAGCTCTGCGGATACTGTTTATTGCCCCCCCCGTACAGTAGGAAGCTTCCCCCATTAAAGGACCCTCGAGTTGATCAAAGCCCCCACCCTATGAGATCCGATCAACCCCCCACCTTCCGTGAATCGGCGGAATGTCCAGCTGCGCGATGATCATCACCTGTTGTGACCGGGGTGGGGACTTCAACTGTAAATGTGTGTGGGAACGGGCCTGAAGGGGAGATTCCGAGGATGTCCTTTCATACTTCAAAGCATTGCAAGAATGTGTTACCTGCAATAAAATTCGTAAACTGTGTATAAGAGGCCAGGCCTCAGAGATGCGGTTAGAGCACCTCGTGACGATACTGGCTGTCCGAACTGATGTGTTCTCCTCCGGAGAGAATAAACCTTGTTTCCTGCCTTCCAGTCTCCAGCGCCTGCCTCTTCATTGATTAATATTTTGTGGGTTAAAGAGGCGATACCGCCGGGCAAATATTGATTGTCCCTGACCTGTTTTTACAATTGGCGTCCCAAGCGTGGGGCCCATCAGCGACACGTGGATCCAGTGGGAGAGGTCCTGACGACAGAGTGAACGACTGCAACGATCGGGAGAGCTCTTGCCCAATAGACCCTCGTCTGGCAGCCGATCATCCGAACTTCACTGGTTCCGAACAGACCTCTCTCGAGTGATCTACGGTCCTGACTGGGAACCATCAGGAGTGCCGCGAGGAATACGAGGAAAAGAGGACGATCGGGCGCTGGATTCGGAAGATAAGAAACTGTCCATACGGTCCGGGTAAGGTCGTGTAAACACGACGAATTGCGAAATGATTGTTTAATTGTTCGGAAAATACTAGTATTACTCTTTGTCGACTTGTTTGGAGATTCACTGTCTGCAAGCGGAGAAACAACAGGCTCTTTCTCTGTGCAAACAGTGAAGGATAGGTAACGCAGCCAGCGTGCCTATCTTTCTCCCCCACTGATTGGTTGTTTATTCACGGATTGTTTTCGGGAGATTTCCCTCTCCCACACTGATTAATTGTTTTTGACCCCGAGCTACTGTTCGCGGATTGTTTTCTGGAGATTCTCTGTCTGCAAACAGGAAAGAACAGGTTCCTCTTTGCAGATAGTGAAAGGGTAGAGGACGCAGACCTTTTGCGGGCCTACTTATTCTCCCCACTGATTGTTTATTGACTGTTTTGTTATTGGTTCATGAGGTATTCACTGCCTGCAAACAACGTAGAATAGGAATATTCTGTCTAGTCTTTGCACGCAGTGATAAGATAGGCAGTGCTGACTTTTGTCCTCGTTGCGAGCCGTCATGTCTGTCTTCTCCCCACTGATTGGTAGTTGGTTCAGCCCGGACCGTTTATTAGAGGTGGACCATCTAGCTGCGCTGGAAGGCACCCCTAATAAAGACATGTTCACAAAATATGGATTAGTTACCATAGCCTACAGTAAGCTGTGGCACAAGTGTACCAAAGAAAATCAAGAGAAACAGTGGCCACTGATAGGATCCTTCGATCTTGATAAAATAGAAACGTTAGAAATAGCCCTTTGTAGTAATAAGACAACGCCTATTATGCTCGACAGTCTCGGTATGTGGCGCAAAGAAGCAATGCAACGAAAGAAAAGAGACTAAGTCAGAGTAGGTAAAGGGATATATCGACAGGACAACCCTAAGACACAACGACCCGAAAGTAATCCCCCGACACTACGCACAGGACGACCAGACTTAGGGCAAAACCAATGTGCTTTTTGTAAATGTTCCGGGCACTGGAAAGCCCAATGCCCGACTCTACTGAACGAGGGTAAGAGCAGAGGGCCGACAGAAATAACAGGCCGGCAGAAAGGGAAAAGGCGTGAGACAAAGATGAATCAGACTGACACGGACAGGCCAGATAGAACCACCACGTTTGATTATGCCCGATGGCACAGATTTCGCCAGACCGATTTCAGCGACATGTTTGAGACCTCATAGATCGAACAACGCTAAGACGGAAAACCCAGTCTAGCTCTAAGTTACCCGGTGACGAACCCCGTACTACCGCTACTGTTCCCTAACACAAAAAGCCACCCTTTTCGGATAACCTACAGAAACAATACACAGAGTAGTCTCGGACAGATTAGTATACATTCCATTAATGAACTCAAACTTCGAGTGCAATGGGACTGATTACTCTCTGCTGCCCCCCCCCACTCTGTAAAAAAGGAAGCAATTACAGGCCTGCATAGACAACCCCCCATTACCCAGACATGCCTGTCCAAACAAAATACCTACCCCCATTTCGGAAGTTCCCGAAAATGCAGGTCACCGGTCACGCCCATCCGGAAGGTGAAACACACAGCACGTGTGGGGCGGGGCCTGCTGACAGCCATCGATCGAATCGCCAGTGGGATGTCCAGGAGGCACCACGGGCCCGGCATGAAATGGCCATCCCATCCTCTTCTTCATGGGGTGGGCTGGGAGGGAGAGGCGACGCGAACGAGCCTCTCCCACCTCCTCGGATAGGAGGTTTCCCAGCCCCGGTCCGGCCATCACAAATACCTCCGCTGAAATTGGTCCAGGTTGGGCTGGGAGGGAGAGGCGACGCGGACGAGCCTCTCCCACCTCCTCGGATAGGAGGTTTCCCAGCCCCGGCCAGGCGCCGAAATCCTCCAGCCAGGCGGCGCCCATACTTGCGCAGCACAGAACATGCACTGCGGCGGCCATACTTCCGCAGCACAGGACATACCACAGGCGGCCATACTTCCGCAGCACAGGACATGGGATGGCGCCGGCCATACTTGCGCAGCACAAGACATACGATGGCCCTCAAGTGTACTTGTGGAGCACGGGATGTGGAGTGGCCATCATGCATGCCCATGAAAGAGGGCAGCGTGGAGTGCACCGGGAGAGGGAGACGGCGCGAACGAGTCTCCCTCGCCCCCCCCCCCAGGTGGGGGCGCCACAGCTGCACCCTAGCCGAATTTCCTGCTCCTACGGCACGGTGTTCCATTTTTTCACCCCAAAAGGTCTCTTCCACTCTTGCAGGCTCGACGAAGGGCGGCTGCTGCAGGGCCTCAAAATGGCGTCTGGGCCCCCTGGAAGGCGGGTCTAGGCCGCTAAAGTAACTCTGACCAGCAGTGTAACTCGGACGCTTGCCCACCGGGGCACGAGCCCCCACCTCCGACAGCATCTCCACAGCCTTGAAGATTCTACAAAAGTCCCCGGAGCCCTCGGACCCTGCAGGCTTCCGGTGAGGAACAATTGCCTTGATCGCTAACGAAATAACCACGACATAGCCACCCCTTCTGTTAGCACGAGTTTTTGAACTGCCGAAAAGGACTCTGGTCCAACCGCCGGTTGTGGGAAACATTTTGTCCCTGATGCTACTTCCGGACTAACCCGGCCCCGCCCAAAATGGCGCCGGTGTCAATGAGAACTTACGAACACCTCGTGGTGTTTTTGCTAATAAGACTTGATGTTCTGAGATATGTATAGGATCCTTTGTACACTTGACGAAAAAGAGGGAGGGTTCACTTGACGAACATGTAAAAAGGATCCTGTTAAAAATGTTGGTTTCAATGTACGATTTATTATGATATTATTGTAACTGATACATAACCTCGCTTATGACACACACCCACGGTATGCATATAGGAACTCTGATTGCAACTAGTCCGACTGTGCTCCCAATTATGAAATGAATGCCCCTTGACCCCTTAACTATTGATAGACGTTTTTAGTTTCCTGCAAATGAATGAATGAACCTTTTTACATGTTTTTAATGCTGCAAAATACCCCCCTTACTGTACGTGCTTCAGCCATCGCCGTGTCCGGCCAAATACGATTGCACCCTCATATCTACATGCTGAACGATTGTGCAAATAAAGGTTTTCCAAACTATGAACAGGTATTGCATGCTTTTTAAATATGGGATCAGCGGGAGAGTTTTTCTGTGCACCCTGCTTTGCTCTCTTTTTAAGGTTATTAGAAGATGGTTGCTCAGCCCCGGATGGAGGATCGAATCTAAGACACGATACTCTGCCTTCAAATATGCGACTGGCTCAGGAACTAACGCATGGAGAAGGACCTCGACTTCTGAGGATGGGTAAAGCGAAGCGGTGTAAATGATAGAATGTTGAGGATGGGTAAAGTGAAACGGTGTAAATGATAGAATGTTGAGGATGGGTAAAGTGAAACGGTGTAAATGATAGAATGTTATAAGGGTATGGTACTCAAAGGTACGAGGGAACAGAGTTGGCCGAAGAGCTGATATGCCTTAGGACATCACAGCGTTGGAAAAGACTTAAGGACCCCGATAGCTAGATACATCTACAAACTAGATACCTCGCACTAAGTGCCTCTGATTTTTAACGTTTCCCTACACACGGCCTATAAGGACACACTGCCCCCCCTGGCTTCAGAAACCAAGACCCCAGGGATTCTATCCCGAGGAGATAAGACGAGTATGTGGTAAGTAAAGGGTTTTCGTGCCCATGCATTTGATATGCTCGAATGTTGTCCCCCCCCCTTCCCCTTTTTCCTCCCTCTACAGGTTACATTGGAATCACGACTGAGGCATGGTGAAGATCTGAAGCCTCGCCATGTCTGATACATGAAGCGGACTAACGCTGCAAGATGGCACCTAAGGACACCCACAAACTACTCTTGTAACGAAAGAGCCAATAAGTTGTATGATATGATGAAACACGATCACCCCTAATCCGTGTTGCGTGAATGAGCACATGTCACGTATGTCTGGAACTATGAGAAAATGTTTTTATGCGACTGAAGCGTTGACTTAACTAGTCAAAGGACCGAGAGTGCGAGAAGTGCGACACAATGGTGCCTTTTACTCAATGCATGTCCCTTGTACCCGGCCTAATGCTCGCCCGTCCCAAACTGCATGCTTTCGAAATTCTAACACAGACCCGTAATGTCTCATGTTGTGTAATGCGCTGAATAGCCTATCTTAATACACGGCCACCCCCCCATGTCGCACGTGTACTATTTAGCCTATTGTTGCACATCTCTCTCTCTCTCTCTCTCTCTCTCTCTCTCTCTCTCTCTCTCTCTCTCTCTCTCTCTCTCTCTCTCCTCCACACTCTCACTCTTCTGAACGACTAGCACCTAATTGGCAAACCGCCACCCCTGGTGCACGACCCGATTGGCTCCAAATACCGCAAGTAATTACACAAATTCATCTTAAATAAAATCACCTTGATGCCATGTTACTACCTCTCCTTTCTGCTAAATATTGATGAAACCTAAGAACTGGCCAAAAAAGAAAAAGGAAAGGACAGGTAAGACGACTGAGGTTCCCTAATCTGACCCGTAATAAGGGAACTACATGTCAGTGGCTTTTATGATAAAAATGCCTCAGGTAACACGACCTTCCCCGTCCCGAATTGTCCCAATACCCAAACAGTAAAGGTGATCGAAACATCCCCATCTTCCTAGAACGCCCCCAGTTTTGTATCAGCTGCCCCGGACGAGAGTTTAAAAACTGTCCCTCACCCCCGGTTGTAAGAGATGGGTCAACTTACAACTAACACAGGCCAGCCGTTGTTCCTAGAAATGATTTGTTGATGAGCAAGCTACAGAGTTTAGAATTCGAGAAATGTCACTGAACGCTTACCAACTGAACTGTGGCCTTCTGCTAGATAACACCCTCATGACACAAAGCAAGACGATAGTCCCTCACCCCAGTTTGCTATGTTCCTAGTTGTTTTCCATAAGACCCCGGTTTTTAATGAAGTAGTCAGGTTGTAAGAGACTCTGTAGGAATTAGAATGATGTTTGCAAAGTTAAGATTAGACCGAAATGAAGAAATTGTTGCAATAAACCCTGTTAAAAGTGAAATGTTTAGCTGAAAGGTAGGAGGCATTGGTAGAATGAAAAATTGTTTAGCCTATGTTCGTTCCTCAGAAAGATGCCTATCAGACCATGGTGATAGCCCGTTGCACTTTTTCGTAACATATAAAGCCCTGGAGAACGGTATAGCTTCGTAAGGCTCGTACTAGGAAAGTGGGTCTCTGCCAGAAGAACTGACGTGACTGTAATAAACAAAATGCAATGAATAAGTACCAGATCTCGTACCACGACAATGAATGTAACACCAACAAACACCAAAGAAATAGTTACGAAGGAAAGTTATAGGAAATCCAGCAAGCCCATCATCAATTATTTATATATTGGTTGTGAACCCCAATGTAACGGATGTTCCTCATTTGCTTGGAGCTGGGAGAGAAATAGACTTATGTGATTACCTTCCTCTGCCAATTCTCTAAAGACTGTCTTTTCAAACTCATTTAAGGGTACCACTGTCGGAGGAGAGAGGGACCGGATGTGGGAGCATGCGGCCTGACTACAGATCGTGGAACATCTGCGACATTGGCCAAGGCGAGACCGCAACAGTAAGGAGTCGCAGGACGA
Source organism: Lissotriton vulgaris (assembly GCF_964263255.1). Taxonomy (NCBI): domain Eukaryota; kingdom Metazoa; phylum Chordata; class Amphibia; order Caudata; family Salamandridae; genus Lissotriton; species Lissotriton vulgaris. The sequence continues at coordinate 1,298,955 of NW_028254839.1, read as the reverse complement.
GGCACTGTTTCCGACAAAATGAGAGGAAAGGGCTGACCTGATGCCCCTGCTCGATGATCAACGTGTGCCGAAAAGTCCCCGCTCTCTGAACTCGGTCATGGGCCCGCCTACCTAAAATTTTCCGTCCCCCTGGTCTGTTCCCGATCTGGCCCTGCTCCATCCCCCCTTTTTCTCCGACCTACCCTAAGGACTACTCACCCACCCCTTCTTCCACCCGAACTCTTTGACAATCGACTCGAAAGGACACAGGGCGAAAAGGACCTTTTTGACCAGGAAAGCGAGGAAAAGGTCATGCCCTGCAACGCGGGACCTAGAATAGAGCTGGACACATAGCTCCACCGCCGGTGCTCCACAGTGCCAACAGAAGACGACAAAGAATGCTGAGAACTCACTAATAATGGTCCATGACCAGAGGACTTCCCCTTCGAACAATGACACCCCTGACTATCGTTTTTACTACGTCTCATTTCTCTCCCAGCCACCATTGTATTGATTATGCTCCAACCGAATACGAAATGAACTTACATATGTAATAACCTATCAGTCCATATTCCGAATGACTATAAGCATCTATGAAATGTACCTAATGCTCTCACTACAGAATTGTTTTTGTCCGATATTGCATTACTATGACTTTCCTGCAACGAGCTTAACGATAGGCCCGCCTCCTAAGACGAAAGATTTTAAATGTAATGTTTATAGCTCCTTCACCTGGGTTCCTACTTCTTTACTTATGACCGCCGCAGTAGACATGGATAGGAAATAGGCCAGCAAGATGTCTTGGAAATGTTAAAGGGAGGACTGTGGAAAATTAGTACGATTTGGTAAACATTATCTGCGCCATCTTGCCTTTTCCCCTGATGCCACACTTTTTGTTGTGCGCACCTGCCATTTTAGGTGCCTCGATCAGAACCACCCTCTGCACGCCACTGGCCCCCCAGCACAGCCCTTCGCCCTCACAAACCCCCCCACTCTCACATGCCTTGGGTCATAAACCCCTCTTCAGCGCAGCTCTGCCTCAGAACCCCATCCTGTTCCCAGCGCGACACCTTAATTTAATTTAATTTAAAGGAGCTTGTAGAGCGCCTGGTGACGCCTCCCGGCGTGTCCCCGCGCTGTGGAGAGAGTGTGAGAAGGAGTAGAGGAAAACCCATCACCAAGTAAAGAGGCAGGTTTTTAGTTTCTTCCTAAACAGGATTTCATTAGTCTCCATCCTGATATCCGCAGGAAGAAGGTTCCATTTCCTGGCCGCCAAAGTCCGGAAGGATTTGCCTCCCATTCTGGCTTTTTTGGGGCGTGTGGTTCTGAGCAGACCCATACCTTTAGATCTAAGCGACCTGCTCGGTTCATAGACAGTAGCCAAATCCGACATGTAGGCCGGTGCTCTGTGATGAATTATTTTATGGCACCACAGCATAGCTTTAAAGTCAATCCTCTTCCTGATGGGCAGCCAATGGAGGGCTACAAGAGAGGGGCGAGATGGAGCTCGCCGAGGGAGCCTTAAGACCAGGCGAGCTGCCGAATTTTGTAACACCTGAAGCTTTTTAATATTTTTCTCAGATGTACCCATGAGCAGCACGTTTCCGTAATCAATACGGGACGTTATCAGTGCTTGCGTCATGGTACGCCTGGAATTGATAGGTAACAGGTCAAGGGTACGGTTCAGAGTTTTCATTACCCCAAAGCATTTGCCCACCGTTTTTCTTATGTGGCTGTCAAAGGACAATTTATTGTCCACCCACACACCCAAGTTCTTGGCCTCTCGGGATGGGGAGGGCAAAGGACCAAGGCAGCTGGGCCACCACTCATTCGTCCATTTAGCCTCATTGCCTCCCATGATGAGGACCTCTGTCTTAGTCCCGTTAAGTTTCAGACAGTGGTCGTTCATCCAAGTGGCAAGTTTAGTCATGCAGGCATTGAAATTATCAGCTTCCTTGGAAGGGGCTTGGGTCAGAGAAATAAGGAGCTGCGTGTCGTCGGCGTAGGAGACAAGCTCCACGCCGAACGATTGCACTACCTCTGCCAGTGGGGCCATATATAGATTAAACAGGGTAGGGCTCAGGGCAGAGCCCTGAGGCACCCCCTGCTCAAGCCTCACCCTATCGGAGAGAAAGCTCCCCCTTTGGACTTGAAAGCTTCTGTTAGTCAAGAAAGCCTTCAGCCATCCCAGTGCCTTATTGGTGAATCCAGCTTTATTTAGACACTGTAGCAGGATGGAGTGTGCTACAGTGTCAAAAGCGGCACTGAGATCAAGCATGATGAGGGCCATTGTCTTTCCCTCATCTGCTCCCTCACGTAGGGTTTCTGTGGCCCTCAAGAGGGCTGTCTCCGTTGAAAACCCTGATCTAAAACCCGACTGGGATTTATGGAAAGCATTATGGGTCTCCAGATGTTCCATCAGTTGGGTGTTAGCGATTTTCTCTGCCAACTTGGCGACATACGGTAGAAGGGATATGGGTCGTAAATTATCCATTACGTCCACACTGATGTTGGGCTTTTTCTTAATAGGTAGCACTATAGCCTGTTTCCATTCCTCCGGGAGACAAGAGGTTGAAAAGGAAGTTAGTAATAGGTGCCTCAAGTGAGGTTCCAGAACTGAGAACCTCCCTTCATTCCTTTCATGATCCCAGGCCCTTTGATACAAACCCCTTTTCCTGTGTGCCCGTTTGTCTTCCTCGTTCCCAGGCCGCCACCTAGCTCTGCGGATACTGTTTATTGCCCCCCCCGTACAGTAGGAAGCTTCCCCCATTAAAGGACCCTCGAGTTGATCAAAGCCCCCACCCTATGAGATCCGATCAACCCCCCACCTTCCGTGAATCGGCGGAATGTCCAGCTGCGCGATGATCATCACCTGTTGTGACCGGGGTGGGGACTTCAACTGTAAATGTGTGTGGGAACAGGCCTGAAGGGGAGATTCCTAGGATGTCCTTTCATACTTCAAAGCATTGCAAGAATGTGTTACCTGCAATACAATTCGTAAACTGTGTATAAGAGGCCAGGCCTCAGAGATGCGGTTAGAGCACCTCGTGACGATACTGGCTGTCCGAACTGATGTGTTCTCCTCCGGAGAGAATAAACCTTGTTTCCTGCCTTCCAGTCCCCAGCGCCTGCCTCTTCATTGATTAATATTTTGTGGGTTAAAGAGGCGATACCGCCGGGCAAATATTGATTGTCCCTGACCTGTTTTTACACTGGACACGGCTAAGCCACTGTGTCTCATGCTCACCGAGACATGGTGGGGAGAATTTTCGAATCCAGACGTCGCCATGGCAATCCCGCCTGATTACAATGTTTTCAGGAGGGACAGAGCTATGGGAAGGGGCGGTGGAGTGGCACTGGTGGTGAGGAAAGACACAGCTTGTACTATCTTGCCAGTGGAGGATATTCGTGGTTCGGAGGCCCTTGCTTTTTCCATCGCTCTGGCTCCGCATCAATCAGTTAAGGGGCTATTGGTCTACAGACCGCCTGGCCCAACCGGAATGTTTTTTGAAGATCTTGACTCCGTCTTATTGAGACTGGCCCTGAAAGCAGAACACTGCATCGTGGCCGGGGATTTTAACTTCCGGATGGATGATCCTTCGGACGCGGTCGCAATTAAAATCTTAGAGGCTACGGCACCATTGGGATTGCTTCCCTATTTACATGGGCCGACGCATGACAGGGGGCACACTCTGGACCAGGTTTTCTCGACTTCCCCTTTAGAGGTGGTAGAGATTATCCCGGTACTATGGTCAGACCATTTGCTGGTTAACTTCTCGATCAAAGGCACAGTTAAACTGACTGTTGCCGCCCCACAGCAGCATGGTCGAACCCATAGGGCGTACCATCGAGCGACCCCTGAGATGCTGGCTCAGGCTGCTCTGGATCCTCCCTGCCCTCTCTCTGGAGACCTGACGAAGGATTTGGAGTCCCTGCAGGTGTGGCTGGCTGACAGGCTTAACGATCTCGCCCCAGAACTAGCCCCCCGTCTCACTCCTAAACGAGTTTCCGCCCCTTGGTTTACCGTAGCATTGTCGGCTAAGCGGCAGCAGTGCAAGGTAGCTGAAAGAGCTTGGCGGGTAAAATATGATGTGGAGGCTAAGGTGACTTTTAAGAGCGTGGTTAAGGAGTATCATCGGACATTCGCCTAGGTAAGAAAGTCTACCTGGCAGGGAGGATAGAAGCTGCCTCCAACTCCTGCAAGGAGATTTTCTCTATAGTCAGGGAATTTACATCTCCACGGATAAACATCGCTGAGGAGAGGCCCTCTGACTCTTGGGCCGCGGATCTTGCGGGTTTTTTCACTAGCAAGATCCAACTTATACAGGCTTCCTTTCCGCCGGTTACACCCGCGGAGCGGACTATCACTGAGGCCAATCGATCGCCCCTGGCTTCGCCAGGCCTGACACTGGGCGCATTTCCACCTATATCGGCGCCCGCCTCTTTAGCACTTATGGGCAACTTGAAATCAGGCTCGCCCTTGGACCCTTGCCCTGCTAAAATTCTGGCGAAATTGGCTGAGGTGATTAATCCATTGGCTAATCCGTTGCTGAATCTCTCGCTGAGCCAGGGAGTAGTCCCGCAGGCTTGGAAGCAGGCAATGGTCATCCCGCTGCTCAAGAAGCCTGGTCTGGACCCTAAGGCCCCTGTTAACTATCGGCCTATCTCTCTGCTGCCGGCTCTTACAAAAATTGTTGAAAAGCACGTGCAGATGGTGCTCTCCAATTTTCTAGAGTCGAATGAGATTCTGCACGCCACCCAGTCAGGTTTCCGCCCTAATCTCAGCACGGAGACTGCGCTCCTCGAGGTCTCCGAAACAATCAAGGGGATCTTGGATTCAGGGGGCAAAGCCATGCTGGTGATGCTGGATTTGTCGGCGGCTTTCGACACCGTCCCCCATGATGGTCTTCTCACAAGACTCTATGAGATAGGACTTCGGGGGACGGTGTTCAGCTGGTTTTCTTCCTTTCTAGCTGGCCGCCGGCAAACGGTCTGGGCCACGCCAGATTCCGCCGCGATGCCGCCTCTGGGTGTCGGGGTCCCTCAGGGCTCTATCTTGAGCCCGACCCTCTTTAATATCTTCATGACCCCTTTGGCGGCGTTGGCGGAGTCGTTTGGGGCCTGGATCGTATCTTATGCCGACGACACCCAGCTCCTCTTCTCGTGTAAGAGAGGAGGAGATTTTGAGGGGGAGAGTATTCGGGATTGCCTTGGGGCTGTGTTTCAATGGTTCCAACTGCACAGCCTCAAGTGCAATTCCGATAAGTCCGAGGTACTCTTCTTTGGGTGCGACATGGAGCCAGACTGGCAGGCTTGGTGGCCTATTAACATGTTCCCCCCAACGTGTTCATCCCAAATGGCTAAGAACTTGGGTGTTAAGATGGACACGGGGCTGACAATGAAGGCCCAGATTCTGGGGGTGTCGGGCATGTGTTTCGGTCTCCTCAGGATGCTACGGAGGTTTCTTCCCCTATTATCGGAGGAGCACAGGAAGTTGACTGTACAGGCCCTGATAGGCTCCAGGTTGGATTATTCAAACGTTCTATACCTGGGCCTGCCAGAGTACCTGTTACAGCGGCTACAAGTTGTGCAGAATGCTGCGGCGAGAGCGATCTACGGACTGAACAGACGTGCCAGTGCCGCGGGCTTGCTCCAGACCTTGCACTGGCTCCCAATCCGTAAGCGGATTGCCTTTAAAGCTCTGACCCTGACATACAAGGCCCTCCATGGGACGGGAGCCAAGTATCTCCAAAGGAGACTTGCCTTTTACCAACCGGCTCGCTCTCTGAGGTCAGAATCCCTATTTTTGGCGACTGTCCCACGAGTGAAGAGAGCGCGCCTGGGAGGTCGCTCCTTTGGATTACTGGCGCCCCAATTATGGAACTCTCTGCCTCTTTCCTTTCGGGGAGCCACTTGCTTACTAGCTTTTAGAAAGGACCTTAAAACCTGGTTGTTCACCCAGTAGGCCTCCTTTTTTTTTCCTTGTTGTTTTCTTTTTGTCTGTAATTCTTATCTTTTAATGTGTTATGTTAGTTTACTGCAGCCTCTTCAATTAAAAGCGCCGGGACACTCTTTTTGAGTAGCCGCGCGCTCTACACAAACCATTTTAACATAACATAACATAACATTGGCGGCCTGCAAGGTAGCTGTATTGCGTGTTTTTGGGAAGCAATTCGGGGGTGTTCTAGATTTTTGGGAGTGGGTTTAGGGGTCTGGGAGCACTGCTGGGAAGGTCTAATTTTGTGTCAAAATAGCAGTTTGGGCGTAGGTTGCCGGGAAAGGGGAATTAGGCCGTTTCTGAGGTGCATTTTTGCCATTGGCTTACAATGGCAGCCTGCAAGGTAAATGTATTGTGTGTTTTTGGGAAGCTATTTGGGGGTGTTCTAGATTTTTGGGAGTGGGTTTGGGGGTCTGGGAGCACTGCTGGGAAGGTCTAATTTTGTGTCAAAATAGCAGTTTGGGCGCAGGTTGAGGGTAAAGGTGTGGATTTTTAGTTCGTGAACTGAACATCATCTGCGCCATCTTGCCCCTTCCTCAGACTCACGTATGAACATACACGACAGCCATTTTAGGTACCATGGTCTCCCCGTTCACGATCGCTCATCAGTGCACTTCCCTGACCCTGCAAGCATCCCCCGTGCACCCTGGCTGCCCCCGCTCTCACATGCGCAAGTCATGAACTCTCCCCTTCCACATGACTCTGTCTCTGAGAATCACACCCCGCGCCTGACCAACACCTCCTTTCCTTCCATGAATACCCCTCTTTTGATAAACCCTTCCTCTACGCTCGATTGTCCACACCAATCCTTCCTTTCATGAATATCTCTCCTTTGATGACCCCTTCCTCTGAGCCTAATTGTCTGCACGGACCGCTGGTCATCCCTTAGCCTGAGGATACAGTTTATTGCTCACTACTGTATGCACTCGCCCCTCTTCAAAGGAGCTACTATTGATCACGACCTCCCCACCCCCTGAGATTCGATCAGGCGCACACATTCCAAAGGAATCGGCAGAACACTCAGCTGCCAGATAGCCCCCTCCTATTGTATGAGGGGTAAGGGCCTCTACTGTAGCCATGTGTTGAAATGGGCCGGAACTGGAGGGGGGTACCGGGGATGTCATCTTCATACTTCACAATGTCTTTATTGTAATAAAGAGCGTTCACATGTCTTAAACCAGTGTTTAAAAGACCAGGCCTCAGAGAGGCTAAAGAGAGCACCTCGAGACGATGCCTTGTTGTCCGATCTGACATGTTCTGCTCCGTCGGAATAAAACTTGTTTCCTGTCTTCCTGTCTCCAGCGCCTGCCTCTTTATTTGATAACTCGTAATGGTATCAGAGGCATTTAACGCCGGGCAAAATTAACTTAAAAGCATCGACTGAATCGCCTGACCATTTTTGTATTTGATTTTCATCAATTGGCGTCCCAAACGCGGGGCCCATCAGCGACACGTGGATCCAGTGGGAGAGGTCCCGACGACAGAGTGAATGACTGCAACGATCGGGAGAGCTCCTGTCCGATAGACCCTCGTCTGACAGCCGATCATCTGAACTTCACTGATTCTGAGCAGACCTCTCCCAAGTGATCTACGGTCCTGACTGGGAACCACCAGGAGTGCCACGGTAGCAACAGAGAGTAGAGGACGATCGGGCGCTGGAAGCGGAAGACGAGAAACTGTCCATGCGGTCCGGGTAAGATCGTGACACACGACGAATTGCGAATTGATTGATTGTTTTTTGATTGAAATACTAGTATTTGCTTTGTCGCTCTTTGAGATATTCGCTGCCTGCAAACGGGGAGGAATAGGAATATTCTATCTCCCTTTGCGGATAGTGAAGGGTAGGTAACGCGGACTTTTGTCCCCCATTGTAATCTGCCGTACCTATTTTTCTCCCCATTGATTGATTGTTTGATCGAGCATTGAATTGTTCGAAGTTGGTTCTCTTAAAGGATCTTCTCTGCCTACAAACGGGGAAGAATAGGAATATTCTCTCTCCCTTTGCAGAAAGTGAAGGGTAGGTAACGCAGGCTTTTGCCCCCATTGTAACCCGTCGTGCCTATTTCATTCCTCATTGATTGATTGTTTGTCCGAACATTGACTGTTTGGAATTGGTTCTTTTTGGAGGTATTCTCTGTTTGCAAATAACGTAGAATAAAAATATTCTGTCTAGTCTTTGCAAGTAGTGAAAAGATAGGTAGTGCAGACCTTTGTCTCCCGTTGTAATCCGTCATGCCTATCTTCTCCCCATTGGTTAGTAGTTGGGTCAACCCGGACCGCTTATTAGAGATGAACCATCCAGCTCCATTGGAAGGCACCCCTAATAAGGACATGTTCACTAAGCAAGGACTAGTCGCTATAGCTTATAGTAAGTTATGGCATAAATATACAAAAAAGGATCCCGAAAGTCAGTGGCCACTGATAGGTTCCTTTGACGATCATAAAATAAAAACATTAGAAGCAGCTGTAAAAAAAATAAGGCAACGCCCACCATGCTCGATAGTATCGGCATGTGGCGCAAAGAAGCAGAGCAACGAAGGAAAAGAGAAGACGCAAAAATAGGGAAAGAATTACGAAAGGCAGCCCACCTGGCCGCTAAAGAACTAAATGAAGAAATAAAAAAGAGAGAGGAAGTTAAACAAACGCAAGAATCAGGGTTGGCAGGCCAATGCCCTGTTAGGACCCCCTCTACGCTCTACCCGGAGATGCCCTCCAAACAGCGGGCAAATGACGAGTTACTGCTCGGTCCTCCGATTATCTACATGCCCCCTCCTTATGCTCCCTGCCAGCCTCTAGCACAGCACTTACCAGTTCTGAGTGCGGGCGAGGGTGACCCTAGTGCTAGTGCCCCGGCTCTTGCGGCCTTCGCACCGGCCACATTGGTAACAACATCAGATGAACTCGAGACTGGCAAGCAGCCAACAGCCAGACCAAATAGGTTGAGCAAAGACGAGCGGGATGGAATTGACAAGATAGCAAAGACACTGGTAGAACGGAAGGAGAGTGAAGAATATACAATGGATATGCACAATTCACACGCCGGTAGTCACAGACGGCATTTCATTTTACGGTTCAGCTACCACACCCTGAACGCATATGAGGATTGGTATCAAAATAAGGGTCCTGCTAAGCTGACGGCTCTATATAGAAGGGTCGATGTTGGAGATGGGACTGAGAGCGATGTGACGGACCTCTTCATACAAACGCTTGAAGTCTTCCGCCACCTCACGGAACAGAAACCAGAGGTCAAGATCACAGTCCCTGAGACGGTTGAGCCCCCATTAGAAGCAGCCAACACTATGATGCCTATCAGAGAAGCCTCCCCCTACTGGGTTCCCCCAAGAGGTCAGGGAACAAACGACGATATCAACCACGCAGATGCAAAAGGGAGGGTTGTGTACAATTGGGTTTACCAACCATGGGATCGGCAAGATATTTTAACTTTTAGGCAAACCCTGCCCGATTTGAGAAAGAACCCAACAGCATTTTATACCGAACTAGGTACAGCCTTGGGCTCAACCATAATGACTCTAGCGGATATTGATTTGTTTTTCGGGTTATGTCTGCCGGCCGATGTGTGGAAGCATATCCGGAAAGCCGACCACACAGATCTGTTCGGACATACCTGGAATCAACTCAGTGAACTAGATAGGCAGCGAGAGCCCGGAAAGAAACCTGTAAAAGACATTCTGGAACTCCCGGACAAAATAGTGCAGAAGCTAAAGACGTTGATCCCAGAGAAGAAGGTAGACTGGTCGGTAGTCACGGCTTGCCGTCAGAAACCCCAGGAGGACGTATCAGAATACTTCTCCCGATTTGAGACGGTGTTCTCCGACTACAGTGGCCAAGACATGACCACCGCAACCGGACAACACCTATTCGTGCAAAACTACGTAAAGGGGCTATCGCAAGAGGTCTCCCAAAAGTTACAAACGAGCGAGAGTAGTTGGGGGGCCTCCAAACCTGCAGCTATCCTTCAGATGGCTCAGTATTACGAACACCAAAAGAACGAGAACGAGAGGGCGACTGAGAGAAAGAAAAAGGACTTAAAGGAACGAGTGATGATTGCTCAATTGCAGGGAGTAACTACAGGAAGGGAACGGTATAGGGGAAACTACCAGTCGAATGCCCCTAGGAATCCACCCTCTAGAGACCGCACACCCACACCCGGCGCTCCACGAACAGACCTCGATGAGAACCAGTGTGCATTTTGTAAAGAATTTGGCCATTGGAAGTCTCAATGCCCGGCCCTCCGGGAAATGATTAAAAATAAAGAGACAAGGGACATGGCAAATGGCCCCAGGACTAGAGGGCAGGGACGAGGGCACACCCACGACACCAACAATGACAGACCTGGCAGACCGAACACATTTGACCGCCCCCGACAGAATCAGTGCCAACAGTCTGACTGCAGCAATGCTCACGACTCTGCATAGGACTGCCAGGGGCAAGGGAGGGATCCAGTCGAGCTCTGTGTTGACCAGCAAGGTCCTTACGTCACCGCTAAGGTCCTGGGTACAAAGTCTCCATTCTTGGTAGACACTGGAGTGACACGTAGTGTATTATCAAAGCAACTGATTCCAAGGGCACCCTTGTCTGGCTCACACATTACATCGATAGGTTTCGATGGAACGCCCTCCACTAATCCCCTGTCTGTACCTATCTCCTTTGACCTAGGAAACAACCCCACTGACACAACATTTCTGCTCTCCTCCAACTCCCCTGACGCCATTATGGGTATTGATTTACTAAAACATTTCCGAGCTACTATTAGGTTTTCCCCAGATGGAGTCCGAGTCATCCTGTACGACAACCCGAGCATGTCCAGATCCCGCCCCGCACGACATATGTATCCTATAACAGATGCTGACCTATCCTTGCTCGACACCCTACCCCTGTACCTATGGGCCAGAAACGACTCGGATGTAGGACGAATGATGATCGACCCTGTACACATAACTGTTCGACCAGATGCAATACTCCCGAAACTCCCACAGTACCGGATATCGCCCGAAGGCGAGAAGGCATTGGTAGCGATTATTCAGTCCCTGGTAGATGCAGGAGTGGTAGAGGAAGTGGTTAGTAATGTCTGCAACAGCCCTATCCTACCCATTGTTAAGAAGCAAGGTGAGGGAGATGAGAAAGCGTACCGCTTCATCATCGACCTGCGAGAAGTCAACAAAGTAGTGGTGCCACAGTACCCTGTAGTCTCAGACATCACCACCATTCTGACCCTCATCCCGTCCACTGTCACCACCTTCACCGTTATTGATCTCAAGAATGCATTTTTCTCTATCCCCATCCATCCAGACAGCCGTTATCTCTTCGGCTTCACTTTAAAAAACCGTTCATACCGATTTTGTAGAGCTCCCCAGGGCTACACTGAAAGTCCCAGCATTTACAGCCAGGCCCTCAAAAGACAGCTGTGTAGAAAAGTTAGCCCATATCGCACCCGATGCCCAGGCTGCTGGTGCAGGGCGACTCTTCGTTTCCATCTTGAATAATTACCAAATAAAGAGACGGGCACTGGAAGCAGGAAGACAAGGAAAAAGGTTTATTACTCATGAGGGGAGCCTGTCATTTGGGACACTCGCATAGTGTCTTCGGGAGGTGCTCTAACAAGTTTCTCTGAGGCTTCGTCTTTTATACACAGGTTTATGGCACACACACATCCTTCATTACAATCAAGACATTGTAAAGTACGAAGATATTCCAACACGTGGCTACAGTAGGGGCCCTTATCCTCCATACAATAGGAAGGGGCTGTCATGCAGCTGAGTGTTTCTGCTGATTCCTTTGGAATGTGTGCTCCTGAGCGAATCTCAGGGGGTGGGGTGGTCATGATCAATAGTGGCTCCTTTCAAGAGAGGCGAGTGCATACAGTAGTGGGCAATGAACTGTATCCTCAGGCTAAGGGATGACCAGCGGTCCATGTAGACAATTAGGTTCAGAGGAAGAGGTCATCAAAGGAGGGGTATTCATGGAGGGACAGGAGGTGTTTGGTCAGGCGCGGGGTGCGATTCTCAGAGACAGTCATGCGGGAGGGGAGGGCTCATGACTTGTGCATGTGAGAGCGGGGCAGTCAGGGTGCATGGGGGAAGCTTGCAGGGTCAGGGAAGGGGCGCTGGTGATCGACCGCAAACTGAGAGACCATGGTACCTAAAATGGCTGTCATGTACGTGTGTGCATGGGTCTATGCTAGCGGGATAACACAGTCAGTGTTTGAGTGATATCTGTTCTGCTTACACCGAGGGGTACTGTGAACACAAATGAACGCCGCTTATGTACATACACATTGCTATTTTCAACAGTCGCCGCTTTTTTACATACGCAAGTTCAATTTCTATCTAGTCGATGCTATAGGCAGAATGCAATACATGTTAATTTACATTTGTTGGTTCTTCATACAAGCCTAGAGATTGGCATAATGTTTTAGTCGGTGTAGAATCAAGGAAGAATGTTCCGACATATTAAAAAAATCAGGTTCACATTTTCTCTCCAGTGACATCAACATACAGGGAAAATTGCTCTGATACCTTCGGGTCTTGTCAGTACTATAAGAGACGTTTGAAAAACTAACTACATGAGTGACCGATGAAACATTTTGAAAGGCAATACAAAAAATGGTTGAGGGAGGGATTCAATTCGATACAAGCAATTTAGTCAAGGGGTGAGTAGAAAGTTCTGGAAAGGGGGAGGGTCTTTGTCGCAATGTCTTTTAACAGAGTCCGTCTTCTCTTGTTGGCGCTGCTGAGCACCGGCGGTGGAGCTATAGGTCCAGCTCGGGTTCATCCTTACACGTTGCAGGGTGCGATCAGTCCTCTGCTGTTAGATCACAGTCCTGTTTCCTAACATATTTTCTTAGGGGTGCCTCAAGCTGGGCACCTGCGTGTCTTTTCTTTTTCCGTGGCAAAACCTCATTCTATAGTCAAAAGTTTATGCGAAAAGGGTGAGTTTGTTGGATAATCGAAGGAAGAGAGGGCGGAGCGGGGCCAGATCTTTGAACACACCAAGGGACCAAGGGAGCAAAGGACAACGAGCAGGCAAGCACAACAGTCGGACTCAAAAGGGGACGGGGGACTTCAGGCACGAGTGGGTCAGCGAGTCGAGGGCTTCAAGGCAGCCCTTCATTCCTCCATCTGCTGAGTTTTGAAAGTTATGTCTCGTCCCGCGTCTCGTTGCTCTGCGGCTCCACCTTTGGTCGTCACACGTGCTCCATGATCTGTGGCCAGGCTGTGCGTCACGTCCAGCTCCTCTCCTCCGGTGATTGTATCTTTGAATGGGTAGAAAACAAGTTTTAGAAAAACTGGCAGGAGAAGACATTTATACATCTCAATTCCGTCCCCAATCCTATGTAGGTGGGGAAAAGGTTCATCGGTCACAGTCAGAAGTCGTCACTTATGGAGTCTGTAGAAGGGCATGGCTTATTGAATTCATAGACCTGCTTAGCGTTCATTCGCGACATATGATGAAAGAAGTTGGAATTTTATACACAGTGTATTACATCAAATTCAAAATCGAGTCCTTATGTGGAGACTCGTCCTTCCCTTTAACCCAAGTATCGACAATCTTACATCTCCCTTCGGGGTCGGCTAACTCTTGCAAGCAGGGGCGTTATCGTCAAGAAGAAGGGGGAAGGGGCAGATGTAAAACATGGCTTTCCTGGGGAATGACCGTTAATCAAGGTCATCAATTACGTTTCGTGGGTAGCTGACATGATGCTAGGGTTGATCGGGGGCGCGTGGGTGCTTTGGACAGGGAGCCGGGGTCGATCGGGAGAAGTGGGGTACTCTGGACATCCGCACTTAGGTGCAGGGGGCTGGGGCAATCGGGGCATTGGGGATCGCATTTCTAACGAACTGAGAAACAGAAGACCATTGACGTTATAGTTCCCTTACAAAAGGCCAGATTAGGGGACATCCGTCGACTTACCTGTCCTTTCCTTCATTACCAACTCGGGTTCTATCGTTTGAAGAAAGGAGAGGTAGTAATATGGCAAGTCACAATCGTTTTGGTTTTTGGTCAATTTTGCTGAACACCTTTGCGTTCGAGGAAACCCAATTATGTTTTGTGCCGGAGGGGCACAACGTCACCAGACACGAAAAGAGGAAACAGGGGCTTTTTGGAGAGAGAAAGAGAGAGAGAGAGAGAGAGAGAGAGAGAGAGAGAGGGAGAGAGGGAGAGAGAGAGAGAGAGACCGCACCCTAAATGGTCCATTCGGTACACATATGACATGGAGAGAGAAAGAGAGAGAGAGGGGGACGTGTACAATAATGGGCCATTCAGTGCGCGCACAACACAGAACAACAGGGGTTAAGTAACACGGAAACACAGGCAGAGGGATGACGTAGATTCATGCATCACGCACACACAAACTCGGACGGGGGAGACAGTACATGTATTATATACAAAAATCCAAGACAAAACATAGAACAGTTATTGACCAAAAAATGATCTCCTCCTGTACGCTGCGCGTTCTCAGTATTTTAAGCTCTCTTTACTTTTTCTTCTCTTTTTATTGTCGGCTGCCTTTACTGGAGGTTGTGGTTGCGCACACTTACATCTTTGCCACTTGGTCATGAACTAACCTGGTCGGGCTAATGCTCATGGTGGTCTTTTCGAGTCATTTTAGCAAATGTGTTTCCAGGCTGAGACAACAGTTGGTGTCAATTTGAGAACAATGGGACAGCTTTTAGTTATATGTCTATGAGGATGCGAAAAGGAGGTAGTAGGTCTTCAAATATTGGCAATATCCCTAGTCCTCTCGGCCGAGGATACTTGTGTAACCCTTACCTCGAAATACACTAAACTTTCCCCTACTTTAGTTAAAAGTAGGAATGTATTCATTATTGTATGTTTATTTTTCGTTGCAACATTCGGGGTTTGTCGTGGTCAGGCACCATAATCAAACGCCTTTTTCCCGTCTCGTCGTTCATTAGATCACCATTTTCCTTTTCGTATCTTTAATCGATGTTCCAAAGTGACCTGCAGAAAGAGGGAAAAAGAAAGGGGGCGGGGGCAGCATTTAAGAACACATCAGCGCGCATGAACCCGAAAAGGCTTTTACTTACTACATACCCGGTCCATCTCCACGGAACGCAGTTCTTGCCAACTCGGCATTTAAGCCCAGATGAACCTTTTAGTGTGTGAGAGATGATTATCGGAAGCCGGTGTGTGGTATTATGGACCATATGTAGGGAGGCCAGGTGGCACTCCTTCGGGGCGACTTAGGACATTTTAGCACAATTTTCCTGATACAGGTGGCATATAAAGTATAGACTGAATTCCAGGGTCTTTTAGTGGTTGCTTTAGGCTGTACAAAAATGTGCAAAGTACATACAACAAAAACCTGGACCGTTCATGTTTGCAGTATTTCTGCGTACTATACCCTTATCTAATCGAACAGAGTCATTTCACCTATATTCTAGTTATATCGAAAATAGTGATCATTCATTCAAGACTTATCAATTTACGCGGACAACTATAATTGCTTTCTCAAAAACAATCTTTAATAAGAATGTCGGTGCACAAATACGGGCCTACAACCCCGTGGGCCGGCCACGGAGCAGGCTGGAACTGTAAATGTGGGGATACTTTATTAGTAGAAAACTTAATGGAGTCGGTGGTCGTTAATTTCATAAAAAGTGCGCCAAGTGCAATAAAAATCATATTGAATCTTTAGTGTGAGCGAATATCATAAGCATCGAAATTTCGAACTTTCAATAATCATGATGCGCCAAACTCAACAACAATTCATTGTCCGAATGTTCAATCGGTACCCATCTCATGTCAATTCATTGTCCTTCATTGTCCGAACACACAATCAGTACCCATCTCATATCAATTCATTGTCCTAGCTGACAGTATACATCCTATATCAATCCATTGTCCGAACTCATAATCAGTACACATCCTATATCAATCTATATGTTTGAAAACTTCATACATATCCTATGACACCAAGGCTGAGCAATCGGGGTACAATAAGGAGTTGAGAGTTTCATTTGCATCGGCGCCATTTTGGGTGCAGTCAGGCAGAACCAGGCATAGTCTAAATCTCTATTAACTCGTGGTTGGCCCAGAGCTTCTTTTGGCAGTCCAAAGTTCCGTTAAAGGGCAAAAGAAGGGATCGGTGGTTTGAACCATCAGTCAAAAAGGGGAGGGGGTGCAACAATTTTCCTACCGGGTCATACTGTGCTTTCACCGGAACTGATCCGAACTGTAGTCTGCAGGATTCTAGTCATTCAAACTGAGGCTGGCGCCAGCATGGGAGCGCCGACGTCCCGCGGCTACAGTTTCGTCGTTCCACGGGCGATCATGGCAGTCATTCCCCATCGGGGGTGTCTGCGGGGGTCGGGGACTCCCGCGGCTCCTCTAGAATCTTCAAGGTTGTGGAGGACTATGACGGTGGAGTCAACAAGTGACCGGGCCATTCCTTCATGCTGGGCCCGCTCTTGCCAGGTCGATCGCCATTTTGAGAGTTCGGCAGCTACCGGCGATCGCGGGGTCAAATGAGCGGACGGGCTCCACCTTTCCGGGCGAGGCGTTGCAGCATCGCCATAGTGGAAGAACCCTTTTCCGGGCGCCTGGAGCGCTGAGGGTGCAGCTGGGAAGCCTCCACCTGGGGAGGCGGGAGAGGCTTGTTCGCACCGTCTCTCCCTCCCAGTGCACCCCACGGCGTCTCGCTTGACATTTGTTATGGCCGGACCAGGTGATGAGGACAAGGGAGGGGTCGGAGGCATGTGCAAGACATCCCCCCTCAGGGTTGTAGCAGCCATTATTGAAGAAAGAAGAAATATCCCGTCCGTCTTTGGGCCGGGCCTCTGGTGGATGGTGGCCGGACGCTCCTTGCCCTGGCCCCATGAACGGGTTCCTTGGCTCATCCGGTGGGGCAGGTCTTGGCATGTGGCGCCTCTCCTGGGCCTTTCGTGCAGTGGCCTCTCCACTCCCAGGCCCTCCATGGGTGCTGGTCCAGACTGGGAGAGAGAGGGGGGGGTCGAGGACACGGACATTCCCCCCCTGCAACTCTCCAGGGTTGTCGTAGCAATCCCCCTGGCCGGGTCCCGTTGGCCTCGGCCTCTCCTCCGGCTACACCCTACGTGATGATCTCCGGCCGACGGTTGGCAGCAGGACCCGCCCTATATGTACTGCTTCCGGCTGGGCGTAGCCGTAAACCTGTTGCACTTTGGAAGTTTCCAGAAAGGGGCGGATGTCTGCTGACTTGTATCTTTCCTAGTTTGCCGTTATTTGGGCGTGACAGGCGGTGGGACAGACACATTTGGGGCAGTGAGGGGCGATGAAGCCTCGTTGCCTTGTGGCTGTTGCAATGTCACGCTTGGTTTCTCTTACTGTTTTCAGGTTTCTCATTACGGGCTTATTTCTAACGTTTCTTGTTTCTAGGACAACAATAGGTTTTATCATTACGTATTGTTATCGTTTCCTCGTTCGTTATTTAATAAAAAGTTCATCAGTGGCCTACTGATTTTGTTTTCCTATTCCTTTCTTTCCAGGTTGTTTCATGCTAAAGTTTCCGTTAACAGGATACAGTGATCACTTCGTTATTATTGCATATGTCCTTTTCACTAGGGGTGCTCTCTGGTTGGGCCAGATGACCTACCTCTAGTGAATGGTCCGGGTGAGACTGGTGCATCAATCAGTGGGGAGTAGATAGGCATGACAGATTACAACGGGGGACAAAGGTCCGCATTACCTACCCTTTCACTACTTGCAAAGATTTTCCTACGTTTATTTGCAAACAGGGAATACCTCCAAAAAGAACCAATTCCCAAACAGTCAATATTCGGGCAAACAATCAATCAATGAGGAACGAAATAGGCACGACGTGTTAAAGGTTTGCGTTACCTACCCTTCACTATCTGCAAAGGGGGAGAGAATATTCCTATTCTTCCCCGTTTGCAGGCAGAGAAGATCCTTAAGAGAACCAACTTCGAACAATTCAATGCTCGATTCAATCAATCAATCAATGGGGAGAAAAATAGGTATGACGGATTACAATGGGGACAAAAGTCTGCATTACCTATCCTTCACTATCTGCAAAGACTAAACAGAGTATGGCGATTCTGTGCTTGTTTGCAAATAGAGAATCTCTCAGAAACAATCAATAAGTAATACTAGTATTTTCAAACAATCAATCAATCAATTTCGCAATTTGTCGTGTGTCACGACCTTACCCGGACCGGACCATGTGGACAGTTCTTCGCCTTCCTTTTTCCAGCGCCCGATCGTTCTCTTTCTCCATGTTTTTACCGCAGCATTCCTGTGGGATTCCAGTCAGGACAATAGGTCACTTGAGAGAGGTCCGTTCGGAATCGGTGAAGTTCATTCAATCGGCAGCCGGACGAGGGCCCTCTCAAGGCAGGTATACTCCAATCATTTAGATGTTCACCTCATCGTCTGGACCTCTCTTACCGGACCTTATGTCGCTGATGGGCCCAACGTTGGGCGCCAATTGTAGAAAAGTTAACCCATATCGCACCCGATGCCCAGGCTGCTGGTGCAGGGCGACTCTTCGTTTCCATCTTGAATAATTACCAAATAAAGAGACGGGCACTGGAAGCAGGAAGACAAGGAAAAAGGTTTATTACTCATGAGGAGAGCCTGTCATTTGGGACACTCGCATAGTGTCTTCGGGAGGTGCTCTAACAAGTTTCTCTGAGGCTTCGTCTTTTATACACAGGTTTATGGCACACACACATCCTTCATTACAATTAAGACATTGTAAAGTACGAAGATATTCCAACACGTGGCTACAGTAGGGGCCCTTATCCTCCATACAATAGGAAGGGGCTGTCATGCAGCTGAGTGTTTCTGCTGATTCCTTTGGAATGTGTGCTCCTGAGCGAATCTCAGGGGGTGGGGTGGTCATGATCAATAGTGGCTCCTTTCAAGAGAGGCGAGTGCATACAGTAGTGGGCAATGAACTGTATCCTCAGGCTAAGGGATGACCAGCGGTCCATGTAGACAATTAGGTTCAGAGGAAGAGGTCATCAAAGGAGGGGTATTCATGGAGGGACAGGAGGTGTTTGGTCAGGCGCGGGGTGCGATTCTCAGAGACAGAGTCATGCAGGAGGGGAGGGCTCATGACTTGTGCATGTGAGAGCGGGGCAGTCAGGGTGCATGGGGGAAGCTTGCAGGGTCAGGGAAGGGGCGCTGGTGATCGACCGCAAACTGAGAGACCATGGTACCTAAAATGGCTGTCATGTACGTGTGTGCATGGGTCTATGCTAGCGGGATAACACAGTCAGTGTTTGAGCGATATCTGTTCTGCTTACACCGAGGGGTACTGTGAACACAAATGAACACCGCTTATGTACATACACATTGCTATTTTCAACAGCTGGACGCTGTCCAGCTACCAGATGGAGTGGTGTTGATCCAATATGTCGATGATATCCTTTTGGCGGCCGACACCACTCCACTTGCAATCACGGCCACTATCCAACTCTTGCACTTTCTTGCCGAAAACGGCCACAAAATCTCCAAAAAGAAACTGCAGTTCTGCCAGCCTCAAGTGACATACCTAGGCCATCTCCTGTCCAAAGAAGGGAGGAAACTTACGCCCGACCGAATCCAAACCATCCTAGACACCCCCATCCCAAAAACACAGAAGCAAGTCCGTTCATTGGTGGGCCTTACCTCTTTTTGCCGACAATGGTTACCAAATTTCAGTCTCATTATAAAACCCCTACTTTCCCTGTTGGCCAAAGATGTTCCTTTCCCACTCCCTTGGACCCCCGAATGCCAAGCGTCCTTTAAGGAGTTGCGGGATGCCCTTTGCTCGGCACCCGTCCTAGGAACACCAGATTACTCCAAGCCCTTCTCCCTCTTCACTCACGAAAGGGAGGGATGCGCATTGTCTGTTCTAACTCAGCCCATCGGCGCCAAACAACGCCCTTGTGCCTACTTCTCTGCCACTCTTGACCCAGTCGCCAGAGCTTTACCTGCCTGCCTTCGAGCAGTAGCCGCCGCTGCTGTCTCTATCCGTCAGAGTGAGGGAATTGTACTTTCGAACTCTCTCACGGTGTTAGTACCCCACGCAGTTGACACCCTTTTGAACCAGACCAAGACTCAACACCTGACTAGTGCACGACTGACGGGGTACGAATTGACTCTACTTGCACCCCACATCACTCTGAAGAGATGCACAACATTGAATCCTGCTACACTGTTGCCCTTGCCTGAAAATGACCCCGATGTGCCCCCTATACACGACTGTGTGACCCTCACGGACGAACAGACCAGGAGTAGAATTGACCTCCGAGACGTTGCTTTTACAGACCCTGATGGAGAACTATGGATAGATGGCTCTTGTATCAAACTCCCAGACGGCACCACTTCAGCTGCCTATGCGGTGACGACAGCCCGAACAGTAGTTGAAACAGCCCGCATCACGCAACGATCCGCACAGGCGGCAGAGCTAATTGCCCTCACACGAGCATGTATCATAGCAGCAGGAACCACGGCGAACATCTACACGGACAGCCAGTATGCCTTCGGGGTGGTTCATCATTTTGGGCTCCTGTGGAGGGAAAGGGGATTCCTGACGTCCCACGGCACGCCCATCCTTCACGGAGATCTAGTCTCCGCCCTGATTGAAGCAGTTCTCCTCCCCAAACGATTAGCAGTGATCAAATGCCAGGCACACAAGAAGGTAACGGACTTAGTTGGACAGGGAAACGCACTAGCCGACATCACTGCCCGAACCACAGCTGAGAATAGGACGACGACACGCATGTATGTGACCAGGTCACAAGCAGAAAAATGGACTGACGCTAGGGAAACGATTAGGGACATCCAGTCAGCCAGCACACCTCACGAACTGACTGAGTGGGCACGGGTGGGTCTAAGGGACGATGAAGGCTGCTGGCGGACAAAGGACACAAACAAATGGTTGCTGCCTGACTCATACTTGATCCCCATACTGACTATGGCACACTCCCCTGCACACATAGGTTCTGCCCCCATGATTGAACTCATTTCCAAAGTCTGGCACAACAACAAGATCCCCGACTCAGCCAAACGCCTGGTCCAGCAGTGCCTTATCTGCCTACAACACAACCCCGGGAAAGGAACTATGGTACCCCGGGGAGGGTTTGGGATCCCCGACCACCCCTTTGAGGTCCTCCAGATGGATTACATCCAGCTGGAGAGATGCCAAGGCTTGAAGTACGTATTAGTCATTGTATGCGCCTTCAGCAAATGGGTGGAAGCCTATCCAACCCGTGACAACACTGCCATGACTACTGCCAAAGTACTACTGAAAGAGTTTTTCCCTCGCTACGGCCTTTGTCGAATTTTATGGAGCGACAATGGCCCCCACTTCATAGCTGAAGTTATCCAACTAATATTGAAGGGGTTGGGGGTAAAGCAGAGGTTCCATGCGGTCTTCCACCCCCAATCCGCTGGCCTAGTTGAACGACACAATGCTACACTGAAACTGAAACTGTCAAAGATAGTGGCCACCACAGGACTTAAGTGGCCAGATGCCCTCCCACTGGCATTACTATCGATGCGCTCCACTCCCACTAAGCACCACTTGACCCCCTACGAGGTTGTGTTTGGGCGACCAATGAACCTCAGGACTGCCCCCAAACCGACCTCCATTCACGACGTCCCCGACGTCCTACTGTCAGATTATTTATACAAATTACCTAAAACGTTGTCTGTCATTCATCAACAGGTGCAGCAGGCCATCCCCGATGCTTCCAGGGGTCCCGGTCACGATATCCAACCGGGAGATTATGTCCTAGTCTGGAATTTTCAACGGGCAAAGAGTCTGGAGCCCCGGTGGACGGGCCCCTGGCAAGTACTGATCACCACTCGGACGGCTCTTCGAGTAGAGGGGAAGAGGCACTGGCTGCACGCACACCACTGCAAGAAGGTCTCCTCGACCCTGGCCACGACAGAAAACGTGGACACCCAAGAAGAGCTCCTGAACAAAGACCGACCAACATTGAACTGCTATCCTGATACCGAGGCACTTGAACTTGCAAAACACTCTGATCCCACTGTGCCATCCCGGGAAGGGTATTTCCTGCGTCGAAAGGAGGGAGCTTCGGCTAAGTATGCCACGGACTAAGTTAAAATCTCAGAACGGTGGCCCAAAACAACTAAGGGTTACCCGGAGAGAAGCTAAACAAAGTCTGTGGTTCTGCCCACTACCGAGCACCTTGAAGATGATGGAAGCGCCAGATAAGAAGATGATGGAAGCGCCAGATAAGAAGATGATGGACGCAACCGGAAATACCCACTACAGGAACCCAAAGGCTGACAATTTGCACAAATCAAAGACAATCGCTTTCTTCATTATCTTCCTCCTTTGCCTCCTCCTCATGACTTCCTTCTGGATCTTGGAGGAAAGCACACCCGCGCATCAAATATTGCCGACCACTGCACAGCCAACCACCACGAAAGAGCACCACCTAATCTCCCTTTCGCCTCAGCTCCGAGAAAGGCGCAAGGAGTTCTGGAACAATTCCTTCGTGCAGCTATTGCACCAGCACAACCTTGCTGCAAATGCCACGAACTGCTGGATCTGCGGGTTGCTCCCGCATGCCACTGGACACTCCATCCCCTTCATCCCTTCTCCTTTCTCAGTTCACGGCTCCTGCCTCGCCTGGTTGATCCTCTTGCAGGAAAGCCACAAGGACAAAGCCGCTTCTGGTCAAACAGTGTCACACTTCTACTATGGGTTCTGGCTGAACAAAACAGGAAGGACGTCTGCCCCCTTTTGTCCTGTGACCTCAGGTTCCGCCTTCCATATGAACATCCCTGCCAAAGAGCGAGTTGAAATGCAAGTGCTCCACAATCCAGCTAGACCCACCTTCTCCTACCTGCGGAAGCGAACGGCTGCCACTCTGACTGTGGCCCTGTCTGTCATCAATGTCACAGGTCTCGTTTGCCTCGAAGGCCAGGGAACACAGCTGGTGGGTCACAGTTCCTGCCACATCACCAGAACATTGGTCTCAATTGATCCCCCCTCCTTTGTTGCTTCTCCGAATATGTACTTTGTTTGTGGCACCAAAGCTTACACTTGGCTCCCGAAAGGCTGGAGGGGTACGTGCTACATCGCCTTTATTCTTCCTCCCACGTATGTGGCCCCAGCCTACCATCACCGGCAAAAGCACGCCGGAGACATTGGACAAGCCGACTCCACCGGCGCACAGTTCCTGGATGCGGTGAAGGGACTTGTTCCTCTGTGGGGCCCAATGGCAAATAGCCGCGCTATCCGACACCTAACTCAGGCAGTGGAAACAACCATTAACATCACGGCTGGTATCCTCGCTAACAACACGGCTGAGCTTCAGGCAGTCCGCCTGGTGGCTCTTCAAAACCGTCTTGTTCTAGATGTGGTTCTGGCCGACCGTGGAGGAGCATGCCGCATTGTCGTGTTTTGGCAGCTCCTGAGTTAGCGTTTAGCACAGCTACACGGCCTTTTTAGTTAACTTGACCAAAACGAACGGGGGCCATTTTGAATCCTTCTGGCTTCCATGTTATATGAACACGCTGCCTCGTGGTCAGTGTGCCCTTTCGTCCTTTCTCGATACCCATGGTCATCTATTCTGCTCGGCAACAGGCTATTTTTAGTACTGGTCAAGCGCACATGCGCACTATGCATCAACTGGTCATTCTTTAGGAATGTTAGCACAAACTGACCAGTGCTACTGAACTCCTCCCACATGCTGGCTGTGTTCCAAAAATGACCTTATATGTACCTAAAATGTGTAACTTGTAAACGCCTACCTTTTTATTGCCATTAAACTGTATAAAAGAGGTCGCGCACCGATGTTCGGTGTGCTACTTCTTACATTGCCGAAGGGTGCTGTAGGAATATACCACCACCCCATGGGGTCCTAATAAACTTGTCTTTTGCATTTTCCAGTGTCCGTGCCAACTTCTATACTAAGGTGTTCGTGAGTTTAGCAGAGTATGTAGGCCTGATTTGAACCCAACACCACAATTGGCGACCACGAAGGGACTCATCGGCGACTCGGATGCCCGAAGGAGAGGTCGCGACGAAGGTTTGGAAACTCGCCATGGAAGCGATCGCTGCCATTGAGTGACCCGAGTCTTGGCATCCACGGTGTTTCTTTCCTTCCTTCTGATCTGACCTTCCAGGTGGCGCCGGTCCTCGACTGAGATTCTGATCTTGGATTGTCGTGATGTGCCGTTTTGGCTGATTCGATTACAGAACTTGGCAGTTGGACCTTGGACGTTTTGAAGATATTTGGTAAGCTTTTGACTGGTGAGGTAGTCTACTGACACTTACTATGGCTTTTGAATTTGAATTTGAATTTGTTTGAAGTTAGCTAACGTTGAATCTTTGAATTTGAATTTGAATATGTGGAGTGCACCTCACATAGGCAGGCATGTAGGGATATTTCTCTGATTTATTTGATTTGAACGGCACACCGTGTATGAAGCACATTAAGTGCCATTTTGTGTAGTATCGCGTTTTCGTGGTACTTTTGAACATGCCTGTTTTCAGCATGCTCCGAAGGATGTGCTGTTTTGAAAATGGTACCAATTATCGATTAAATAAATCACAGCCGGCTCCCCCAGAGGGGACTCCAAATCGTGAGATGTATGTAAAATTCGGTATTCCGCCAATAATGTACAGCACGTTATGGCATAAGTATACTAAAACCGATTGTGGATTACAGTGGCCACTACATGGGTCATTTGATCTTCGAAAGGTTCAATATGTAGAGCAGTGTTTGTTTCAGCGAAGGTCTAGGCAAGATATGTTTGATTGTGTGCGTATGTGGGAGAAAGAGGTGCGTGAACGAGTGAAGCGTGAGGAAGCCTTGGCGGAGAAGGTGCAGCGGAAGGCTGCACGTGACAAAGCTTTACAGCTACAGGAGAAGGAGTTACAGGAACAGAAAGAGAGGGAGACTCGAGAACACAATTTGCAGGTTAATGGTCAGTTTCCCATCTGGCGTCCTCTTTATCCGGTCCTTACTAATGAAACAGATGATTTTTCATTACTAGATCGCTGTCCGCCTCCGTGCGTCGCACCTACGGCTCCGAGCAAGGACTCGGATGAGGACGATCAGAATGCACAGCGTACAAGGTTATCGTCGGATCGAACGGCGGAATTGCGTTCGTTTGCATGAAAGCTAAATGTTAATTCTGTAACTGTCTCTGACATTAGTAAGCAAATGGAAGAATGGTCCGATAGGGAGAGGTTGTATTTTTTAGATCATTTTGGTGATGAGGTTGTTGACCGATTTAGAAGGTATTCTACAGAATTAGAACCAAAGGATATATCCAAGGGTCGTGATAACTTTCATAAAGGTCTCTTTGTTCTTTCAGATGCGGATGAATATTTCAAACGCTTGGTTCAGCTACGGAATGAGGCGACACGGCTACGGGAGTTGGAAAAGTCATCGGGTCCGCCTGCGTCCGGATCGACGGAGATATCCAAAGAATGTTCTATCTTTGGAACAGATAAGATCGCTGCGATTAATGTTAGACCTATGCGAGAAGCTGCGCCTTTATATGTCCCTCATAAAGGGGATGGCACAGATGATGATAAAAGATCTAAAGACGCGAAAGGGTATTTTGTGTATAACTGGGTTTATACGCCTTGGAATAGAGCAGACGTTATGGCGCTTAAGAATGCTTTGCCTGATCCCCGTAAAAATCCAGCGGCTTTCTATGAAAGTGTTGAAAGTGCAATTTCATCGTGTATTATGACGTTAGTTGATATTGATCTGTTTTTTGGGTTAATATTGCCACCTGATATGTGGAGGGCGATTCGTAAGTTTGATGACCACACGACTCTCGGGGCCAGTTGGAAGGATCTAGTTCAAGCGGATTTAGATAGGGAACCAGCATGCAAGCCTTGTCAATTAATATTAGACCTTCCAGGGGCCATACTAAAAAAATTAAAGACTCTTGTTCCCGCTAAAAAGATTGATGTGACTATATTAGCCTCTTGTAAGCAGAAAACGGATGAATCGGTTTCTGATTTCTTCTCTCGCTTTGAGGAAGCGTTCCATGATTACAGTGGACAATCATTAACAGAAGATACAGGCAGGCATTTATTCGTTGACAAGTATGTGGCTAATCTCCTACCGGAGATTGCAAAACGATTAAAAGCGAGTGAAAGTTCGTGGACCACGGCAACCCCTGCTTCTTTATTGACTATGGCTCAATATTACGAGCGACAGGAATTGGAGGCAAAGGAAAGTAGTGATAAGAAAGCGAAGGATTTGAAGACAAAGGTAATGTTGGCTCAGGTTCAGACTACGAGGGGAAACAATGGAGGGGGACGAGGATCGTATAATAATGCTCCTCCTCCTCGTTCTGACATATCTGTGAATCAGTGTGCATACTGTAAGCAGTTTGGACATTGGATTGCAGACTGTCCGGTGTTTCGAGAACAGTGTAATTTGAGGGGACGAGGAAGTGGAAGGTCTAGGAGTAATTATGGAGGGCCAAGAGGATGGGGATCAAATGATCGAGGAGGTTATGGATCAAATGATCGTGGAGGATATGGAGCAAGGGGTCGTGGTCAGGCAGATTATAATACGTTTGATAATCGCAATCAATATCAGATAAATGAGGGTGGCTCTGCTGAGCCACGCGATGAGCGCTATGCATAGGATTGCATAGGATGGGGTGTGGAATCGGTTGAAGTACCAGTTGATCAAAGGGGTCCATATATAGAAGCACATGTTTTGCGTTCCACTGATCAATTTCTGGTTGATACAGGAGCTACTCGTAGCGCTTTGTCCAAACACTTGTTTCCAAGGGCTCCCCTGTCTGGCGAGGTAATTACAGCTATAGGGTTCGATGGAACACCTACTTCTAGCCCACTGTCTCAACCCGTTGCATTTCATGTTGATAAATTTGCTGCCCCTTGTCCCTTTTTGCTGTCTCCAAATACACCAGATAATATTATGGGACTCGATATGTTAAAACATTTTCGAGCTACTATTCGCTGTGCCCCGGAAGGAGTGCGAGTTGTGTTGAACGAAAATTATCCAGAAGTTGAGCGAGTGTGTCTTCTCCATGAATCTGAAGTATTAGCCTCCCTACCGAAAACATTGTGGGCCACTTCTGATACTGACGTAGGACAGATGAGTATTCCCCCAGTACGTATTACTGTAAAGGAGGGAGTATCTCTGCCACGTGTCCCACAATATAAAATTTCGAGAGAAGGTGAAATTGCTTTGATACACATTGTGAATGATTTGATTTTGGCAGGAGTAGTTGAGGAAGTCCCCTACAATGTTTGCAACAGCCCAATTCTACCGATCCTTAAAAGAGATACAGATGCTAAGGTTTACCGTTTTATTATTGATTTGAGGGAAATCAACAAGATAGTAGTGCCTCAGTACCCGGTGGTGTCTGACATCACCACGTTGCTTACGTTGGTTCCACCGACGGCAACTACTTTTACGGTTGTCGATTTGAAAAACGCATTTTTCTCGATTCCTGTACATCCTGATAGTAGATATCTCTTTGGATTTACATTAAATAATAAATAGTATAGATTCTGTTGAGTTCCTCAAGGCTATACAGAAAGTCCTAGCATCTATAGTCAGGCTTTAAAAAGGCAACTTGATTTCTTTGAATTGCAAGATGGTGTGGCTCTTATTCAGTATGTGGATGACATCTTACTTGCAGCAGACACGCCGGAACAATGTGAGAAAAGTACCTTTTCCTTGCTTTCCTTCTTAGCCAAAAATAATCATAAGGTTTCGAAGAGAAAGTTACAGTATTGTAGACCCAAGGTGACCTACCTCGGTCATCTTTTGTCTAAGGAGGGCCGTGCATTAACACCGGTTCAAATTCAAGCAGTTTTAGACACACCAGTCCCCTGCACTCAGAAAGATGTTCGTGCCTTCATAGGTCTGACGTCTTTTTGTAGGCAATGGATATTGGGTTTTTCACACATTGTTAAGCCTTTGTTGGCATTGTTGTCTAAAGATACACTGATTCCCATTGAATGGACGGATGAATGTCAGAATGCTTTTGAATAATTGAGACAAGCTCTTTGTTCTGCACCAGTGTTAGGTACACCTGATTATACGAAGATCTTTACATTGTATGTACACGAGAAGGATGGGTGCGCATTGTCAGTCTTAGTGCAAGCACACGGAGACAAACAGAGACCTTGTGCATACTTCTCGGCGGTACTCGACCCTGTGGCTCGAGGATTGCCTGGATGTTTTCGAGCAGTCGCAGCAACAGCAGTAGCGATACGACAAAGTGAGGGAATAGTTCTGTCACACAAATTGTTGGTGTTAGTTCCCCATGCGGTAGATGCGTTGTTGAATGAAACGAAAACACAGCATCTAACCAGTGCCCGCCTAACAGGATATGAGCTAACGTTGTTGGCGCCGCACATCACACCAAAACGATGTGCGACACTGAACTCTGCGACTTTACTGCCGGATCCTGTTGCTGAGACTCAGAAGGAAGAACAACATGATTGTGTTTTTCTGACTGAGGAACAAACAAAGGGTCGTATCGACTTACAGGATACGCCATTTGAAGATGTAGATGGGGAACTGTGGGTTGATGGATCGTGTGTGAGGTTACCAGATGGTACGACTTCCGCAGCTTATGCGATCACGACACTTAAGACAGTGGTAGAAGCAGCACGAATACCCCAGAAATCGGCCCAAGCAGCTGAATTGATAGCCTTAACGAAAGCATGTGAGTTAAGTGCTGGGCTATGTGTGAACATTTACACGGATAGTCGTTACGCTTTTGGAGTAGTGCATGATTTTGGCCTACTCTGGAAGGAACGAGGATTCTTGACTTCACATGGAGTACACATTATGCATGGAGAATTGGTACGCGATCTTCTGAATGCATTATTGTGTCCAAAGAAAGTAGCAATAGTCAAATGCAGTGCACACAAAAAGGTGACGGATAAAATAGGACAAGGCAATGCTTTCGCAGATCGCATTGCGAGAGAGACCGCTATGCTACACAATAATTCCCCCATGTACGTGGTGAAATCACAAGCCGAGCGGTGGCATGATGCTAGAGAAGAAATATTAGATATACAGAGATCAGCATCTGAAGCAGAACTTACGAAATGGGCCACTGAAGGAATGTTGGATGATGAGGGTTGCTGGAGAAGTAAAGATATGGAAAGATGGAAATTACCTATGGCCTATTTACAAACAATGGTGCAAATGACACATGGGCTGGCACATATTGGAGCTCTCGCAACTACTAAATTGCTTACACGGGTTTGGGAAAATCCTGAAATTGCTAGTATGGCTAAGAGAGTAGTGCAGACCTGTCTGATATGTTTACAGCACAATCCTGGACAATGGACTCATACTCCTAAAGGAGGGTTCGTTCCACCTACTGCACCATTCGAAGTACTGCAAATGGATTACATCCAGCTGGAGCGCTGTAATAACCTCAAGTATGTCCTAGTGGAGGGAGGAGCCAAGCTCGCGAGCGTGATGGTCGCCTTTTAGCTCGGCTCCTGCAGCCCTCCGGCCTGCTTGCCTATCCTGTCTCTTATCCTGTCCGGGGACGACTCCTCTTCGGGGAATTGTAAACAGAACGACTTGTTTGTACTCACCAACTTGCCCCGGGGTCTCGGGGTGCAGCGGCTCCGGAGTTGTGCCCTCCGCGAGATCGGGGCCGCCGTGGAGCCTGGACGGGAACCTGGACGGTGTGATCCGACGGCTCTCGGCCCCGGCCGAGAGCGTGAACCAATGATGGGAGCCGTTGTGCGTAAATCCCGGCGATCCTGGTCCGGGCCTGCCCTGGTGGCCGCGCGGCCGATGTGGGTGAGAAGCCCCGGGAATTGACTCGGTGTTGGGGTCTTCCCCCCTCCGCTGCTTTGTCCGGCGGCCCTGGTCCTCGGCGCCCGGACTCTGCTTGCTGGGGGCGCCGGTGCTGGTGTTGGCGGAGACCCGTCTTGGACGGACATCCTTTTTGCAAGTGGGGCCGCCGTTGCTGGGACCCCCGGAGCTTGTAAAGTCCTACATTTTTGAACTGTTCTTTCCGGGGGACTGGGCTGATCTCACGAAATGGCGGCCGACCCTCTGGAACGGGACTCCCCCTGTGGTGGCGGGCGCGTGTGGCCGAATTGTGCAGGGATCGGATCTGGTGAGCGTGAGCTTACGGTCAGAGATATCCTGGAAGCCCTGAGATCCCTGCACGCATCCCTGGACCCTGATGTCTCGGTGGGCCCGCCACGAAATGCCGCCATTTTGGGCAGCCGTTTCTTCTCATCGCCCTCTTGTTTCAATGACTCCATTGCCTCGCCCCCCTCGCTTGCTGTGAGTGTTCCCACCACTGATCGACGATCGTGTTGTGTGCCGGTGACTTTGGAACTCTCGATTTTTCGGGGTTCTGACCCCGGGGACTTGGACATTGTGCCGCGGCCCTGTCCGACATGGATGCCTGGAACTATTTGTGGACTACCTCCTGTGCCTGCTCCGATGACTTTGCCTTTGTCTATCACAGAGACCCCCTTGCCCGCCCCGGCGGCGAAACTGAACTCCTGTTTTCCAATAACCGTGCTGCGATTGCTGATACATCTCAACTCTCCTTTTGGACTTCTACTCCCTTGCGGACCGATCTACCCCCATGTCGCTATGCTAGTCACCATCTTTCTCGATTATGTATTGGTTTTGTATTTAGTATTTTGTTTCACATTGCCGTATGGTGGGTGGGATTTGTGGCTCGAAAGGGTTGGGGGTGATATGCACGTCTCCTGGTTGATTCCTGGTATACGACTTAGCGGCGCATTTGTTTCTACCAGTGGGGATGTGGGAGGTCCCCTTCTCTCTACGTTTTGTGGCACTGGATGGGGTGTCGTTCTGGTCTGCTTCTGGCTGTGATTGTTTGGTTGGGCGGAGGGCAGCAGCCGACCTTTTTGATTACTGTTATTATGCTCCTCCCTCATGTTTTCTTGTTTTCTTTTTTCTGCGTCTGTTCCTTCTTTGTCTCGTTTTTCTTCCTTCCTTCTTGCTATATTTCGGGTTCTGGTTTAGGGCGACAGGCACGCTGTTGGAAGGGTAGGCCATAGCCTTCTGCAGGGGTGCAGGGTGGGATGGGTGGGCTGGGTTCTATTTGTTGTTTGTTTTCTGGTTCTATGGCCCTTTTGTATCCCTTTTTCGTGAGGCCGCATCTGTCCCGGCCTCCTGTGGTGTGTTTGGGGTGGGGTGTGTGGCGTCGTTCATCCTCCTTCGGTGAGTGAGCTGCTTTTCTTCTCGACTGCCGTACCCTCACTTTGTGCTGATACTCCTGTTGTCTCCTGTTTTCCCGCCACGGGAGGCCTGTGTCGACGTGTCTTCTTCCTTTCGTTTTTATATCTCCTTTCCCTTTTTCATTGTTTCATCTTGTCCTCCCTTCCCCTGCCTTCCCCCCCTCTTCCCCCTCTTTTCCCCCTCTTTTCCTCGTCCCCTCCCCTCTCCCTTCCCTTTTCCTAGAGGTCACAATGACGGGCTGGTTTTGATGTACTGTTTTTCCGATCCCTCTGTTCTGGCTTGGTGGTGTTTTGGGTGGTGGGCAAGTGACGATGATAATGCTCAGGGGCCGGATAAGTCTCAAATATCCTGACTTTCTTGTGTGCATGGTGTTGTCTCCCCTATAATGCGGCCCCTTACCCCCTTATTGACGCTGAGGTTGGTTATGGGTTATCGGATGTCTATATATTGAAAGTATGCCTGTCATACGCCTTTTCCCCATATTATAAAAGTAACCCTTTTTTGCTCCCGTGTCTTGGCCCTTTGGTTCCCACGTCTCTTCTCCCCTTTTACGATTATATTGCCTCTGCTTTGTGCTGATTGATTCTGTATTATGTGCATTGGGACCTCTGCTTGCTTTGCACACTGCGTCGGGCCGGTTAGGTTGTAGGCCTCGACTTGTCTTTCCTTTTGATGTCAATAAAGGTTTAAAAAAAAAAGAAAAGTATGTCCTAGTGGTGGTGTGCGCCTTCAGTAAATGGATCGAGGCTTACCCTACGAAAGACAATACAGCATTGACAACAGCTAAGGTGTTGCTCAAAGAGTACTTCCCGCGCTATGGTGTTTGTAAATTTATGTGGAATGATAATGGTCCTCATTTTATTGGGAAAGTAGTGGAGTACGTCCTGAAAGGATTGGGAATCAAGCAACTATTCCACGCTGTCTTTCATCCGCAATCAGCAGGTTTGGTAGAAAGATACAATGCAACTCTGAAGCTGAAGCTAGCAAAGATTGTGGCATCCACATCTTTGAAATGGCCGGACGCTTTGCCTTTGGCATTGCTGTCTATTCGATCAGTGCCACATTCTCGATCTGGCCTCACACCCTATGAAGTGGTGTTTGGAAGGCCGATGAATATTTGGGGAGTTCCTAAACCTCGTTTGATACATGATGTGCCTTGTATAATGATGAGCGACTATCTGGCACGATTAACAAATGATTTACTTTCTATTCATCAACAGGTTCGAGAAGCGCTCCCTGATAACTCCACTGGTGAGGCTCACGATCTTCATCCTGGGGACCACGTGATGGTCCGCGTGTTCGAGCGATCCAGCAGTTTGGAACCGAGATGGCATGGCCCTGAGCAGGTGCTGCTGGCGACTCGGACCGCAGTAAGAGTCACCAACAAGAAACGGTGGATTCATTCCAGCCATTGTCGTCGTGTTTCTCCGGATCTGGTGAGCCCTGTGGTGCTATCCGACTACAGAAAGATTTTGGATGCAGAAAAGAGCCCAGCTGTTACGTCCGATGAATTGAAGGGAGCCTTCCCGAACCATACTGTTTCTGATGGAGTGAAGTACAATCTACGTCCCAGGAAATAATTTCTTTTTGCATTTTTGAACTGGTTGGTGACCGCGCTGAGGTTTGTGAAACGGAAGCCGGGAATATCAAGGGGGGGGGGATCAGTTCTGTCCAGTGTAGCGACACCCGTCTTGAATCTCGGAGAACAAACCAACGGCAGTCTCAGTCCAGAACCATCGTTTTTATTTTTTCGTTTAGTGTTGCTCTTGAAGATTATTGTTTTGTGAACTATGGCATCTCCTTCGACACGAAAAGGGAGAATTCTTGGTACTGTTTTGTTTGTCTTGACCATAATGGTGATCGCAGTAGTAGCTTGGACTATAGAACAATTGTTTCCTGTACGAGAACACCTACTGCCCACCACTCCAAGCCCATCTGAACATTTTCATTTTACTTTGCCTTATCATGAAGAGAGACATAGACAGACTTATTTGAATAACAGTTTTATTCAGATTTTGCATCATACTCACAACATGACCAACACATCAAATTGTTGGGTATGTGGAATGTTGCCCGGACATCAGAAGAGGGGAGGAACTCCACTCATTCCTCTCCCGTTTTCTCATAATGGTTCTTGCAATGCTTGGTACACTCTTCTTTTCACTTTACGATGGCCAACGAAAGGTGGACTACTCTTTCGATTGAACAAGATATGTTTCAATGACAAAGATGGTTATCCACAAGCTGAAGGAACTAAATTTGAATGGGAAGAATATCGTCCGGACAATGTTTCTGCACCTCGTGTCTATACGAATCAAAGACTTATAAATGTAACGAGCTTACATGTGATAACGGTTATTGATACAAAAGCAGATCTTTGTATTAGAAATAAAGGTACAATCCCTGTAGGCCGCAGCAAATGTAATATTACACTTACCTTTGATACGCCAAATGGAATTGCATTTGTAGCTTCACGTAATACATATTTCATTTGTGGAAATAAGGGATACCATCGTCTGCCATTGGGATGGTTAGGAACATGTTACATAGCTTTTGTATTGCCACCTGTATTTATTGCTCCTCCTATGTATCACAATGATTACGTTCTGTATCATGATTTCGTTCTAAACAGAGTTAAAAGAACATTAGATCTTGATGGAATAGACCAAACTGATACCACTTTACAGCAATATGTAGATTTCAATTTGGGTTTATTTTCATTTGTAGGAGCTGCACTGAATAGCAGAAAGATAAGGCGGCTTACACGTGTGGTGGAAGCCGTCGCTAATGAAGCTGCCTCTGCTTTAGGGAATATTACTGAAGAATTGCAAATTACCAGAATTGTGACGCTCCAGAACCGGATGGTTCTAGACGTGATACTAGCTGATCGGGGCGGAGCATGCCGCATTATCGGAAGTAGTTGCTGTGTGTATGTGCCAGATAATTCACCTTCCGTGTATGATTCAATTACGAAACTGCATAAGATAGCTGCTGAGATCCACCCAGAAAATGGAACATGGACCTTTTCTGGTTGGTTCTGGACCCTACTCAGTACTTGGGGTTGGAAATTATTAACCATTCTATGTATTTTCATTGGAGTATTGTTTTCCCTTTGTTTATGTATTCAATGTGGCCCAACATTATGTTCTGTATGTATTACAGCCTGTATCCCATCCAAACGTGCTATTATTAAGCAAGAGAGACTGGTCAACGATGAAGTGCTGAAAATAATGGCCGTCAATATTGATGATGAGAATCCTGATTACGTTCGTTATGAGGTAGCTTTTGCTAAACGCTAAAAGGGCTGTCTGTCGTGTTTTGGCAGCTCCTGAGTTAGCGTTTAGCACAGCTACACGGCCTTTTTAGTTAACTTGACCAAAACGAACGGGGGCCATTTTGAATCCTTCTGGCTTCCATGTTATATGAACACGCTGCCTCGTGGTCAGTGTGCCCTTTCATCCTTTCTCGATACCCATGGTCATCTATTCTGCTCGGCAACAGGCTATTTTTAGTACTGGTCAAGCGCACATGCGCACTATGCATCAACTGGTCATTTTTTAGGAATGTTAGCACAAACTGACCAGTGCTACTGAACTCCTCCCACATGCTGGCTGTGTTCCAAAAATGACCTTATATGTACCTAAAATGTGTAACTTGTAAACGCCTACCTTTTTATTGCCATTAAACTGTATAAAAGAGGTCGCGCACCGATGTTCGGTGTGCTACTTCTTACATTGCCGAAGGGTGCTGTAGGAATATACCACCACCCCATGGGGTCCTAATAAACTTGTCTTTTGCATTTTCCAGTGTCCGTGCCAACTTCTATACTAAGGTGTTCGTGAGTTTAGCAGAGTATGTAGGCCTGATTTGAACCCAACACCACAGCATCATCGGCTCCAGGTGTTGCACCTACGTGACAGACAACTCGCCTTCAGTCTACAAAGCAATCGAACACCTCCACAGACTGTCCTCAGAGGTTCACCAGGAACAGGAAAGATGGTCGCTTGGAAGCTGGCTTTGGGACACTTTGAAGGACTGGGGATGGAGGTTGTTTACATTTATATTGATACCAATCATGATACTGTGTGGGTGTTGCTTAGGTATTCAATGTTTGCCACCTTTGTGTTCACTCATTTCCAACTGTACGTGCCCTAAGACTTTGGACTTTAAAACTGAGCACATGAGTCCCCTCTACGAGATAGAAGTACGTGGTCTTATGGGGATCGATCCGAATTGACAAGCTGGCGAGACATGTTAAAAGGGAGGACTGTGGAATTTTAGTTCGTGAACTGAACATCATCTGCGCCATCTTGCCCCTTCCTCAGACTCACGTATGAACATACACGACAGCCATTTTAGGTACCATGGTCTCCCCGTTCACGATCGCTCATCAGCGCACTTCCTTGACCCTGCAATCATCCCCCATGCACCCTGGCTGCCCCCGCTCTCACATGCGCAAGTCATGAAGTCTCCCCTTCCACATGACTCTGTCTCTGAGAATCACACCCCGCGCCTGACCAACACCTCCTTTCCTTCCATGAATACCCCTCTTTTGATAAACCCTTCCTCTACGCTCGATTGTCCACACCAATCCTTCCTTTCATGAATATCTCTCCTTTGATGACCCCTTCCTCTGAGCCTAATTGTCTACACGGACCGCTGGTCATCCCTTAGCCTGAGGATACAGTTTATTGCCCACTACTGTATGCACTCGCCCCTCTTCAAAGGAGCTACTATTGATCACGACCTCCCCACCCCCTGAGATTCGATCAGGCGCACACATTCCAAAGGAATCGGCAGAACACTCAGCTGCGTGATAGCCCCCTCCTATTGTATGAGGGGTAAGGGCCTCTACTGTAGCCATGTGTTGAAATGGGCCGGATCTGGGGGGGGGTACCGGGGATGTCATCTTCATACTTCACAATGTCTTTATTGTAATAAAGAGTGTTCACATGTCTTAAACTAGTGTATAAAAGACCAGGCCTCAGAGAGGCTAAAGAGAGCACCTCGAGACGATGCCTTGTTGTCCGATCTGACGTGTTCTGCTCTGTTCGAATAAAACTTGTTTCCTGTCTTCCTGTCTCCAGCGCCTGCCTCTTTATTTGATAACTCGTAATGGTATCAGAGGCGTTTAACGCCGGGCAAAATTAACTTAAAAGCATCGACTGAATCGCCTGACCATTTTTGTATTTGATTTTTATCAATGGGGAATTAGTCCCTGTTTCTGAGGTGCATTTTTGCCATTGGCTTACATAGGCGGCCTGCAAGGCAGCTGTATTGCGTGTTTTGGGAAGCTGTAGGGGGTGTTCTAGATTTTTGGAGTGGGTTTAGGGGCCTTGGAGCACTGCTGGGAATGTCTAATTTTGTCTCAAAATAGCAGTTTGGTCGTAGGTTGAGAGGAAAGGGGAATTAGGCCCTGTTTCTGAGGTGTTTTTTTGCCATTGGATACATTGGCGGCCTGCAAGGTAGCTGTATTGCGTGTTTTTGGGAAGCTATTGTGGAGAAGTGTGGCTCAGGGGTTAGAGGCGGCAGACCCGGAAGCTGAGATCGGTCCTGGACCAGGGTTCAATTCCCCGCCTCGGCGGGTCTTGGGCTAAAAATTCCACGGACTCGATAATTCTCGCCCCGGTGCCTCCTCGACTCACGGGTTCACACTCTGCGACTCTGGGCAACAGCTTGCTTAATCTCCACAACGGCCCCTCGCGGTGGGATGCCTGACTTTAACTTTGTGGATACCCTGCTATCTCACAGGGGAATATTAGGAAGAGTTCCCTAATGCAAGCGCCGGGAAACCCACTGCGGGTAGCTGTGCGCTATATAAGCTCAACTACATTTACATTTACATTTACATATTTGGGGCTGTTCTAGATTTTTGGGAGTGGGTTTAGGGGTGTGGGAGCACTGCTAGGAAGGTCTCATTTTGTGTCAAAATAGCAGTTTGGGCGTAGGTTGAGGGAAATGGGGAATTAGGCCCTGTTTCTGAGGTGCATTTTTGCCATTGGCTTACTTTGGTGGCCTGCAAGGTAGCTGTATTGCGTGTTTTTGGGTGGCTATTTGGGGGTGATCTAGATTTTTGGGAGTGGGTTTAGGGGTCTGGGAGCACTGCTGGGAAGTTCTAATTTTGTGTCAAAATAGCAGTTTGGGCGTAGGTTGAGGGGAAAGGGGAATTAGGCCCTGTTTCTGAGGTGCATTTTTGCCATTGGCTTACATTGGCAGCCTGCAAGGTAAATGTATTGTGTGTTTTTGGGAAGCTATTTGGGGGTGTTCTAGATCTTTGGGAGTGGGTTTAGGGGTCTGGGAGCACTGCTGGGAAGGTCTAATTTTATGTCAAAATAGCAGTTTGGGCGTAGGTTGAGGGGAAAGGGGAATTAGGCCCTGTTTCTGAGGTGCATTTTTGCCATTGGCTTACATAGGCGGCCCGCAAGGCAGCTGTATTGTGTGTTTTGGGAACCTGTTTGGGGGTGTTCTAGATTTTTGGAGTGGGTTTAGGGGTCTGGGAGTACTGCTGGGAACGTCTAATCTTGTCTCAAAATAGCAGTTTGATTGAAGGTTGAGGGGAAAAGGGAATTAGTCCCTGTTTCTTAGGTGCATTTTGACCATTGGCTTACATTGGCGGCCTGCAAAGTTGCTGTATTGCGTGTTTTTGGGAAGCTATTTAGGGGTGTTCTATATTTCTGGGAGTGGGTTTAGGGGCCTGGGACACTGCTGGGAAGGTCTAATTTTGTGTCAAAATAGCACTTTGGGCGTAAGTTGAGGGGAAAGGGGAATTAGGCCCTGTTTCTGAGGTGCATTTTTGCCATTGGCTTACATTGGCGGCCTGCAAGGTACCTGTATTGCGTGTTTTTGAAAAGAAATTTGGGGGTGTTCTAGATTGTTGGGAGTGGGTTTAGGGGCCTTGGAGCACTGCTGGGAATGTCTAATTTTGTCTCAAAATATCAGTTTGGGCGTAGGTTGACGGGAAAGGTGAATTAGGCCTTGTTTCTGAGGTGCATTTTTGCCATTGGCTTACATTGGCGGGTGGCAAGGTAGCAGTATTGCGTGTTTTTGGTGGGCAATTTGGGGGTGTTCTAGATTGTTGGGAGTGGGTTTAGGGGCCTGGGAGCACTGCTGGGAAGGTCTAATTTTGTCTCAAAATAGCAGTTCGGGCGTAGGTTGAGGGGAAAGGGGAATTAGGCCCTGTTTCTGAGGTGCATTTTTGCCTTTGGATTGTATTGGCGGCCTGCAAGGTAGCTGTATTGCGTGTTTTTGGAAGCTATTTGGGGTTGTTCTAGATTTTTGGGAGTGGGTTTAGGGGTCTGGAAGAACTGCTGGGAAGGTCTAATGTTGTGCCTAAATATCAGTTTGGTCATAGGTTGAGGGGGAAAGGGGAATTAGTCCCTGTTTCTGAGGTGCATTTGTGCCATTGGCTTACATTGGCGGCCTGCAAGACAGCTGTATTGCGTGTTTTGGGAAGCTGTTTGGGGGTGTTCTAGATTTTTGGGAGTGGGTTTAGGGGTCTGGGAGCTATGCTGGGAAGGTCTAATTTTGTCTCAAAATAGCAGTTTGGTTGTAGGTTGAGGGAAAAAGGGAATTAGTCCCTGTTTCTGAGGTGCATTTTGGCCATTGGCTTACATTGGCGGCCTGCAAAGTAGCTGTATTGTGTGTTTTTGGGAAGCTATTTGGGGGTGTTGTAGATTTTTGGGAGTGGGTTTAGGGGTGTGAGAGCACTGCTGGGAATGTCTCATTTTGTGTCAAAATAGCAGTTTGGCCGTAGAATGAGGGGAAAGGGGAATTAGGCCCTGTTTCTGAGGTGCATTTTTGCCATTGGCTTACTTTGGTGGCCTGCAAGGTAAATGTATTGTGTGTTTTTGGGAAGCTATTTGGGGGTGTTCTAGATTTTTGGGAGTGGGTTTAGGGGTCTGGGAGCACTGCTGGGAAGGTCTAATTTTGTGTCAAAATAGCAGTTTGGGCGTAGGTTGAGGGGAAAGGTGAATTAGGCCTTGTTTCTGAGGTGCATTGTTGCCATTGGCTTACATTGGCGGCCTGCAAGGTAGCAGTATAGCGTGTTTTTGGGTGGCTATTCGGGGGTGATCTAGATTTTTGGGAGTGGGTTTAGGGGTCTGGGAGCACTGCTGGGAAGGTCTAATTTTGTGTCAAAATAGCAGTTTGGGCGTAGGTTGAGGGGAAAGGGGAATTAGTCCCTGTTTCTGAGGAGCATTTTTGCCATTGGCTCATATTGGCGGCCTGCAAGACAGCTGTATTGCGTGTTTTGGGAAGCTGTTTGGGGGTGTTCTAGATTTTTGGGAGTGGGTTTAGGGGTGTGAGAGCACTGCTGGGAAGGTCTCATTTTGTGTCAAAATAGCAGTTTGGCCGTAGATTGAGGGGAAAGGGGAATTAGGCCCTGTTTCTGAGGTGCATTTTTGCCATTGGCTTACATTGGCAGCCTGCAAGGTAAATGTATTGTGTGTTTTTGGGAAGCTATTTGGGGGTGTTCTAGATTTTTGGGAGTGGGTTTAGGGGTCTGGGAGCACTGCTGGGAAGGTCTAATTTTGTGTCAAAATAGCAGTTTGGGCATAGGTTGAGGGGAAAGGTGAATTAGGCCTTGTTTCTGAGGTGCATTGTTGCCATTGGCTTACATTGGCGGCCTGCAAGGTAGCAGTATTGCGTGTTTTTGGTGAGCAATTTGGGGGTGTTCTAGATTGTTGGGAGTGGGTTTAGGGGTCTGGGAGCACTGCTGGGAAGGTCTAATTTTGTGTCAAAATAGCAGTTTGGTCGTAGGTTGAGAGGAAAGGGGAATTAGGCCCTGTTTCTGAGGTGTTTTTTTGCCATTGGATACATTGGCGGCCTGCAAGGTAGCTGTATTGCGTGTTTTTGGGAAGCTATTTGGGGGTGTTCTAGATTTTTGGGAGTGGGTTTAGGGGTGTGAGAGCACTGCTGGGAAGGTCTCATTTTGTGTCAAAATAGCAGTTTGGCCGTAGATTGAGGGGAAAGGGGAATTAGGCC
This sequence comes from Lissotriton vulgaris, assembly GCF_964263255.1. Classification (NCBI taxonomy): domain Eukaryota; kingdom Metazoa; phylum Chordata; class Amphibia; order Caudata; family Salamandridae; genus Lissotriton; species Lissotriton vulgaris. The sequence goes on along the minus strand of NW_028254839.1, from coordinate 1,258,776 downwards.
CTGTTTCTGAGGTGCATTTTTGCCATTGGCTTACTTTGGTGGCCCGCAAGGTAAATGTATTGTGTGTTTTTGGGAAGCTATTTGGGGGTGTTCTAGATTTTTGGGAGTGGGTTTAGGGGTCTGGGAGCACTGCTGAGAAGGTCTAATTTTGTGTCAAAATAGCAGTTTGGGCGTAGGTTGAGGGGAAAGGGGAATTAGGCTTTGTTTCTGAGGTGCATTGTTGCCATTGGCTTACATTGGCGGCCTGCAAGGTAGCAGTATTGCGTGTTTTTGGTGAGCAATTTGGGGGTGTTCTAGATTGTTGGGAGTGGGTTTAGGGGTCTGGGAGCACTGCTGGGAAGGTCTAATTTTGTGTCAAAATAGCAGTTTGGGCGTAGGTTGAGGGGAAAGGTGAATTAGGCCTTGTTTCTGAGGTGCATTGTTGCCATTGGCTTACATTGGCGGCCTGCAAGGTAGCAGTATTGCGCGTTTTTGGTGGGCAATTTGGGGGTGTTCTAGATTGTTGGGAGTGGGTTTAGGGGCCTGGGAGCACTGCTTGGAAGGTCTAATTTTGTGTCAAAATAGCAGTTTGGGCGTTGGTTGAGGGGAAAGGGGAATTAGGCCTTGTTTCTGAGGTGCATTGTTGCCATTGGCTTACATTGGCGGCCTGCAAGGTAGCAGTATTGCGTGTTTTTGGTGAACAATTTGGGGGTGTTCTAGATTGTTGGGAGTGGGTTTAGGGGTCTGGGAGCACTGCTGGGAAGGTCTAATTTTGTGTCAAAATAGCAGTTTGGTCGTAGGTTGAGAGGAAAGGGGAATTAGGCCCTGTTTCTGAGGTGTTTTTTTGCCATTGGATACATTGGCGGCCTGCAAGGTAGCTGTATTGCGTGTTTTTGGGAAGCTATTTGGGGGTGTTCTAGATTTTTGGGAGTGGGTTTAGGGGTGTGGGAGCACTGCTGGGAAGGTCTCATTTTCTGTCAAAATAGCAGTTTGGGCGTAGGTTGAGGGAAAACGGGAATTAGGCCCTGTTTCGGAGGTGCATTTTTGCCATTGGCTTACTTTTTTGGCCTGCAAGGTAGCTGTATTGCGTGTTTTTGGGTGGCTATTTGGGAGTGATCTAGATTTTTGGGAGTGGGTTTAGGGGTCTGGGAGCACTGCTGGGAAGGTCTAATTTTGTGTCAAAATAGCAGTTTGGGCGTAGGTGGCCGGGAAAGGGGAATTATACCCTGTTTCTGAGGTGCATTTTTGTCATTGGCTTACATTGGCAGCCTGCAAGGTAAATGTATTGTGTGTATTTGGGAAGCTATTTGGGGGTGTTCTAGATCTTTGGGAGTGGGTTTAGGGGTCTGGGAGCACTGCTGGGAAGGTCTAATTTTGTGTCAAAATAGCAGTTCGGGCGTAGGTTGAGGGGAAAGGGGAATTAGGCCCTGTTTCTGAGGTGCATTTCTGCCTTTGGCTTACATAGGCGGCCTGTAAGGCAGCTGTATTACGTGTTTTGGGAAGATGTTTGGGGGTGTTCTAGATTTTTGGAGTGGGTTTAGGGGTCTGGGAGTACTGCTGGGAACATCTAATCTTGTCTCAAAATAGCAGTTTGATTGAAGGTTGAGGGGAAAAGGGAATTAGTCCCTGTTTCTGAGGTGCATTTTGACCATTGGCTTACATTGGCGGCCTGCAAAGTAGCTGTATTGCGTGTTTTTGGGAAGCTGTTTAGGGGTGTTCTATATTTCTGGGAGTGGGTTTAGGGGCCTGGGGCACTGCTGGGAATGTCTAATTTTGTCTCAAAATATCAGTTTGGCCGTAGGTTGAGGGGAAAGGTGAATTAGGCCCTGTTTCTGAGGTGCATTTTTGCCATTGTCTTACATTGGCGGCCTGCACGGTAGCTGCATTGCATGTTGTTGGGAAGCTATTTGTGGGTGTTCGAGATTTCTGGGAGAGGGTTTAGGGGTCTGGGAGCACTGCTGGGAAGGTCTAATTTTGTGTCAAAATAGCAGTTTGGGCATAGGTTGAGGGGAAAGGGGACTTAAGCCTTGTTTCTGAGGTGCATTTTTGCCATTGGCTTACATTGGCGGCTTGCAAGGTAGCAGTATTGCGTGTTTTTGGTGGGCAATTTGGGGGTGTTCTAGATTGTTGGGAGTGGGTTTAGGGGCCTGGGAGCACTGCTGGGAACGTCTAATTTTGTCTCAAAATAGCAGTTCGGGCGTAGGTTGAGGGGAAAAGGGAATGAGTCCCTGTTTCCGAGGTGCATTTTGGCCATTGGCTTACATTGGCGGCCTGCAAAGTAGCTGTATTGCGTGTTTTTGGGAAGCTATTTGGGGGTGTTCTAGATTTTTGGGAGTGGGTTTAGGGGTGTGAGAGCACTGCTGGGAAGGTCTCATTTTGTGTCAAAATAGCAGTTTGGCCGTAGAATGAGGGGTAAGGGGAATTAGGCCCTGTTTCTGAGGTGCATTTTTGCCATTGGCTTACTTTGGTGGCCCGCAAGGTAAATGTATTCTGTGTTTTTGGGAAGCTATTTGGGGATGTTCTAGATTTTTGGGAGTGGGTTTAGGGGTCTGGGAGCACTGCTGGGAAGGTCTAATTTTGTGTCAAAATAGCAGTTTGGGCGTAGGTTGAGGGGAAAGGTGAATTAGGCCTTGTTTCTGAGGTGCATTGTTGCCATTGGCTTACATTGGCAGCCTGCAAGGTAGCAGTATTGCGTGTTTTTGGTGGGCAATTTGGGGGTGTTCTAGATTGTTGGGAGTGGGTTTAGGGGCCTGGGAGCACTGCTTTGAAGGTCTAATTTTGTGTCAAAATAGCAGTTTGGGCGTAGGTTGAGGGGAAAGGGGAATTAGGCCTTGTTTCTGAGGTGCATTGTTGCCATTGGCTTACATTGGCGGCCTGCAAGGTAGCAGTATTGCGTGTTTTTGGTGAGCAATTTGGGGGTGTTCTAGATTGTTGGGAGTGGGTTTAGCGGTCTGGGAGCACTGCTGGGATGGTCTAATTTTGTGTCAAAATAGCAGTTTGGTCGTAGGTTGAGAGGAAAGGGGAATTAGGCCCTGTTTCTGAGGTGTTTTTTTGCCATTGGATACATTTGCGGCCTGCAAGGTAGCTGTATTGCGTGTTTTTGGGAAGCTATTTGGGGGTGTTCTAGATTTTTGGGAGTGGGTTTAGGGGTGTGGCAGCACTGCTGGGAAGGTCTCATTTTGTGTCAAAATAGCAGTTTGGCCGTAGGTTGAGGGGAAAGGGGAATAAGGCCCTGTTTCTGAGGTGCATTTTTGCCATTGGCTTACTTTGGTGGCCTGCAAGGTAACTGTATTGCGTGTTTTTGGGTGGCTATTTGGGGGTGATCTAGATTTTTGGGAGTGGGTTTAGGGGTGTGAGAGCACTTCTGGGAAGGTCTCATTTTGTGTCAAAATAGCAGTTTGGGCATAGGTTGCCGGGAAAGGGGAATTAGGCCTTGTTTCTGAGGTGCATTTTTCCCTTTGGCTTACATTGGCAGCCTGCAAGGTAAATGTATTGTGTGTTTTTGGGAAGCTATTTGGGGGTGTTCTAGATTTTTGGAGTGGATTTGGGGTCTGGGAGTACTGCTGGGAACGTCTAATCTTGTCTCAAAATAGCAGTTTGATTGAAGGTTGAGGGGAAAAGGGAATTAGTCCCTGTTTCTGAGGTGCATTTTGACCATTGGCTTACATTGGCGGCCTGCAAAGTAGCTGTATTGCGTGTTTTTGGGAAGCTGTTTAGGGGTGTTCTATATTTCTGGGAGTGGGTTTAGGGGCCTGGGGCACTGCTGGGAAGGTCTAATTTTGTGTCAAAATAGCACTTTGGGCGTAAGTTGAGGGGAAAGGGGAATTAGGCCCTGTTTCTGAGGTACATTTTTGCCATTGGCTTACATTGGCGGCCTGCAAGGTACCTGTATTGCGTGTTTTTGAGAAGCTATTTGGGGGTGTTCTAGATTGTTGGGAGTGGGTTTAGGGGCCTTGGAGCACTGCTGGGAATGTCTAATTTTGTCTCAAAATATCAGTTTGGCCGTAGGTTGAGGGGAAAGGTGAATTAGGCCCTGTTTCTGAGGTGCATTTTTGCCATTGTCTTACATTGGCGGCCTGCACGGTAGCTGCATTGCATGTTGTTGGGAAGCTATTTGTGGGTGTTCTAGATTTCTGGGAGAGGGTTTAGGGGTCTGGGAGCACTGCTGGGAAGGTCTAATTTTGTGTCAAAATAGCAGTTTGGGCATAGGTTGAGAGGAAAGGGGAATTAGGCCTTGTTTCCGAGGTGCATTTTTGCCATTGGCTTACATTGGCGGCTTGCAAGGTAGCAGTATTGCGTGTTTTTGGTGGGCAATTTGGGGGTGTTCTAGATTGTTGGGAGTGGGTTTAGGGGCCTGGGAACACTGCTGGGAAGGTCTAATTTTGTCTCAAAATAGCAGTTCGGGCGTAGGTTGAGGGGAAAAGGGAATTAGTCCCTGTTTCTGAGGTGCATTTTGGCCATTGGCTTACATTGGCGGCCTGCAAAGTAGCTGTATTGCGTGTTTTTGGGAAGCTATTTGGGGGTGTTCTGGATTTTTGGGAGTGGGTTTAGGGGTGTGAGAGCACTGCTGGGAAGGTCTCATTTTGTGTCAAAATAGCAGTTTGGCCGTAGAATAAGGGGAAAGGGGAATTAGGCCCTATTTCTGAGGTGCATTTTTGCCATTGGCTTACTTTGGTGGCCCGCAAGGTAAATGTATTGTGTGTTTTTGGGAAGCTATTTGGGGGTGTTCTAGATTTTTGGGAGTGGGTTTAGGGGTCTGGGAGCACTGCTGGGAAGGTCTAATTTTGTGTCAAAATAGCAGTTTGGGCGTAGGTTGAGGGGAAAGGTGAATTAGGCCTTGTTTGTGAGGTGCATTGTTGCCATTGGCTTACATTGGCAGCCTGCAAGGTAGCAGTATTGCATGTTTTTGGTGGGCAATTTGGGGGTGTTCTAGATTGTTGGGAGTGGGTTTAGGCACCTGGGAGCACTGCTTTGAAGGTCTAATTTTGTGTCAAAATAGCAGTTTGGGCGTAGGTTGAGGGGAAAGGGGAATTAGGCCTTGTTTCTGAGGTGCATTGTTGCCATTGGCTTACATTGGCGGCCTGCAAGGTAGCAGTATTGCTTTTTTTTGGTGTGCAATTTGGGGGTGTTCTAGATTGTTGGGAGTGGGTTTAGCGGTCTGGGAGCACTGCTGGGAAGGTCTAATTTTGTGTCAAAATAGCAGTTTGGTCGTAGGTTGAGAGGAAAGGGAAATTAGGCCCTGTTTCTGAGGTGTTTTTTTGCCATTGGATACATTGGCGGCCTACAAGGTAGCTGTATTGCGTGTTTTTGGGAAGCTATTTGGGGGTGTTCTAGATTTTTGGGTTTGGGTTTAGGGGTGTGGGAGCACTGCTGGGAAGGTCTCATTTTGTGTCAAAATAGCAGTTTGGCCGTAGGTTGAGGGGAAAGGGGAATAAGGCCCTGTTTCTGAGGTGCATTTTTGCCATTGGCATACTTTGGTGGCCTGCAAGGTAACTGTATTGCGTGTTTTTAGTGGCTATTTGGGGGTGATCTAGATTTTTGGGAGTGGGTTTAGGGGTCTGGGAGCACTGCTGGGAAGGTCTAATTTTGTGTCAAAATAGCAGTTTGGGCGTAGGTTGAGGGGAAAGGGGAATTAGTCCCTGTTTCTGAGATGCATTTTTGCCATTGGCTTATATTGGCGGCCTGCAAGACAGCTGTATTGCGTGTTTTGGGAAGCTGTTTGGGGCTGTTCTAGATTTTTGGGAGTGGGTTTAAGGGTGTGAGAGCACTGCTGGGAAGGTCTCATTTTGTGTCAAAATAGCAGTTTGGCCGTAGATTGAGGGGAAAGGGGAATTAGGCCCTGTTTCTGAGGTGCATTTTTGCCATTGGCTTACTTTGGTGGCCCACAAGGTAGCTGTATTGCGTGTTTTTGGGGGGCTATTTGGGGATGATCTAGATATTTGGGAGTGGCTTTAGGGGTCTGGGAGCACTGCTTGGAAGGTCTAATTTTGTGTCAAAATAGCAGTTTGGGCGTAGGTTGCCGGGAAAGGGGAATTAGGCCTTGTTTCTGAGGTGCATTTTTCCCATTGGCTTACATTGGCAGCCTGCAAGGTAAATGTATTGTGTGTTTTTGGGAAGCTATTTGGGGGTGTTCTAGATTTTTGGGAGTGGGTTTAGTGGTCTGGGAGCACTGCTGGGAAGGTCTAATTTTGTGTCAAAATAGCAGTTTAGGCGTAGGTTGAGGGGAAAGGTGAATTAGGCCTTGTTTCTGAGGTGCATTGTTGCCATTGGCTTACATCGGCGGCCTGCAAGGTAGCAGTATTGCGTGTTTTTGTTGAGCAATTTGGGGGTGTTCTAGATTGTTGGGAGTGGGTTTAGGGGTCTGGGAGCACTGCTGGGAAGGTCTAATATTGTGTCAAAATAGCAGTTTGGTCGTAGGTTGAGAGGAAAGGGGAATTAGGCCCTGTTTCTGAGGTGTTTTTTTGCCATTGGATACATTGGCGGCCTGCAAGGTAGCTGTATTGCGTGTTTTTGGGAAGCTATTTGGGGGTGATCTAGATTTTTGGGAGTGGGTTTAGGGGTCTGGGAGCACTGCTGGGAAGTTCTAATTTTGTGTCAAAATAGCAGTTTGGGCGTAGGTTGAGGGGAAAGGGGAATTAGGCCCTGTTTCTGAGGTGCATTTTTGCCTTTGGCTTACTTTGGTGGCCCGCAAGGTAAATGTATTGTGTGTTTTTGGGAAGCTATTTGGGGGTGTCCTAGATTTTTGGGAGTGGGTTTAGGGGTCTGGGAGCACTGCTGGGAAGGTCTAATTTTGTGTCAAAATAGCAGTTTGGGCGTAGGTTGAGGGGAAAGGTGAATTAGGCCTTGTTTGTGAGGTGCATTGTTGCCATTGGCTTACATTGGCAGCCTGCAAGGTAGCAGTATTGCATGTTTTTGGTGGGCAATTTGGGGGTGTTCTAGATTGTTGGGAGTGGGTTTAGGGGCCTGGGAGCACTGCTTTGAAGGTCTAATTTTGTGTCAAAATAGCAGTTTGGGCGTAGGTTGAGGGGAAAGGGGAATTAGGCCTTGTTTCTGTGGTGCATTGTTGCCATTGGCTTACATTGGCGGCCTGCAAGGTAGCAGTATTGCGTGTTTTTGGTGTGCAATTTGGGGGTGTTCTAGATTGTTGGGAGTGGGTTTAGCGGTCTGGGAGCACTGCTGGGAAGGTCTAATTTTGTGTCAAAATAGCAGTTTGGTCGTAGGTTGAGAGGAAAGGGGAATTAGGCCCTGTTTCTGAGGTGTTTTTTTGCCATTGGATACATATGCGGCCTGCAAGGTGGCTGTATTACGTGTTTTGGGAAGATTTTTGGAGTGGGTTTAGGGGTCTGGGAGTACTGCTGGGAACGTATAATCTTGTTTCAAAATAGCAGTTTGATTGAAGGTTGAGGGGAAAAGGGAATTAGTCCCTGTTTCTGAGGTGCATTTTGACCATTGGCTTACATTGGCGGCCTGCAAAGTAGCTGTATTGCGTGTTTTTGGGAAGCTGTTTAGGGGTGTTCTATATTTCTGGGAGTGAGTTTAGGGGCCTGGGGAACTGCTGGGAAGGTCTAATTTTGTGTCAAAATAGCACTTTGGGCGTAAGTTGAGGGGAAAGGGGAATTAGGCCCTATTTCTGAGGTGCATTTTTGCCATTGGCTTACATTGGCGGCCTGCAAGGTACCTGTATTGCGTGTTTTTGAGAAGCTATTTGGGGGTGTTATAGATTGTTGGGAGTGGGTTTAGGGGCCTTGGAGCACTGCTGGGAATGTCTAATTTTGTCTCAAAATATCAGTTTGGCCGTAGGTTGAGGGGAAAGGTGAATTAGGCCCTGTTTCTGAGGTGCATTTTTGCCATTATCTTACATTGGCGGCCTGCACGGTAGCTGCATTGCATGTTGTTGGGAAGCTATTTGTGGGTGTTTTAGATTTCTGGGAGAGGGTTTAGGGGTCTGAGAGCACTGCTGGGAAGGTCTAATTTTGTTTCAAAATAGCAGTTTGGGCATAGGTTGAGGGGAAAGGGGAATTAGGCCTTGTTTCTGAGGTGCATTTTTGCCATTGGCTTACATTGGCGGCTTGCAAGGTAGCAGTATTGCGTGTTTTTGGTGGGCAATTTGGGGGTGTTCTAGATTGTTGGGAGTGGGTTTAGGGGCCTGGGAGCACTGCTGGGAAGGTCTAAATTTTGTCTCAAAATAGCAGTTCGGGCGTAGGTTGAGGGGAAAAGGTAATTAGTCCCTGTTTCTGAGGTGTTTTTTTGCCATTGGATACATTTGCGGCCTGCAAGGTATCTGTATTGCGTGTTTTTGGGAAGCTATTTGGGGGTGTTCTAGATTTTTGGGAGTGGGTTTAGGGGTGTGGGAGCATTGCTGGTAAGGTCTAATTTTGTGTCAAAATAGCAGTTTGGTCGTAGGTTGAGAGGAAAGGGGAATTAGGCCCTGTTTCTGAGGTGTTTTTTTGCCATTGGATACATTTGCGGCCTGCAAGGTAACTGTATTGCGGGTTTTTGGGTGGCTATTTGGGGGTGATCTAGATTTTTGGGAGTGGGTTTAGGGGTCTGGGAGCACTGCTGGGAAGGTCTAATTTTGTGTCAAAATAGCAGTTTGGGCGTAGGTTGAGGGGAAAGTGGAATTAGTCCCTGTTTCTGAGGTGCATTTTTGCCTTTGGCTTATATTGGCGGCCTGCAAGACAGCTGTATTACGTGTTTTGGGAAGCTGTTTGGGGGTGTTCTAGATTTTTGGGAGTGGGTTTAGGGGTGTGAGAGCACTGCTGGGAAGGTCTCATTTTGTGTCAAAATAGCAGTTTGGCCGTAGATTGAGGGAAAAGGGGAATTAGGCCCTGTTTCTGAGGTGCATTTTTGCCATTGGCTTACTTTGGTGGCCCGCAAGGTAGCTGTATTGCGTGTTTTTGGGGGGCTATTTGGGGATGATCTAGATATTTGGGAGTGGGTTTAGGGGTCTGGGAGCACTGCTGGAAAGGTCTAATTTTGTGTCAAAATAGCAGTTTGGGCGTAGGTTGCCGGGAAAGGGGAATTAGGCCTTGTTTCTGAGGTGCATTTTTCCCATTGGCTTACATTGGCGGCCTGCAAGGTACCTGTATTGCGTGTTTTTGAGAAGCTATTTGGGGGTGTTCTAGATTGTTGGGAGTGGGTTTAGGGGACTTGGAGCACTGCTGGGAATGTCTAATTTTGTCTCAAAATATCAGTTTGGCCGTAGGTTGAGGGGAAAGGTGAATTAGGCCCTGTTTCTGAGGTGCATTTTTGCCATTGTCTTACATTGGCGGCCTGCAAGGTAGCTGCATTGCATGTTGTTGGGAAGCTATTTGTGGGTGTTCTAGATTTCTGGGAGAGGGTTTAGGGGTCTGGGAGCGCTGCTGGGAAGGTCTGATTTTATGTCAAAATAGCAGTTTGGCCGTAGATTGAGGGGAAAGGGGAATTAGGCCTTGTTTCTGAGGTGCATTTTTGCCATTGGCTTACATTGGCGGCCTGCAAGGCAGCTGTATTGCCTGTTTTGGGAAGCTATTTGGGGGTGTTCCAGATTTTTGGGAGTGGGTTTAGGGGTGTGGGAGCACTGCTGGGAAGGTCTCATTTTGTGTCAAAATATCAGTTTGGTCCTAGGTTGAGGGGAAAGGGGAATTAGGCCCTGTTTCTGAGGTGCTTTTATGCCATTGGCTTACATTGGTGGCCTGCAAGGTAGCTGTGTTGCGTGTTTGTGGGAAGCTATTTGGGGGTATTCTAGATATTTGGGAGTGGGTTTAGGCATCTGGGAGCACTGCTGGGAAGGTCTAATTTTGTGTCAAAATAGCAGTTTGGCCATAGGTTGAGGGGAAAGGGGAATTAGGCCCTGTTTCTGAGGTGTATTTTTGCCATTGGCTTACATTGGCGGCCTGCAAGGTAGCTGTATTGCATTTTTTTGGGGAAGCTATTTGGGGGTGTTCTAGATTTCTGGGAGTGGGCTTAGGGGTCTGGGAGCAGTGCTGGGAAGGTCTAATTTTGTGTCAAAATAGCAATTTGCCGCTCGCTTCTCATTGTGTCCGTGACTCTGCCTGTGACCCACCATCGCCCTGCTGAACTGCGAGGAAAGGCGTTTTTGGTAAAGGGCGACTGAAAGGCTGCTGTAACAGGGGCTGGGACTGCGAGACCCAGGGTTCCGCGCAGGATCATCATAGCGCACCTGGAGTCTCTTCCCGCCCCTGCTCCTCCCTGATTGGCTGACCGGCTGTTTTAACTCCTCGCGGCCCCCGCTTCGCGGGAGCCGCTCGCTTCTCATTGTGTCCGTGACTCTGCCTGTGACCCACCATCGCCCTGCTGAACTGCGAGGAAAGGCGTTTTTGGTAAAGGGCCACTGAAAGGCTGCTGTAACAGGGGCTGGGACTGCAAGACCCAGGGTTCCGCTCAGGATCATCATAGCGCACCTGGAGTCTCTTCCCGCCCCTGCTCCTCCCTGATTGGCTGACCGGCTGTTTTAACTCCTCGCGGCCCCCGCTTCGCGGGAGCCGCTCGCTTCTCATTGTGTGCGTGACTCTGCCTGTGACCCACCATCGCCCTGCTGAACTGCGAGGAAAGGCGTTTTTGGTAAAGGGCGACTGAAAGGCTGCTGTAACAGGGGCTGGGACTGCGAGACCCAGGGTTCCGCGCAGGATCATCATAGCGCACTGGAGTCTCTTCCCGCCCCTTGCTCCTCCTATAAAAACGTACCACTGACGCATAGCGGGACACGTGTGCGGGACGCCGGACGAAGCCCGGACAAAGGGCGGACAGTCTAAGACAGTCCAAGACTGGCCACGACTGGACTGGGCCAGGACTCTATCATCTATTGTGCTGTGAGTTAGCCGCCTTCTCGTTTAGTTGTTATAACTGTTTACGTTCCTAAAACCTGATAATCCTGCTATTGAAAAGAAATTTTTCTTCCGTCTTAGGTTTGAGTGGTTCTGATATGTCGAGGCAGAAGACCCCAATCACCCCTGCCAATACAATGGACAATTATTTAGTCCAAGTGGTGACAAAAATTAACAGTGTACGAAGGTCTTCCCTGGGGCTTAGCGACTCACCACCATGTGCGCAACTAGTAGGCTCTCCACCATTTGCCCAACTAGTAGACCTTGGTGCAAGCCAATTGGACTCAGCCGAAATAAATGTCATTGATTTGCATGAGGAAGAGACCAATGATTGTATAGCGCTAAATGTTTCTTTGGCATCTATTGTTCCACAACTCGATACAAATGTCGACTCACTGATTGGGGATGAGTTAAACATATCTTGTAATGAGCCAGGGATAGACAAGGAAAGCATCTCTCCCCCAATGCCTGTACCTGCACCAAGAGTAACAAGAGGGTCTACAAAAGCCCCCCCCAAAAGAGAAGGACTTAGGTCTAGCAGGAATAAACCAACAAATCCACCTAGAAATAAACACAAGAGCTCCTCAGAAGGGATAGGGGAGGAAGGGAATGGCAATAATGGATGGGATGACATGTTATCGAGTAAGTTCATGGGCATGTTGGAATCCAAGATATCTCGGTTAATCAAACCACTCATATCTAAAATAGATCATTTAACTGATAAAGTTAACAAATTGGAGACCCTCCTAAAAACAACAAATGATAGTGTGGGAGAGATACCGAACCTGGTTCTAAATAAAATTGATGAAAAGCGAGTTTTGGGAAACACAGTAGGGGGAAATATCCCTGAAGGAATAGAAGATATTCCAGTTCCTATTCAACCAACTAGTACCAGACCTAGCAATGTCCCTAGCAACTATATAACCCTAGATCCTTTGCAAAACCAAGGGAATACCTTATCCCCCGACTCTAACACTGAAACAAGTCCTATGGAATTAATTGTAGAAGCTTCACCATTAATATTAGTACTTGCCAATGTCCCACCTCTAAAAACAGGCCAGGGTGAGTCGCCAGATTCCTTATTAAACAAAGCTTCGCAGTGGTTGAGTAATAACATGCATATATCTCCCCGGGGAAAAGAAAAGCTTTTAGACGACTTGCTATCAGCGAGACGGGTAAAGTGGATAGGGACTAAACCGAAGAAATTCGCAGGTGATTGCGTGGTATTAAACCTTAAGGGCCCTGAGGTACTACCGGACATTTTGCATAACATTTTCCCTCCACAACGTAGAACGGCTGAAATAATTCCGCTAATGTTAGATTTTTTCTATACTAGAAGAGGTCTTGTAGCCAAGCCAAGTATACTGAGTACTAAGTGGTCAGTAGTGGGAAATAGAAGGGCCAGGGTAGATCCCACCTGTGATTGGGGACTAAACATGGTAAATCGCTACTCGGCTTTATCTGATTTAAATGAATGCGACTGACTCGCAAGTTATGAACCTGTCTCTTTTAGAAAACAGACAATTCCAAATAATGAAAGAGCAGAAAATATGAGTTGTACCCAGCCAAATAACCGGAAAATAGGCTCTAGGGAACCCCACATTTTTGTCCAGGGAGGGACAAAGTTAGAACTTAAAAGTATAAACAGAGTCAGTAAGGCAAATGAAAATAAAATAATATTGATGGATGGTGAAACACCAACTGCTGAATGCGAGGCACCTATAAATAATGCTGAGAAATGTCAGGTGTCACAGCACCAAGAGACATTACTACTGTCCCTTGTCTCATGGAATATAGCAGGCCTAGCAAATAAAATATCTACTCCAGAGTGGGGGGATTTCATTGACCAATATGATATAATTATGTTACAAGAAACTTGGTCATCGACCCCAACATTTCGCCAGGGGTATCTAAACTTCCATATGCCAGCAACTAGAAATCGTGTGGGGCGCCCCTCAGGAGGCTTGCTAATCTGGATACGACAGTCATTGAATTGTTCTATAAAACAAAGATCTGTACCATCAAGTGATATCATAACACTGGATATCAATTGGGGAAATGGCCACAAACTTGTCTTGTATAATATTTATGCCAGGGGAGTTGGTAGTGGCAAATCTTCAGAGGCTGTAACAATTGTAGACCAGAATATTGAAATGATAACAGCAAAATCCCATGTGATAGTAGGCGGAGACTTAAACGCCACTTTTGAACCCCTAGGTGAAGAGGATAGGATCCTATCTGAGGAGGAGGATGCCAAGTGAGGCATACCCCAGCTAGAGGTGCCTGTTATTAAAAAATGGAGCTCAGTGGCAATCCAGCTAAAGAGTCTCTGTTTAGCAAAAGGTTTAAGAGCAGTAAACGGGCGTTCGCCCTCTGATTTAGAGGGGAATAATACGTTTGATAATGGTCGAGCAGCTAGCAGAATTGACTATTTACTATTGGATGTAAGGGCTTGGAGTAAAATGGTAGATATGGTTGTGAAAAAGAGATTAGAAAGCGATCATAACCCCTTATGCCTGACCCTTCACCCTTATAATGAGAGTACAGTGTCTACTAATAAAAATGAAATGATCACGCAAGATGTGGTTTGTTCAAACAATCAACGACATTTGAAATGGAGAATGTTACTAGAAGATGTTGCAAAACTTGAGACTCTCAAAAAAGTAGTAGTCGACCAAGTAAACAACATCAAGTCCCATTGTGGAAAGTCTAACTTCCAAAATTACATGATGGAGGCCCACAAAAATCTCTTTTGTAACATTCAAAGTTTTTTTATTAAAACAGTAGATTCTAGTAAAACTAAAAAGGAGCAACCCAGGCAAGGGTGGTATGATAAGAGCTGTAGGCTGGCACGATCTAACTTAAGTACAGAATTGAGAAGAGGCAATGCCATAGCAGTAAGGAGGGCTAGGGATAATTATAGACAGACCCAGAAACAGGCTAGGAAACGCTGGGATGAGGAATGCTGGCAGGACTTGAAGGAGGCCTGTGTTGCTAAGGACTCCAAGCGCTTTTGGTCCCTGGTAAAATGGGAAAGGGGAGGGATAGCTGCCCAGCCACAAAACTACGTTGCTAAATGTAAATGGACTGAATTTTTCCAACCACAGTATGCTCGAAACCCAGCCTATATCTCCATTAAACCTCCGCCACCTGTCTTTTTTAAGCATCAAATATTTAGTGAAATGGATGTTAGCAAAGCATTAGACTGTATAGCGGGGGGAAAAGCCCCGGGTATGGATGGAATCCCGGCTGATGTATTTTTATCAGACCGGAAATCCTGGTGTACCTATTTTGAAATGCTGGCTAATGCTGTGGCGATGGGAGGGGAGGTACCTGCATCATGGAAGGGAGCAGAAATTGTCCCCATATTTAAAAAAGGGGACAAAACTCTAGCTAAAAATTATAGACCCATCAGTCTAATTGACACAGCCCAAAAACTGATGGGGTGCTTAGTCCAAAACAAACTGCAGCAATGGATTGATGAAAGGGATATATTGTCACCATATCAGGCAGGATTTCGACCCCTGACTAGTAGTGTTGACCAAGTCTTATACTTCATAGCTATCTATTGGAGAAATGTCGCACTAAAAAAGGGGTCATTGTATGCTGTGTTTGTGGATCTAAAAGTAGCGTTTGATCTGGTCCCTAGAGAAAAATTGTGGCAGACCCTGGCCGATGTAGGATTAAGCCAGGAACTCCTCACCCTCTTAGTTCGCCTCCATGAAAATAATTTTGCCAAGATTAGGTGGGGCAAGCAGGGGGAAGTTACAGACCCGTTCCCAGTGGAACGAGGGGTAAGACAAGGATGTGTCATAGCACCAACATTATTTTCAATTTACATAAATGGCATAGTCGACCATCTAAAGAAACTTTCAAGTGATGCGCCAATTATAGCAGGCTCTCGTGTCCCCGTCCTTATGTTTGCGGACGACACGCTTTTACTCTCATGCACGCCGAGCGGTCTCCAAAAAGTGGTAGACGCCTTTGGAGAATTCAGTGATAAAAGGGGTCTTGAACTGAATACCACGAAAACTAAATTTATGTGTTTATATCAACATTCCACTTTTAAAGGTGTAATAAAATACAAAGGCACCCCCCTAGAGAAAGTGGATGCTTTTTCCTACTTAGGTATCATCCTACAGGGGAATATGAAGTGGAATTCTCACATAAATACGACAGTTTTGAAGTTCAACCAGCTCGCGGGCGCAGTTGCTTTAAAACATCGAGCCTCGCTAACTAAGCCAGTAAATTGTGCGCTTGAAATTTATAATATGAAAGTATTGAGTGCCTGCCTATATGGTTCTGAATTGTGGGGGCTCTCAAACTTGGGAGAGCTGGCACGTGCAGAAAATAGATTCTTGCGAGGGCTTGTAATGGTCCCCCAAAGCACACCCACAATTCCACTGAAATTGGACCTTGGCAGGAAAAATATTGAGGATATTGCCAGGCTACGGCCACTTTTATATTGGAGACGCTTGATGGTGACCCCAGAGCTAAATCATTATGCTTTGGCCCTGGCAGACGTTGTTAAGTTCGATCGCTTTCATTGCATTGAATGGCTAAAAGATCTGCGGGGACTTCTTGTAAAGTTAAAACTGGACCATTTATGGGGCTCTAATGATGTGGCCAGTTTTCCTACAAAAGCACAACTGAAAGAATTATATTGGGAAATGGTGTATACAACAATGTTCTGTAGTGGATCCCAATCAAAATTGTCATCTCGTTTTTTAGATATAAAAATGTATCCGGTATGTGAACTATATTGGGATATAATTGAACGACCATATGACAGGAAGCTATATTTTCAGTTCCGTATAGGAACATTAACTGTGAATGCGTTCAAGAAACACTGGTCCCCATTGTGGGATGAACATTGTTATTTTTGTAAAGACCAAGTAGAGCACATCTCCCATTTGTTATTCTGTTGCCCATTGTATACCAGCCCTAGGCGTAAATGGCTAAAACCAGTGTGCCTAAACATTGGTACCCGCAGTCAATCGATAGCCCTTAGAATATTGGAATCCGATTGTTCAGCTCCATTTGTAGTTGCCATAGCAAAATTTCTTGCCTGGGCTTGGGTAATCCGCACTCGTACTCTTACGTCAAATATAGTAAAGTGAAATATGGCTGCTAATATAAATCTTCCATGTCAAATGAATTACCACTTCTAAAAATAATTGTCTTATGAATTTTGGAAAAATGTATTTGTATCCTTTTGTATAGCATTCGACTGTCAATGGTTAATACGTGTTTTAGGATGTATTTTTAGATATAGTATTTATTGTATTAGGGTTAGGAGGATGCTTTTATGACAAATGTCGAATAAAGCTTTGAAATTTGATTTGCATTTATTTGGGGAAGCTATTTGGGGGTGTTCTAGATTTCTGGGAGTGGGCTTAGGGGTCTGGGAGCAGTGCTGGGAAGGTCTACTTTTGTGTCAAAATAGCAATTTGGTCGTAGGTTGAGGGGAAAGGGGAATTAGGCCCTGTTTCTGAGGTGCTTTTATGCCATTGGCTTACATTGGTGGCCTGCAAGGTAGCTGTATTGCGTGTTTGTGGGAAGCTATTTGGGGGTATTCTAGATATTTGGGAGTGGGTTTAGGCATCTGGGAGCACTGCTGGGAAGGTCTCATTTTGTGTCAAAATAGCAGTTTGGCCGTAGGTTGAGGGGAAAGGGGAATTAGGCCCTGTTTCTGAGGTGTATTTTTGCCATTGGCTTACATTGGCTTACATTGGCGGCCTGCAAGGTAGCTGTATTGCATTTTTTTGGGGAAGCTATTTGGGGGTGTTCTAGATTTCTGGGAGTGGGCTTAGGGGTCTGGGAGCAGGTGCTGGGAAGGTCTAATTTTGAGCCAAAATAGCAATTTGGTCGTAGGTTGAGGGGAAAGGGGAATTAGGCCCATTTTCTGAGGTGCATTTGTGCCATTGGCTTACATTGGCGCCCTACAAGGTAGCAGTATTGCGTGTTTTTGGGAAGCTATTTAGGGGTGTTCTTGATTTCTGGGAGATGGTTTAGGGGTCTGGAGCACTGCTGGGAAGGTCTAATTTTGTGTCAAAATAGCAGTTTGGTTGAAGGTTGAGGGGAAAAGGGAATTAGTCCCTGTTTCTGAGGTGCATTTTGACCATTGGCTTACATTGTCGGCCTGCAAAGTAGCTTGTTTGCGTGTTTTTGGGAAGCTATTTAGGGGTGTTCTAGATTGTTGGGAGTGGGTTTAGGGGCCTGGGAGCACTGCTGGGAAGGTCTAATTTTGTGTCAAAATAGCAGTTTGGGCGTAGGTTGAGGGGAAAGGGGAATTAGGCCTTGTTTCTGAGGTGCATTGTTGCCATTGGCTTACATTGGCGGCCTGCAAGGTAGCAGTATTGCGTGTTTTTGGTGAGCAATTTGGGGTGTCCTAGATTGTTGGGAGTGGGTTTAGGGGTCTGGAAGCACTGCTGGGAAGGTCTAATTTTGTGTCAAAATAGCAGTTTGGTCGTAGGTTGAGAGGAAAAGGGAATTAGGCCCTGTTTCTGAGGTGTATTTTTGCCATTGGCTTACATTGGCGGCCTGCAAGGTAGCTGTATTGCATTGTTTTTAGAAGCTATTTGGGGGTGTTCTAGATTTCTGGGAGTGGGCTTAGGGGTCTGGGAGCAGTGCTGGGAAGGTCTACTTTTGTGTCAAAATAGCAATTTGGTCGTAGGTTGAGGGGAAAGGGGAATTAGGCCCTGTTTCTGAGGTGCTTTTATGCCATTGGCTTACATTGGTGGCCTGCAAGGTAGCTGTATTGCGTGTTTGTGGGAAGCTATTTGGGGGTGTTCTAGATTTTTGGGAGTGGGTTTAGGGGTCTGGGAGCACTGCTGGGAAGGTCTCATTTTGTGTCAAAATAGCAGTTTGGCCGTAGGTTGAGGGGAAAGGGGAATTAGGCCCTGTTTCTGAGGTGTATTTTTGCCATTGGCTTACATTGGCGGCCTGCAAGGTAGCTGTATTGCATTTTTTGGGGGAAGCTTTTTGGGGGTGTTCTAGATTTCTGGGAGTGGGCTTAGGGGTCTGGGAGCAGTGCTGGGAAGGTCTAATTTTGTGTCAAAATAGCAATTTGGTCGTAGGTTGAGGGGAAAGGGAAATTAGGCCCATTTTCTGAGGTGCATTTGTGCCATTGGCTTACATTGGCGCCCTACAAGGTAGCAGTATTGCGTGTTTTTCGGGAAGCTATTTAGGGGTGTTCTTGATTTCTGGGAGATGGTTTAGGGGTCTGGAGCACTGCTGGGAAGGTCTAGTTTTGTGTCAAAATAGCAGTTTGGTTGAAGGTTGAGGGGAAAAGGGAATTAGTCCCTGTTTCTGAAGTGCATTTTGACCATTGGCTTACATTGTCGGCCTGCAAAGTAGCTTGTTTGCGTGTTTTTGGGAAGCTATTTAGGGGTGTTCTAGATTTCTGGGAGTGGGTTTAGGGGTCTGGGAGCACTGCTGGGAAGGTCTAATTTTGTGTCACAATAGAAATTTGGGCGTAAGTTGAGGGGAAAGGGGAATTAGGCCCTGTTTCTGAGGTGCATTTTTGCCATTGGCTTACATTGGCGCCCTACAATGTAGCAGTATTGCGTGTTTTTGGGCAGCTATTTGGGGGTGTTCTAGATTTTTGGGAGTGGGTTTAGGGGTCTGGAGCACTGCTGGGAAGGTCTAATTTTGTGTCAAAATAGCAGTTTGGGCGTAGGTTGAGGGGAAAGGGGAAGTAGGCCTTGTTTCTGAGGTGCATGTTTGCCATTGGCTTACATTGGCGGTCTGCAGGGTAGCAGTATTGCGTATTTTTGGTGGGCACTTTGGGGGTGTTCTAGATTGTTGGGAGTGGGTTTAGGGGCCTGGGGGCACTGCAGGGAAGTTCTAATTTTGTCTCAAAATAGCAGTTTGGCCGTAGGTTGAGGGGAAAGGGGAATTAGGCCCTGTTTCTGAGGTGCATTTTTGCCATTGGCTTACATTGGCGGCCTGCAAGGTAGCTGTATTGCGTGTTTTTGAGAAGCTATTTGGGGGTGTTCTAGATTGTTGGGAGTGGGTTTAGGGGTCTGGGAGCACTGCTGGGAAGGTCTAATTGTGTGTCAAAATAGCAGTTTGGTCGTAGGTTGAGGGAAAAGGGGAATTAGGGCTTGTTTCTGAGGTGCTTTTTTGCCATTGGCTTACATTGGCGGCCTACAAGGTAGCTGTATTGCGTGTTTTTGGGAAGCTATTTGGGGGTGTTCTATTTTTATTTTTTTATTTATTTTTAGTGTTTTCTATAGCGCGAACATGACCCTGCACAGGGTATCAGAGCGCTTTACAATAGCATATAAACAACATTCTTAACTTTACATGTTACTAGCCATAGGTGATTACGTATTAGCAAATCCGTAAGAGCTAACATAACCAAAAAGTTCACATATAGATTTCTATAAAGTCTTTGGAACTTAAATGAGATAAAAACTAGTATAACATTTCAACCTAGTACAGTGAGTTGCTTGTGTGGAAATTCTACCCGCCAGGCAGAATGAAATAAAAGAAGTACAGTTATAAGGATTTAAGGGAGAAATTTCCTCATATAAAACGATTTTGCTTCCTTTTTAAATTTTGCGATGGTTGGAATTCTTCTCAACTCCGGGGGGAGGGCGTTCCAAATTCTCGGTGCCGCCCCTGAGAATGCTCGGTCATAAGTTCTTTTCTTATGGAAGCGCGCCGGTTTCAGTAGTAGATCAGCATTGCTCCTGGAGGAACGGGACCCTCCCGACAACGTGAGTTTCTTGGCGAGGTAGACTGGATATTTGTTGTGAATTGCTTTGTGTGTGACACATGCCAGCTTGAACTGGATTCGTGCTTCGAAAGGAAGCCAGTTGAGAGCTTTCAAGTGGGGGGAGATATGGTCAACTTTTTTGGATCCCGCTATGAGTCTTGTGGCTGCATTAAGGCATGCTTTCAATGGGGCTGTTGAGATCTTAGGGAGCCCGGCTAAGGTTGTGCAACCGTATTCAATCCTTGAGATGACCAATGCCTGAACTGCTGTTTTGAGGTCTGCTTTGTTTAAGAAAGGCTTTAGTTTTCTTAAGTAGCTTAAGTGGAACCTGGCGTTTTTTGCCATTGTGTTGATATGTACAGACATATTAAGGTTTTTGTCCAGAGTGATACCCAGAGATTTAGTTGACTCCACAATCTTCGGAGTGCACTTTAGAGCTGTGATGAGGTTGGACCATTCTAGATTGTTGGGAGTGGGTTTAGGGGTATGGAAGCACTGCTGGGAAGGTCTAATTTTGTGTTAAAATAGCAGTTTGGTCGTAGGTTGAGAGGAAAGGGGAATTAGGCCCTGTTTCTGAGGTGTTTTTTTGCCATTGGATACATTGGCGGCCTGCAAGGTAGCTGTATTGCGTGTTTTTAGGAAGCTATTTGGGGGTGTTCTAGATTTTTGGGAGTGGGTTTAGGGGTGTGGGAGCACTGCTGGGAAGGTCTCATCTTGTGTCAAAATATCAGTTTGGTCCTAGGTTCAGGGGAAAGGGGAATTAGGCCCTGTTTCTGAGGTGCTTTTATGCCATTGGCTTACATTGGTGGCCTGCAAGGTAGCTGTATTGCGTGTTTGTGGGAAGCTATTTGGGGGTATTCTAGATATTTGGGAGTGGGTTTAGGCATCTGGGAGCACTGCTGGGAAGGTCTAATTTTGTGTCAAAATAGCAGTTTGGCCATAGGTTGAGGGGAAAGGTGAATTAGGCCCTGTTTCTGAGGTGCATTTGTGCCATTGGCTTACATTGGCGCCCTACAAGGTAGCAGTATTGCGTGTTTTTGGGAAGCTATTTAGGGGTGTTCTAGATTTCTGGGAGTGGCTTTAGGGGTCTGGAGCACTGCTGGGAAGGTCTAATTTTGTGTCAAAATAGCAATTTGGGCGTAAGTTGAGGGGAAAGGGGAATTAGGCGCTGTTTCTGAGGTGCATTTTGACCATTGGCTTACATTGTCGGCCTGCAAAGTAGCTGTATTGTGTGTTTTTGGGAAGCTATTTGGGAATGTTCTAGATTTTTGGGAGTGGGTTTAGGGGTCTGGACCACTGCTGGGAAGGTCTAATTTTATGTCAAAATAGCAGTTTGGGCGTAGGTTGAGGGGAAAGGTGAATTAGGCCTTGTTTCTAAGGTACATTGTTGCCATAGGCTTATATTGGCGGCCTGCAAGGTAGCAGTATTGCGTGTTTTTGGTGGGCAATTTGGGGGTGTTCTAGATTGTTGGGAGTGGGTTTAGGGGCCTGGGAGCACTGCTGGGAAGGTCTAATTTTGTGTCAAAATAGCAGTTTGGGCGTAGGTTGAGGGGAAAGGTGAATTAGGCCTTGTTTCTGAGGTGCATTGTTGCCATTGGCTTACATTGGCGGCCTGCAAGGTAGCAGTATTGCGTGTTTTTGGTGAGCAATTTGGGGGTGTTCTAGATTGTTGGGAGTGGGTTTAGGGGTCTGGAAGCACTGCTGGGAAGGTCTAATTTTGTGTCAAAATAGCAGTTTGGTCGTAGGTTAAGGGTAAAGGGGAATTAGGCCCTGTTTCTGAGGTGCATTTTTGCCATTGGCTTACATTGGTGGCCTGCAAGGTAGCGGTATTGCGTGTTTTTGGGAAGCTATTTGGGGGTGTTCTAGATTTTTGGGAGTGGGTTTAGGGGTCTGGGAGCACTGCTGGGAATGTCTAATTTTGTGTCAAAATAGCTGTTTGGTCGTACGTTGAGGGGAGAGAGGAATTAGCCCCTGTTTCTGAGGTGCATTTTTGCCATTGGCTTACATTGGTGGCCTGCAAGGTAGCTGTATTGCGTGTTTTTGGGAAGCTATTTGGGGGTGCTATAGATTTTTGGGAGTGGGTTTAGGGGTCTGGGAGCACTGCTGGGAAGGTCTAATTTTGTGTCAAAATAGCATTTTGGGCGTAGGTTGAGGGGAAAGGTGAATTAGGCCTTGTTTCTGAGGTGCATTGTTGCCATTGGCTTACATTGGCGGCCTGCAAGGTAGCAATATTGCGTGTTTTTGGTGAGCAATTTTGGGGTGTTCTAGATTGTTGGGAGTGGGTTTAGGGGTCTGGAAGCACTGCTGGGAAGGTCTCATTTTGTGTCAAAATAGCAGTTTGGTCGTAGGTTGAGAGGAAAGGGGAATTAGGCCCTGTTTCTGGGGTGTTTTTTTGCCATTGGATACATTGGCGGCCTGCAAGGTAGCTGTATTGCGTGTTTTTAGGAAGCTATTTGGGGGTGTTCTAGATTTTTGGGAGTGGGTTTAGGGGTCTGGGAGCACTGCTGGGAAGTTCTAATTTTGTGTCAAAATATCAGTTTGGTCCTAGGTTGAGGGGAAAGGGGAATTAGGCCCTGTTTCTGAGGTGCTTTTATGCCATTGGCTTACATTGGTGGCCTGCAAGGTAGCTGTATTGCGTGTTTGTGGGAAGCTATTTGGGGGTATTCTAGATATTTGGGAGTGGGTCTAGGGGCCTGGGAGCACTGCTGGGAAGGTCTAATTTTGTGTCAAAATAGCAGTTTGGGCGTAGGTTGAGGGGAAAGGTGAATTAGGCCTTGTTTCTGAGGTGCATTGTTGCCATTGGCTTACATTGGCGGCCTGCAAGGTAGCAGTATTGCGTGTTTTTGGTGAGCAATTTGGGGGTGTTCTAGATTGTTGGGAGTGGGTTTAGGGGTCTGGAAGCACTGCTGGGAAGGTCTAATTTTGTGTCAAAATAGCAGTTTGGTCGTAGGTTAAGGGTAAAGGGGAATTAGGCCCTGTTTCTGAGGTGCATTTTTGCCATTGGCTTACATTGGTGGCCTGCAAGGTAGCTGTATTGCGTGTTTTTGGGAAGCTATTTGGGGGTGTTCTAGATTTTTGGGAGTGGGTTTAGGGGTCTGGGAGCACTGCTGGGAAGGTCTAATTTTGTGTCAAAATAGCTGTTTGGTCGTACGTTGAGGGGAGAGCGGAATTAGCCCCTGTTTCTGAGGTGCATTTTTGCCATTGGCTTACATTGGTGGCCTGCAAGGTAGCTGTATTGCGTGTTTTTGGGAAGCTATTTGGGGGTGCTATAGATTTTTGGGAGTGGGTTTAGGGGTCTGGGAGCACTGCTGGGAAGGTCTAATTTTGTGTCAAAATAGCATTTTGGGCGTAGGTTGAGGGGAAAGGTGAATTAGGCCTTGTTTCTGAGGTGCATTGTTGCCATTGGCTTACATTGGCGGCCTGCAAGGTAGCTGTATTGCGTGTTTTTGGTGAGCAATTTGGGGGTGTTCTAGATTGTTGGGAGTGGGTTTAGGGGTCTGGAAGCACTGCTGGGAAGGTCTCATTTTGTGTCAAAATAGCAGTTTGGTCGTAGGTTGAGAGGAAAGGGGAATTAGGCCCTGTTTCTGGGGTGTTTTTTTGCCATTGGATACATTGGCGGCCTGCAAGGTAGCTGTATTGCGTGTTTTTAGGAAGCTATTTGGGGGTGTTCTAGATTTTTGGGAGTGGGTTTAGGGGTGTGGGAGCACTGCTGAGAAGTTCTAATTTTGTGTCAAAATATCAGTTTGGTCCTAGGTAGAGGGGAAAGGGGAATTAGGCCCTGTTTCTGAGGTGTATTTTTGCCATTGGCTTACATTGGCGGCCTGCAAGGTAGCTGTATTGCATTTTTTTGGGGAAGCTATTTGGGGGTGTTCTAGATTTCTGGGAGTGGGCTTAGGGGTCTGGGAGCAGTGCTGGGAAGGTCTAATTTTGTGTCAAAATAGCAATTTGGTCGTAGGTTGAGGGGAAAGGGGAATTAGGCCCTGTTTCTGAGGTGCATTTGTGCCATTGGCTTACATTGGCGCCCTACAAGGTAGCAGTATTGCGTGTTTTTGGGAAGCTATTTAGGGGTGTTCTAGATTTTTGGGAGTGGGTTTAGGCGTCTGGGAGCACTGCTGGGAAGGTCTCATTTTATGTCAAAATAGCAGTTTGGCCGTAGGTTGAGGGGAAAGGGGAATTAGGCCCTGTTTCTGAGGTGTATCTTTGCCATTGGCTTACATTGGCGGCCTGCAAGGTAGCTGTATTGCATTTTTTTGGGGAAGCTATTTGGGGGTGTTCTAGATTTCTGGGAGTGGGCTTAGGGGTCTGGGAGCAGTGCTGGGAAGGTCTAATTTTGTGTCAAAATAGCAATTTGGTCGTAGGTTGAGGGGAAAGGGGAATTAGGCCCTATTTCTGAGGTGCATTTGTGCCATTGGCTTACATTGGCGCCCTACAAGGTAGCAGTATTGCGTGTTTTTGGGAAGCTATTTAGGGGTGTTCTAGATTCCTGGGAGTGGGTTTAGGGGTCTGGAGCTCTGCTGGGAAGGTCTAATTTTGTGTCAAAATAGCAATTTGGGCGTAGGTTGAGGGGAAAGGTGAATTAGGCCTTGTTTCTAAGGTACATTGTTGCTATTGGCTTACATTGGCGGCCTGCAAGGTAGCAGTATTGCGTGTTTTTGGTGGGCAATTTGGGGGTGTTCTAGATATTTGGGAGTGGGTTTAGGCGTCTGGGAGCACTGCTGGGAAGGTCTAATTTTGTGTCAAAAGAGCAGTTTGGCCATAGGTTGAGGGGAAAGGGGAATTAGGCCCTGTTTCTAAGGTGTATTTTTGCCATTGGCTTACATTGGCGGCCTGCAAGGTAGCTGTATTGCATTTTTTTGGGGAAGCTATTTGGGGGTGTTCTAGATTTCTGGGAGTGGGCTTAGGGGTCTGGGAGCAGTGCTGGGAAGGCCTAATTTTGTGTCAAAATAGCAATGTGGTCGTAGGTTGAGGGGAAAGGGGAATTAGGCCCTGTTTCTGAGGTGCATTTGTGCCATTGGCTTACATTGGCGCCCTACAAGGTAGCAGTATTGCGTGTTTTTGGGAAGCTATTTAGGGGTGTACTAGATTTCTGGGAGCGGCTTTAGGGGTCTGGAGCACTGCTGGGAAGGTCTAATTTTGTGTCAAAATAGCAATTTGGGCGTAAGTTGAGGGGAAAGGGGAATTAGGCCCTGTTTCTGAGGTGCATTTTGACCAGTGGCTTACATTGTCGGCCTGCAAAGTAGCTTGTTTGCGTGTTTTTGGGAAGCTATTTAGGGGTGTTCTAGATTTCTGGGAGTGGGTTTAGGGGTCTGGGAGCACTGCTGGGAAGGTCTAATTTTGTGTCAAAATAGAAATTTGGGCGTAAGTTGAGGGGAAAGGGGAATTAGGCCCTGTTTCTGAGGTGCATTTTTGCCATTGGCTTACATTGGCGCCCTACAAGGTAGCAGTATTGCGTGTTTTAGGGAAGCTATTTGGGGGTGTTCTAGATTTTTGGGAGTGGGTTTAGTGGTCTGGAGCACTGCTGGGAAGGTCTAATTGTGTGTCAAAATAGCAGTTTGGGCGTAGGTTGAGGGGAAAGGGTAAGTAGGCCTTGTTTCTGAGGTGCATTTTTGCCATTGGCTTACATTGGCGGTCTGCAAGGTAGCAGTATTGCGTATTTTTGGTGGGCACTTTGGGGGTGTTCTAGATTGTTGGGAGTGGATTAAGGGGCCTGAGAGCACTGCTGGGAAGGTCTAATTTTGTCTCAAAATAGCAGTTTGGCCATAGGTTGAGGGGAAAGGGGAATTAGGCCCTGTTTCTGAGGTGCATTTTTGCCATTGGCTTACATTGGCGGCTTGCAAGGTAGCTGTATTGCGTGTTATTGAGAAGCTATTTGGGGGTGTTCTAGATTGTTGGGAGTGGGTTTAGGGGCCTGGGAGCACTGCTGGGAAGGTGTAATTGTTTGTCAAAATAGCAGTTTGGTCGTAGGTTGAGGGAAAAGGGGAATTAGGGCGTGTTTCTGAGGTGCTTTTTTGCCATTGGCTTACATTGGCGGCCTGCAAGGTAGCTGTATTGCGTGTTTTTGGGAGGCTATTTGGGGGTGTTCTAGATTTTTGGGAATTGGTTTAGGGGTCTGGGAGCTCTGCTGGGAAGGTCTAATTTTGTGTCAAAATAGCAGGTAGCTGTATTGCGTGTTTGTGGGAAGCTATTTGGGGGTATTCTAGATATTTGGGAGTGGGTTTAGGCGTCTGGGAGCACTGCTGGGAAGGTCTCATTTTGTGTCAAAATAGCAATTTGGTCGTAGGTTGAGGGGAAAGGGGAATTAGGCCCTGCTTCTGAGGTCATTTGTGCCATTGGCTTACATTGGCGCCCCACAAGGTAGCAGTATTGCGTGTTTTTGGGAAGCTATTTAGGGGTGTTCTAGATTTCTGGGAGTGGGTTTAGGGGTCTGGAGCTCTGCTGGGAAGGTCTAATTTTGTGTCAAAATAGCAGTTTGGTTGAAGGTTGAGGGGAAAAGGGAATTAGTCCCTGTTTCTGAGGTGCATTTTGACCATTGGCTTACATTGTCGGCCTGCAAAGTAGCTGTATTGCGTGTTTTTGGGAAGCTATTTAGGGGTGTTCTAGATTTCTGAGAGTGGGTTTAGGGGTCTGGGAGCACTGCTGGGAAAGTCTAATTTTGTGTCAAAATAGCAGTTTGGTCGTAGGTTGAGGGGAAAGGGGAATTAGGGCCTGTTTCTGAGGTGCTTTTTTGCCATTGGCTTACATTGGCGGCCTGCAAGGTACCTGTATTGCGTGTTTTTGGGAAGCTATTTGGGGGTGTTCTAGATTTTTGGGAGTGGGTTTACGGGTCTGGGAGCACTGCTGGGAAGGTCTAATTGTGTGTCAAAATAGCAGTTTGGGCGTAGGTTGAGGGGAAAGGGGAATTATTCCCTGTTTCTGAGGTGCATTTTTGCCGTTGGCTTACATAGGCGGCCTGCAAGGCAGCTGTATTGCATGTTTTGGGAAGCTGTTTGGGGGTGTTCTAGATTTTTGGAGTGGGTTTAGGGGTCTGGGAGTACTGCTGGGAAGGTCTAATCTTGTCTCAAAATAGCAGTTTCATTGAAGGTTGAGGGGAAAAGGGAATTAGTCCCTGTTTCCGAGGTGCATTTTGACCATTGGCTTACATTGGCGGCCTGCAAAGTAACTGTATTGCGTGTTTTAGGGAAACTGATTACGGGTGTTCTAGATTTCTGGGAGTGGGTTTAGGGGTCTGGGGCACTGCTGGGAAGGTCTAATCTTGTGTCAAAGTAGCAATTTGGGCGTAAGTTGAGGGGAAAAGGGAATTAGTCCCTGTTTCTGAGGTGCATTTTGACCATTGGCTTACATTGGCGGCCTGCAAGGTACCTGTATTTCGTGTTTTTGAGAAGCTATTTGAGGGTGTTCTAGATTGTTGCAAGTGGGTTTAGGGGCCTGGGAGCACTGCTGGAAAAGTCTAATTTTGTCTCAAAATATCAGTTTGGGCGTAGGTTGAGGGGAAAGGGGAATTAGGCCCTGTTTCTGAAGCGCTGTTTTTCCATTGGATACATTGGCGGCCTAAAGGTAGCTGTATTGCGTGTTTTTGGGAAGCTATTTGGGGGTGTTCTAGATTTTTGGGAATGGGTTTAGGGGTCTGGGAGCAATACTGAGAAGGTCTAATTTTGTGTCAAAAAAGCAGTTTGGTCGTAGGTTAAGGGTAAAGGGGAATTATTCCCTGTTTCTGAGGTGCATTTTTGCCATTGGCTTACATTGGCGGCCTGCAAGGTAGCTGTATTGCGTGTTTTTGGGAAGCTATTTGGTGGTGTTCTAGATTTTTGGGAATGGGTTTAGGGGTCTGGAAGCACTGCTGGGAATGAGTAATTTTGTCTCAATATATCAGTTTAGGCGTAGGTTGAGGGGAAAGGTGAATTAGGCCCTGTTTCTGAGGTGCATTTTTGCCATTGGCTTACATTTGCCGCCTGCAAGGCAGCTGTATTGCGTGTTTTGGGAAGCTGTTTGGGGGTGTTCTAGATCTTTGGAGTGGGTTTAGGGGTCTGGGAGTACTTCTGGGAAGCTCTAATCTTGTCTCAAAATAGCAGTTTGATTGAAGGTTGAGGGGAAAAGGGAATTAGTCCCTGTTTCTGAGGTGCATTTTGACCATTGGCTTACATTTGCGGCCTGCAAGGTAGCTGTATTGCGTGTTTTTGGGAAGCTATTTGGGGGTGCTCTAGATTTTTGGGAGTGGGTTTAGGGGTCTGGGAGCACTGCTGGGAAGGTCTAATTTTGTGTCAAAATAGAAGTTTAGTCGTAGGTTGAGGGGAAAAGGGAATTAGGGCCTGTTTCTGAGCTGCTTTTTTGCAATTGGCTTGCATTGGTGGCGTGCAAGGTAGCTGTATTGCGTGTTTTTGGAAGCTATTTGGGGTTGTTCTAGATTTTTTGGAGTTTGTTTAGGGGTCTGGGACCACTGCTGGGAAGGTCAAATTTTGTGTTTAAATAGCAGTTTGGTCGTAGGTTGAGGGGAAAGGGGAATTAGTCCCTGTTTCTGAGGTGCATTTTTGCCACTGGCTTACATTGGCGGCCTGCAAGGCAGCTGTATTGCGTGTTTTGGGAAGCTGTTTGGGGGTGTTCTAGATTTTTGGGAGTGGGTTTAGGGGTCTTGGATTACTGCTGGGAAGGTCTAATCATGTCTCAAAATAGCAGTTTGCTTGAAGGTTGTGGGGAAAAGGGAATTAGTCTCTGTTTCTGAGGTGCATTTTGACTATTGGCTTACATTGGCGGCCTGCAAAGTACCTGTATTGCGTGTTTTTGGGAAACTATTTACGGGTGTTCTAGATTTCTGGGAGTGGGTTTAGGGGTCTGGGAGCACTGCTGGGAAGGTCTAATTTTGTGTCAAAATAGCAGTTTTGGCGTAAGTTGAGGAGAAAGGGGAATCAGGCCCTGCTTCTGAGGTGCATTTTTGCCATTGGCTTACATTGGCGGCCTGCAAGTTACCTGTATTGCGTGTTTTTGATAAGCTATCTGGGGGTGTTCTAGATTTTGGGAGTGGGTTTAGGGGTCTGGAAGCACTGCTGCGAACGTCTAATTTTGTGTTTAAATAGCAGTTTTGGCGTAGGTTTAGGGGAAAGGGGAATTAGGCCCTGTTTCTGAGGTGCATTTTTGCCATTGGCTTACATAGGCGGCCTGCAAGGCAGCTGTATTGCGTGTTTTGGGAAGCTGTTTGGGGGTGTTCTACATTTTTGGAGTGGGTTTAGGGGTCTGGGAGTACTGCTGGGAAGGTCTAATCTTGTCTCAAAATAGCAGTTTGATTGAAGGTTGAGGGGAAAAGGGAATTAGTCCCTGTTTCTGAGGTGCATTTTGACCATTGGCTTACATTGGCGGCCTGCAAAGTAGCTGTATTGCGTGTTTTTGGGAAGCTATTTAGGGGTGTTCTAGATTTCTGGGAGTGGGTTTAGGGGTCTGGGGGCACTGCTGGGAAGGTCTAATTTTGTGTCAAAACAGCAATTTGGGCGTACGTTGAGGGGAAAGGGGAATTAGGCCCTGTTTCTGAGGTGCATTTTTGCCATTGGCTTACATTGGCGGCCTGCAAGGTACCTGTATTGCGTGTTTTTGAGAAGCTATTTGGGGGTGTTCTAGATTGTTGCGAGTGGGTTTAGGGGCCTTGGAGCACTGCTGGGAATGTCTAATTTTGTCTCAAAATATCGGTTTGGGAGTAGGTTGAGGAGAAAGGTGAATTAGGCCCTGTTTCTGAGGTGCATTTTTGCCTTTGGCTTACATTGGCGTCCTGCAAGGTAGCTGTATTGCGTGTTTTTGGGAAGCTATTTGGGGGTGTTCTAGATTTTTGGGAGTGGGTTTAGGGGTCTGGGAGCACTGCTGGGAAGGTCTAATTTTGTGTCAAAATAGCAGTTTGGGCGTAGGTTGAGGGGAAAGGGGAATTAGGCCCTGTTTCTGAGGTGCATTTTTGCCATTGGCTTACATAGGCGGCCTGCAAGGCAGCTGTATTGCGTGTTTTGGGAAGCTGTTTGGGGGTGTTCTAGATTTTTGGAGTGGGTTTAGGGGTCTGGGAGTACTGCTGGGAAGGTCTAATCTTGTCTCAAAATAGCAGTTTGATTGAAGGTTGAGGGGAAAAGGAAATTAGTCCCTGTTTCTGAGGTGCATTTTGAACATTTGCTTACATTGGCGGCCTGCAAAGTAGGTGTATTGCGTGTTTTGGTAAGCTATTTAGGGGTGTTCTAGATTTCTGGGAGTGGGTTTAGGGGCCTGGGGGCACTGCTGGGAAGGTCTAATTTTGTGTCAAAATAGCAATTTGGGCGTAAGTTGAGGTGAAAGGGGAATTAGGCCCTGTTTCTGAGGCGCTTTTTTTGCCATTGGATACATTGGCGGCCTGCAAGGTAGCTGTATTGCGTGTTCTTGGGAAGCTATTTGGGTGTGTTCTAGATTTTTGGGAGTTGGTTTAGGGGTCTGGGAGCACTGCTCGGAAGGTCTAATTTTTTGTCAAAATAGCAGTTTGGCCGTAGATTGAGGGGAAAGGGGAATTAGGCCCTGTTTCTGAGGTGCATTTTTGCTATTGGCTTACTTTGGTGGCCTGCAAGGTAAATGTATTGTGTGTTTTTGGGAAGCTATTTGGGGGTGTTCTAGATTTTTAGGAGTTGGTTTAGGGGTCTGGGAGCACTGCTGGGAAGGTCTTATATTGTGTCAAAATAGCAGTTTGGTCGTAGGTTGAGGGGAAAGGGGAATTAGGCCCTGTTTCTGATGTGCATTTTTGCCATTGGCTTACATTGGCGCCCTGCAAGGTAGCAGTGTTGCGTGTTTTTGGGAAGCTATTTGGGGGTGTTCTAGACATTTTGGGAGTGGGTTTAGGGGTCTGGAGCACTGCTGGGAAGGTCTAAAATAGCAGTTTGGGCGTAGGTTGAGGGGAAAGGGGAATTAGGCCTTGTTTCTGAGGTGCATTTTTGCCATTGGCTTACATTGGCGGCTTGCAAGGTAGCAGTATTGCGTGTTTTTGGTGAGCAATTTGGGGGTGGTCTAGATTGTTGGGAGTGGGTTTAGGGGCCTGGGAGCACTGCTGGGAAGGTCTAAAATAGCAGTTTGGTCGTAGGTTGAGGGGAAAGGTGCATTAGGCCCTGTTTCTGAGGTGCATTTTTGCCATTGGCTTACGTTTGCAAGCCGCTCCCAGCAGCTCTCCCAGA
This sequence comes from Lissotriton vulgaris, assembly GCF_964263255.1. Taxonomy (NCBI): domain Eukaryota; kingdom Metazoa; phylum Chordata; class Amphibia; order Caudata; family Salamandridae; genus Lissotriton; species Lissotriton vulgaris. The sequence goes on along the minus strand of NW_028254839.1, from coordinate 1,228,090 downwards.
CCCCTAAACCCACTCCCAAAAATCTAGAGCAACCCCAAATAGCTTCCAAAAACACGCAATACAGCTACCTTGTAGGCCACCAATGTAAGCCAATGGCAAAAAAGCACCTCAGAAACAGGGACTAATTCCCCTTTCCCCTCAACCTACGACCAAACTGATATTTTGACACAAAATTAGACCTTCCCAGCAGTGCTCCCAGACCCGTAAACCCACTCCCAAAAATCTAGAGCACCCCCAAATAGCTTCCCAAAAACACGTAGGTGTGTTATGGCCAGCTTCCAGGTGCTGTGCTTCCACAGTATCTTCTCCATGTCTCCTTGTAGGTGTCAATGGCCTGCTTCCGCAGTATCTTCTTCATGTCTCCTCGTAGGTGTCTATGGCCTGCTTCCAGGTGCTGTTCTTTCGCAGGATCTTGTCCATGTCTGCCCGGTGAAGAGCCCTCATCCTGGCAACTTGATTGCGGAGTAGAAGACGAGGTGATAGCAGTCTCGGTTCGCGTCGCTGGTGCTGAAGCCCCCCGTGGCTCTGGGGGTCCCCGCTCTCAGGATGGAGCTCAGCTTCTCTCAACCCCCAGCGGCGCTTTCCTGCTCTTGGGATTTATTTTGATTTCTTTGTAGTAGCCCAATCGCTGCTGCCCCCGATGGCCAGGTGTTTTCTTGATGTACCAGGAGATCCTTTCCAGAGGAGGCGAATCCATGACAGACTGCTCTCCCACTTGCAATACTTTACATTATGATGATTTGAACTTTGCTGAGTTTTTTTATTGTTTCTTTCCTTTAACTGAGCGTTGCACTCTGATTTATTAACTAATTGATATTGAATGCATGTACCGGCTCCCATGTTCTGTCCTCCACCCCATATCCCTTCCACTCTACCAGATATTGCACCTTCCCTCTTACTATCCTAGAATCAAGAAGCACTTGTACCTCACATTCCTCCTGACCGTCTATCTCTACAGGAGGCGGACGTTCAGGTATCCCCATACTGGAGGGACATGGTTGCAACAGGGAGACATGAAAGACTGGATGGATATGCCAACTTTCTGGTAATGATATCCTCATAGCCACGGGGTTAATCACTTCTTCTATTCCATAGGGACCGATGTATCTGAGTTTCAGTTTTTTCACCCCTTTTACCTGAACAGAAAATCAAAAACCCCGCCAGAGCGAATTAGGAGGTCCCACTGGGGGATCCTTGCATAGAGGTAACAAGAGACTAGGGACACCTGTCTGAGCAATGCGAATATGAATAGAAAACTCAGGCCACTGTTCTAGAAAAATACATATGTTTTATTTACAGTACATCAAAGGGATACATTCTAGGTAGGCATAAAATCATGGAGTTTCCTAGGTGCAAGGGTTTATGGAAAGCACGAAATTACAGATCCCACATACTCCCTCAGTGACTCCAGGCAAACATTCACTATCACTGCTTCAGACATTCAGATCATTCATACTCCAATCTAACATGAACTCATGGCAGTCTAGGGAAAAATGATATTAAATAATAACCACTAGAGGTTGTAATAGAGGTATGGAGGCGAACAGCGGTAGATGGTGTATTGGAACTTGTGCTGCATAAGTGCCATCCATGAGAGTTGCGCCAACGCGCGTTTCGATGCTGAGCCTAATGGGGCTGCATCTTCATCAGGGCGAAGGAGACCAGGAGGGGCAGGGGACTAGGCACTGATGGATACACTGTGGGTAAAAAGGATAGATTTAAGATGCTGTATAGTTAGAGTTAATCATCAGACATTGCTAAACATTTTTAAAAAAACACATCACATGGAAACTTTTTCTAAGTCTGACTAAGAGAGCCGAGTACTTAGTTTGTATAAATAGCAGCCTTGATATATCAGAAGATAGTTCATTTCAAGTTTTTTTATCATACACATTATTCACTCCAATAGGGAACATTTCGCTTCTCAGACAGGTGGGCGTCACTTGGGGGGATATCCAAAGTAGATTCAAGAAAAGTGTGTTCACCAATCCACACATAGATTCAAACAACCAAATCACACATTCAGGATCATGGATACACCACGGGCAGTGGCGGGCACTAGCACATACAGTGAGATGGGGGAAATAAGAGTTATTATTAGCTTAAGGATGATAGTTAAAAGATGCAAGATACAGGGGTGAATTAAAATTAAAATTACCTATTTAAGGGATGTGCTTATGGAAAGCTTGCTATTGCAATGGTAACTTCAGTAGGCTCGGGCCGACCGGGTGGGGTCCATGGCGGTCCTATCAAAAAGGTAGGGGATATCAGAAAGGCTGAGTTCGAATAAGAGACCGACCAGGTCAGATTTCCATCAGGGGTTGGCCTTTCATTTTACCTGATAAGCATATGGAGGCACTCCGCTAGGCAAACTCAGAAGGTATCGTCAGTACGGTCGTGCACGAGGGGTCCTGCAAATCAAGGAAGGACCTCAGATTAATTAGATGCACATCATACATGTATAGTGGATGAATTGGCATAGTATCAGGTTTCAGGGTGGGGGAATGATCGGAAATCGGGGTGACCGGTAAAAGGAGGGTTTTGGTTGATGGCCGCAAAACCATACGATGATGTCCTCGCTGAGTTTACCGAATCCTGAAAACGTCGTTAGTACCCCTGATTTAGAGAAAATACACCAGCGTTGCAAGATTGGTAATGCAGTTGCTAGCTCCAATATGTCAATTTACCTGATGGATGGGGCAGCGGGGAGCGTCGCGGGACGGGGTCTCTACAGCGCTCCGAACTGGCGGGACGGGTCGAGGATAGGGGGATCAAACTAGAGGTCCTGGAACAGATAAAGGAAACTCTGGTGTATATACGTGAAAATTACATGTCAGGAGGATGGGCATAAGCACTCCAGTCTAAGGTGCTCCAATACCTGCAAATTGCGAACTAGGCAGAGTCGTCTCCAGCTAGCGCGTAGGTAATCGGGGTTCAAAGAGTCGCGGATGGAAACCTATAGTGGAGGGAGAGCCTTAGGTTAATAAATCAGTTCCACAGTTAAGGTCACGTCTAGAGCTGTCATCTAGCTTACCTCATACGAGAGCGTGCAACGCGGACCGCAGGCCGGCTTCTTCTGTGGGTCCCAGGGGTGCAGGGACACGCGGGTCCGGACCAAGGGCATAAATGAGGAAGCGGATGGTATGGTAGAACATAGGAGCGCTCTGCTGGGGGGTGATCGAGGTTCACAGGATCGCGGATGGGGTCCTGTATAGAGGGAGAGCCTTAGGTTAATAGATGTGTTCCACGGCAAAGGTGCCGGTCACATCTGCTGCTATCATCTGGCTTACCTCATGGGCGGGCGAGCATCGTGGACCGCGGTGCGGCGTCTTCAGTGGGTCCCGGGAAAGTAAGGACAGGATGATCCGGTCGATAGGCTTAAATAGGGAGGCGGCCGGTAAGATTGGGCACAGGTGTGCTCGGCTGGATTGTCGGCACTACCGCGGATCAGAGAGGTTAGATCGGCGGCCATGTTGGAACGGGTAGGTTCGTTCCGGAGATGAAGTCCCGAAACGAGCGAAGCAGGGAGGTGTGGCAGTTCCGATAGGGCAGGGGTGGGTCTCTTATGTCAACACAGTGCTGAAGTCTCTGAATCCCACTGATACGTATTGGTAGGAGAGAAGGGTGGCTCAAAAAGGAAAAAACGCCCGGAAATCGGTTTAGAGGTCATAGAAACAGAACGATAAAAGCCAAGGTTTTAAATTTATAATGAAGATGAGAAAACCTAGGACACATCACGAGTATTAAACAAAACCCCGAGGTGGTGAATTTATTAAAGGAAGAGGAGTAGTCTAGGGTATATAAAGAAACAAACCGTGAACATCCATTATACATCGTCATGGTCATAGTCAGAGGACCTCCTAACGTGAAGTTCAAGGAGCTGCATCTGCAAATATAGGGGTCGGCGGATAGCTGTTCCGGCCCCTTATAGGATGGCATTTTGCCAAGGGCATTCCTCATTGTTGCCTTTGGACACAGAGTTGAACATAAAGATCCAAAACACTTCTCTTTTTTTGCGGAGGTTCACTGGATCAATTCCGGTCTTTGCCTCAATTTTCTTCAGAATGAACCATCGGAGATCTTTTTCCGTGTGGTTCTGACTCAGCCAGTGGGTGACCAGGGGTGCAGATGTTTTCTGATTTCTGATATTGGACTTATGTTCCCCAATTCTCAGGCGACATTCGCGCCCGGTTTCTCCAACATATGGGAGATTGCACGGACATAGGATGATGTAGACCACATTCGCCGTCCTGCAGTTAGTCATTTTTTTGTTCCTAGCTACCGATATGGTTCGTTCAGTGGTGGTAACTGATTCACCAACTATGGCGTGGGGACACGCTTGGCATGAGCCACACTTATGATTGCCATAAATGGGGTCCAAGTTGGTAATGGATTTCTGAATTCTGTTGGGATTTTCCAATATCTTTCCTCTAACCAGATGATTTCTCAGGTTCCTGTTCCTTTTGAATGCGAATATTGGTCGTCTGAGAGGGGGACGGTCCTTCTCCAGATTGAGTAGATGCCAGCTCGAGTTGACGATCTGCCGAATTTTGTGGTTCATGTTGCTGTGACGAGTCACATACACCAATTGTTCCAAGGAGTCAGATTCCTTCGCTGCGAACATTGCTTTTCGATTGGCATACCTTGCCCTTTTGAATAACTCTCTAACCAATTTTCTTGGATAGCCGCGGTGTATTAATTTTTCTTTCAGGATATCAGCCTGAAGAAGGTAATCACAAACATTGGTGCAGTTCCTTCTGATGCGGAGGAATTGGCTGTATGGGATGCTGTCTCGTTGGTTCCTGGGGTGAAAACTGGAGTATTGAAGCAAGGTGTTTCTGGCTGTAGGCTTGGTGTATAATGATACCTTAAGATGGTTATCCTGGTGTTCAACCCATAGGTCCAAAAATTCAATCCTCTCGGAGCTGAAATGAGTGGTGAATCGTAAATTGGGGTCGGCTGCATTTAACCATGCTATGAATTCCTCCAGGGAGGTGTGGTCCCCTTCCCAAATTAGGAAAATGTCGTAAATGAAGCGACGCCATCCCCGGACATTCTCATAGAATGGGGCCACTTCATTGAAAATATTTGTGCGCTTGAATTCTCCCATGTACAGACAAGCTATACTCGGGGCACAGCTAGCCCCTATACTGACTCCAGTAGTTTGTTTGAATAGGGACTTGTTAAATTCAAAATAGTTCTCATGCAGGACTAATTCAAGACATTGTAAGATGAATTCAGAGTTGGTTATGTCGGGTTTGGTGCTTAGGATATTTTCGATCGTTTCATATGCCCCTCTTTGGGGGATATTCGAGTAGAGCGATTCAACATCGAGGGTAACCAGAAGTTCTCGATTCGGAAAAAAGTCAGTTCCTTCCACCAAATTAATGAAGTGTCCTGTATCTTTCACATAGGACTTGAGCCCCGTAACCATCGGTTGGAGAAATTTGTCTATATACTTAGACAGGGGCTCAGTTGCCGATCCGATGGTGAATACTATAGGTCGCAGGGGGGGTCCTCGCAGTTCTTGTGGGTTTTGGGGACCCCATAGATAATGGGTATCCTAGTATGAGTTGGTGTGAGGAATTCAGCCTCCGCCTCGCAGATCCAATTGCGGTCCACCGCGTGAGTGACTATGCTAACTATCTTTTGCTTAAGGGTGGATTCAGGATTTCTGGTAATCTTCTGGTAATGTCCAGATAGACTGAGAAGGTCATTCATCTTTTCGATGTAGTTGGTTGTTTCAAACATGACAATGCCCCCGCCTTTATCACAAGGCTTGATGGTGATATTATTGTCATCTTTTAGTTCTCTGAGTATTACATCTTCATCATGGTGGAGATTGGACTCTGGCATGGGGACATATTTGATCATTTTCTCCACCTTGGACATCACAGTTTTTTCAAAAATGTCAATCTCAGGTCCCAGCATGTCGAGGGAGGGGGTAAAGGTAGATGGAGGTTTCAAACCAGATCTGTTCTCAGAGTCCCTGTTGTTGGGTTTATCTAGAAAGAATTTTTTTAGGCGAATCTTTCTGAAGAAAAGGTGTAGATCTTTGGTGAATTCGAACTTATCGAAGTTGGCAGCAGGTATAAATGAGAGACCCCGGGTCAATAGATCTATGGCCATCGGGTTAACTTCTTTTTTGGTGAGGTTGAACACCGGGATCCCTTTTATGTTTTCCAATATTGATGGCTGCGGGTTTGGACATACATTTGGGGTTGTCCTCGTCCCGTGCGGTAATTCCTGGTGTGTTGTCCCCCCGGTGGTTGACGTTGATTGCCCCGGCGATTCCCTAAAAAATGATTCTGAGGGTTGCCACGTTCATATCCTCCATTTCTGTTAGTTCGGTTGGTACTGTACCCTTGATCGTAGTTAGGGTTATATTGATCTTGGTTTTCCCCTTCTGAGTCCGTGGTATCTGAAAAGGTGGTGACCCTTTTGTGACCCCATCCAGGGGCTAAGGTTCGGGAGTTTCCATCCTCCTGGACAGAGTAATAACCAGGGGATAAGTAAGGATAGGCTCGTTCTTGGGTGTACATTCGAATGTCCTTGCGGAGTTTGTCGGTTTTTCTCTTTAGTAAATACTCCGTGAAGGAGTCCAGCTCCTGATGTATTTCCTCAAGTTTGCTTTTGCCCAGATCGTTTCATATGCCCCTTCTTTGGGGGATATTCGAGTAGAGCGATTAAATCTATCCTTTTTACCCACAGTGTATCCATCAGTGCCTAGTCCCCTGCCCCTCCTGGTCTCCTTTGCCCTGATGAAGATGCAGCCCCATTAGGCTCAGCATCGAAACGCGCGTTGGCGCAACTCTCATGGATGGCACTTATGCAGCACAAGTTCCAATACACCATCTACCGCTGTTCGCCTCCATACCTCTATTACAACCTCTAGTGGTTATTATTTAATATCATTTTTCCCTAGACTGCCATGAGTTCATGTTAGATTGGAGTATGAATGATCTGAATGTCTGAAGCAGTGATAGTGAATGTATGCCTGGAGTCACTGAGGGAGTATGTGGGATCTGTAATTTCGTGCTTTCTATAAACCCTTGCACCTAGGAAACTCCATGATTTTATGCCTACCTAGAATGTATCCCTTTGATGTACTGTAAATAAAACATATGTATTTTTCTAGAACAGTGGCCTGAATTTTCTATTCATATTCGCATTGCTCAGACAGGTGTCCCTAGTCTCTTGTTACCTCTATGCAAGGATCCCCCAGTGGGACCTCCTAATTTGCTCTGGCGGGGTTTTTGATTTTCTGTTCAGTTACATTTCTTCCCCATTTCCTGCCAGCATTATAAAGTCCCCCCGGGGAACCCCCTTCTATCTCCATTTTTCACCCCTTTTAGTCGTATGTTTTTGGTAGCTAACCAAACCTTGTCTCCTACATGGTAAATGGGTTCTGGAGACCTCTTTTTGTCTGCATAGATTTTCTGTGTTTGCTGGGCCGTGAGAAGATGTTTTTTAGCATCTAGTAAGACAGCTTTGAGATGAGCGTGGTGTTCTTGTATGCTAGGATGCTTAGTGTGAATAGGCCATTCAAAGGGGAGCATGTTAGGATGGTATCCATTCAAGCAAAAAAAAGGCGAACATCCCAGCGTTGTGTGTTCTGAGTTATTGTACGTGATTTCTGCTGTCCATAACAAGGGATACCAGTCTGAAGAATTCTGGAGTGTGAAACAGCGGAGGTATTGTTCTAACGTTTGGTTCAGGCGTTCTGTTTTCCCATCAGTTTGAGGATGGTAACTACTCGATAGTCTGGCATCAATGTGCATGGTTTCACAAAGGGCCTTCCAGAAACGGGATATGAATTGGGAACCTCGATCCGTGATCAAGACATTCGGGATTCCGTGCAACCTAATCACGTTCTGCAGAAACACCAAAGCCAGTTCAAAGGATGTAGGTAACCGTTTGAGGGGTATAAAGTGTCCCATTTTGGATAGATGGTCTATGACCACTAAAATGGTGGTATACCCTTCACATGGTGGCATCTCTACGATGAAATCCATCGATAACGTGTGCCAAGGTTTAGGGGTTAAAGGAGGCCCGTAGGTTTGTTGTGATTGGATTTTTCTTGTGCACATACCGCACAGTTCTGTAAGTATGTTGAAGTGTCTTTTCTCAACGTGGGCCACCAAAAGGACCGTTCAATGTTGGCTATGGTTTTATATCTACCCAGGTGTCCTCCCACTGTTGAGTCATGTGCCCATGCCAGCACCTGGTTTTGTAGGAGTCTGTTGGGGAGATATAGCGCTAGGTAGTGGTAAAGTAAGTCCTCCTTTTTCGTACGGCATGTCGGTAGCTCCAATATCCAAGCATCGTGATCAATCCCTGCTACGGCCACTTTTAAATCCTCAATGAAGTCCTGGGGAGTGATCAAGGCTGTCGATGAGGTAGGAAAACATGTTTCAGGAAGGATAGAGTGGGGATCAGGATTTTCTGGTAGTGACAGGTTTTCGGGATCTTGAAGGCGAGACAACGCATCAGCCTTGCCGTTCTGTGGTCCGGGTTTATACTTTATAATGAAATCATAGTCAGAAAAGAAAAGAGTCTATCTCAACTGACGAGGTGTTAAAGCCTTTGCAGTTTTCAAAAATAGTAGATTGCGATGATCAGTGTAGATCTCTATGACGTGATGTGGTCCCAGAAGATAATGCCTCCACTCCTCGCACCCTCTCTTTATTGTGAGGAGCTCCTTGTCTGTTATCGAGTAATTTACTTCGCTCTGGGTAAGTTTTTTCGAGTAATAAGCCACCGGGTGTATCTGTCCTGTATTAGGACGGCGCGGATACAATACACCTCCTAGAGCGTATTGTGAGGCGTCGGTTTCCATAATGAACGGAAGGCGAGGATCTGGGTGTCGAAGAATGGGAGCTTGGATGAATCGTTCCTTGAGTATCGTAAATGACTCCTCGCCGCTTTCCCCCACTGGAAAGGTGTATTCTTTCGTAACAGGCTGGAGATGGGGTGAATGATTTTTGAGAAGTCCTTGATATAACGCCTGTAATAATTGTCGAACCTCAGGAAGCTTTGGATTGATTTTACATTTTGGGGTGTTTTCCATTGGGTGATAGCCTCCACCTTGCCCGTTTCCATCTGGAATCCCTGTGCATTTATAACATATCCCAAGAAGGCCACCTCTTGTACATGGAACAAGCACTTTTCCAATTTAGCATAGAGGGAGTGTATTCGGAGTCGTTCCAGGATGGTTTTTACATGAAGAACATGCTCTTGTAAACTGGATGAATAAACAAGTATATCATCGATGTACACTATGCATATTGTCTCGAGCAAGCCCCGGAGCACTTCATCCATAAGGTATTGAAAGGCTGCCGGGGCGTTGCAGAGTCCGAAAGGCATTACTCTGTACTCGAATAATCCGAACTTTGTTCGGAAGGCGGTTTTCCACTCATCGCCGTGTTTGACACGTACCAGATGATAGGCCCCTCGTAGGTCTAGTTTGGTGAAATAACGAGCCCCTTTTAGTTGGTCAAGTAAAACAGGTATCAAAGGCAAAGGGTTGCGATTCTTTACGGTGATCCGGTTGATTGCTCTGTAATCAATGCAGTTGCGTAACTCGTCGCAGTCCTTCTTCGAAATAAAGAAGAGAGGCGAGGAAGCCAGGAAAGAAGAGTGTCTTATGAAGCCTGAAGCAAGGTTCTCATCTAGATAGTTTCGTAGGTAATGCGTCTCTGGTTCCGTTAGGGCAGGGTTTCCCAAACTGTGGTCCGCGGACCCCCAGGGGTCCCTGACACATTCCCAGGGGGTCCGCAGGCTGCAGTTTTAAAAGCACTGCAAAGTATATTGTTTAATTAGCTGTTTTCAAAGAACAATAAAAGTGTCAAGATTACCACAGTGATTCATTTCTCTGCTGGAGAGACATGAGAGTTGTGTCCAGTGGCAGCTGTGACTGAACTAATGTAGCACAGAGGGTTAATATGCCTACTGCATAGAACGTGTACCATGCCTTTTAAAAAACAGTATTTGATATGCATAGGTCAGTGGGTTACTGCTTTTGTCAGAGATTATTTTGTTACAGTGCACTTCACAATCGTAATCTAGCACAGTGACAAAAATCTGTCATCAAACAGCTGCATGCAAACTGCAAGGTACAAGTTAGTGACTTGTGTTTTTTCTCAGTCTTTCAGTATCCTGATGCTTCTAAAAAGGTTTATTTGGGTGGAAATACATTTTTATTGTTAAAGTCAATGCTAACCACTGTGTTATGTTCTGAATCCTGAGTTTGTGCTTCTCCAGACCAGCATTCTTTGAGTTTGTGCTTCTCCAGACCAGCCTCCTTGGCTTAACAACACACTCCACTACTTCAGAGACGCAGGGCTGCACCATATTTACAAGAATATGGTTCAGCCCTGCGTTTCTCCTGCGCTGGCGCTACACTTAACAGGGGAACATTGTTTATGTACAGGAAGGTCCCCCTTCCTGCAAATAAACAATCTTGAAATGTAATTTTGTCACTTCTATCTGTGCTGCTTAATGCAGCACACATGTAAGTTACAAAATGTAATTTTTTTTAAAGATTGTTGATGTGCAGGAAGGGTTGCCTTCCTGAACCTAAACAATCCAAGGTATTTTGCAAAAATAAGGAGAAATTAAGCATTTCTCCTTGTTTCGCCAAGTTAAGACCAGGTTTTCCCTGGTCTTACTTTTGGCGCTGCTTCCCATTTATGCTGCTCTTGTAATTAGGGGATAGCGTCAAAATCAATGGATATTGCAGGGGAAACGCCCACCGCAACACCCGCTGCCCACCCCTTTCACGCTAATCATTTTTGTGAAAGGGGGTCTTATTTATAAGGAACTGTTAAGCCACGTTAAGTGGCTTAACGTTGCCTTGTAAATAAGGCAAAGCCCCTATCACCACGGGAACGTCTCAAAAAGTGATGTTCCCATGGTGATAGGGGCTTGTAAATATGCGCCTAAAATCATTAGTAATTCGAGTATTTGTTTTGTGTGCACGTGTGTTAATTTTTTTTGAATTACTGTTTTAATGTTTGAAATTTAAATCCTACAAATTGCTTGGGGGTCCCCGGCTTCCAGTGGTGACTCAATGGGGGTCCTCAGGAGTCAAAAGTTTGGGAACCGCTGCGTTAGGGCATAAACCCGACTGCAGGGAATTTCTGCCCTGGGAATAAGATCGATAAGGCAGTCATAGACTCGATGCGGTGGTAGTTGCGTAGCCTTCTGTTTATCAAAGATACTCTGGTACTCCTCATAGTCACTAGGCAATGAAGTAGTGCAACAATAATCAGGAGTATTACACGTGGTGCTAGAAGGAAGGCCTGAGAATCCTCGAGGAGAGTAGCCGGTACCGTGTCCTGTTTGATGCAGTGTTCTCTGCAATACTGGGAATTCAATACCACTGTGCGAGCCACCCACCCTACCACAGGATCATGTAAGGTAAGCCAGGGCATTCCTAATATGAGGCTAAATTAGGGGCGTCTATGACGTTGAATTGTATCTGTTCGAGATGGTTTTCACCGAATCGCATCAAGAGTGGGACGGTATGGTACGTAACAGGCCCAGATGTCAGTGCTGTTCCATCTACTGCACGTACGTTAGTTGGGGCCTTTTTCTTCTCCCATGCAATGCCGATGGTTTTGGAATAGTGTAGATCAATGAAGTTACTCGTGGCCCCGGAGTCCAGAAAGGCTGTCACAGCTATGGTTTGGTCATTGCTCGTTTGCAAGAAGACGCTCACAGTTATATGGGCGACTGCAGTCTGTAACGTATTGGCAATCATAGATGAGATCGTAGTTTTGTGGCCTATCGAATCAGGGATCCCTTTCTGACTCAGGCCTAGTAGTTTTACGACAATTCTTTGGTTCCTATGGATGCTTGTCCTCGAGGGGTGGTACCTTTATCAGGCAACTGAGCACGGGCACGGCATTCTCGAATGAAGTGGCCTCCTTTTCCACAATAAAGGCACAACTTAATTTTCCTCCTTCTCTCTCTTTCCTCCGAGGTAAGAGGCCCTCTGATCCCCCCTATCTGCATGGGTTCAGGTTGCCGGGATACATCTTCTGTCGGGGGCTTAGGTCTGGGGAGGAAGTACCGGGTTTCTCCCTTGGATCGGTCTCCTTTTCTTTCTTGAACCCTATGATCAAGTTGGACTGTTAAGTCGATCAGTTTTTCGCAATACCACTTGCGAAAGGACGTCTTTCAGTTCGCCCCTCAACCCCTGGTAAAAGAGAGAGGCCCTTTTTTCCTGTGGCCAGTCAGTTTCCACAATCAACCGGTTGAATGTGGTAATGTAGGTAAGTAGGTCTTGAGACCCCAGTCTGAGAGTCATCAATTCCCGATCCAGGGTGAGCATGTGGGATTTCCGGGCAAAAAGTTTTTCATTTCTAAACAGAAACCGGGGAAATCGTGCAACACTGGATCATTGCATTCCATCAAGGGGATAGTCCAGCTCGCAGCATTACCGCCCATATAGGACATCATAAACGTGGTTTTAGCGGCGTTGTCCTGAAACACTGCAGGCTTGCAGAGGAAATGTAAACGGCCTTGGTTTAAGAACGTCTCGCACTTCTTGGGTCTCCGTAGACTCGCTCGGGAGGGGCTAAGGGTATCCCTGTGTTTTGGATGACATGTACAGTGGCAACAGAGTCAGGCGGTAAAGGTGGGGTAGAAGTGGTAGTGAAAAAGCCCCCCATAGGTGTAGAAGCTTGGGCTTGTGTGGTAGGTGTAGGAGGCGGCAAAGTTGCTTCTCTGATATAAGACCCCCTACCCTGCCTAGATATTCCTGCCACTTCCCTTCTCAAAGTGCCCATTTCTTTCCTTAATTCCTGATTTTCTAAACGGGAGGTTTGGACCTCCTGCTGCAGAGCGGTTAAGCTCTCCAGTAAAGAAGCCAAGACCACATTGGTGTCCATCGTTCAGGCTGGACGTCTTCCTTGGGCTCGACAATCTGTCACAGTTGTCAGCAGCTCCAGGCAAGATGTACGCCACTAACCTGTCTATCACAGCCAGCAGGACCGATGTCGTGAAGAGAAGCCCCCTTCTTACCCTAGACACTCCCCTTCCCTCAACGTAATTAAAACACTGTGGAAACAGGCAGTCCCCAAGGGAAAAGGGAAGTGGATAAAATAATAAAGATGTCCTGTTGCCTCACAGGTCTGGTGAAGAGCGCTGGCTTGTTGTCTGGGACTCTGCATGTAAGATAAGGCAGAAAGACAGTAAGACACACAGAATACATGCACACATGAAGATCAACACCTTGAGGTCATATGCGAACACACTTACATCCCAGTCCTGGAGTTTTTATCGTAAAAGAATCTCAGCAGGAAAGCTAGGTAAAAAAGGCTTCAAATGTTCATCCTGATACAGCGCCCTTAAGAGTCAGATAATGTTTCAGAACAATGTAATGAGATTAACGGCTCTATTCCGTCATAGAACACGAAGGCAGGTTAGCTCACACCTGTGGCCCCTAGCAAGCGCAGCCGATACTAGAACCAGAAACGTGCAGCGCGGTACATAAATGGGGAAAACAAACACAAGGGAGCTACTCCTCTGTTACTTATCCCAAATGTCTCGGTCTTCCAAAAACAACCTGGGCAGAAGACCGGCAAAGCACACAGAGACACGGAGCCCCTATCTGCGGGCTGCTCCGTGGTTTCGAATCCCAAATGTCTCGGTCTCAAATGAAATCAGGGCGGAAGACCGGCAACGCACACTAGACGCGGAGCCCCTAGCTGCGGGCTGCTCCGCTGTTGATTGTGCGAAGGTACGGTTGGTTTCAGGGCAGACGGGATGGCGCCAGAAAACACGCAAGACCTGAATCTGCGGGCGTATCCGTGAATATTCACCCAACAGCTGTAATCTCCCCCACGCTGTTTCCGAGAGGAGAGCTCAGACAGGAGCGGTGTGCCACTCTCGGAACAGCGATTACCTGTCTTGAAGCTCTGTCACTCGCTGGCCATGGCGTCCTCCGGAATAGCAAGCAGGCATGGTGCAGTCTCAGGGGAACGTAGAAACGGTCTGCATTCCTCCAGTGGGGAAGCACCATCCGCTAAGCAGCTGCAGGATCGGATTGTCGAGCACCGTGTTTTTACTGAGGCGGTGCTATATGGCAAACAGGGAGGGGTCAGCTGTTTGCTTCCGGGTGAAGCACCTCTAAGCCTTCTGGGATTGGTAGTTCTCTGGGGGTATCGACGGATTCTCATAGGCACACTCAAACCAGAGAAGGGTGTTGGGTGTCTGGTACTCGCTTTAACCCTTCCACCTCTCTGCAAGCTAGCGATTGCGACAGGTTGCTGGCGCTGGGCGCGGTCGGGCTTGCCTTAGGCGTGCCTTGGGCGCGTCAGCGGTGCGTCCGCTGAGCGGCCTCCATATGAGCGGATGTGGGAGGGAGGAGAAGCTGGGAGGCGGGAACGGGGCGGCAAATGGGATTGCAGGGGGGCGGGCCGCAGGGACGCAGCAGCGGGAAAAATGGGTGGGGGCCGAAGGAGCACTGGGCACAGGAAGAAAAAACAAGTTTAGGCAAGAAAGCAAGTACAGGCACAGAGGAATAAAAACAAATCTGGGCAAGAAAACAAGTACAGGCACAGAGTAATAAAAACAAGTCTGGGCAAGAAAACAAGTACAGGCACAGAGGAATAAAAACAAGTCTGGGCAAGAAAGCAAGTACAAGCACAGAGGAATAAAAACAAGTCTGGGCAAGAAAGCAAGTACAGGCACAGAGGAATAAAAACAAGTCTGGGCAAGAAAGCAAGTACAGGCACAGAGGAATAAAAACAAGTCTGGGCAAGAAAACAAGTACAGGCACAGAGGAATAAAAACAAGTCTGGGCAAGAAAGCAAGTACAGGCACAGAGGAATAAAAACAAGTCTGGGCAAGAAAGCAAGTACAGGCACAGAGGAATAAAAACAAGTCTGGGCAAGAAAGCAAGTACAGGCACAGGGGAATAAAAACAAGTCTGGGCAAGAAAGCAAGTTAGGCAAAGGGGAAAATACAAGATTAGGCAAAAACAATGCAGGCAGAGCCATGCAGCAGCATGGGGAGCGACCTGCCTGCAACCTCTCCATAATGCATCACTTTATTTCTACTTAGGGAACCACCCCTTGAACTGTTGTGGCCTGTAAGTCCCCCGATAAAAAAGGACCCAAGTACTGGCCCTACTTATCGGCTGGCCAAGATGCTGCAGTCGCCATCCTTTCAAAATTATTGAAAAAAAATAGTCTGGGTCTTCCCCACTCAACTATCGTTGTAAGACTACAAAGGAAAGGGTGGTGGGGCCTCTCTGGGGTCCAAGAGCCTCTGTGATTTTGTCCATAGCTGCACCATGAGTTTGACTCTGCCCTGTGAGTACGTGTTGTAGTTTGCCCCGATCTTCTTCGACCACTGTCAGGTAGCGCTCCATCACTTTTCCCAGATGTTCCTGGTTTTCCGCCATTTTTGCTAGGGCAGCCTCCATGGGGCCTTTCAATCCCACTTCTGACACCACTTGTGGGAGGGCAGGTTTGATAAACAGGCGAGGAGGCTGTATGTATTTGCCAAAAGGACGATTTTTATTGTCAATAGTAGAAGTGGTATGTTGTTCAGGATGTTTTTCTGCTTGTTCCTCTTCCGATGTGATCTTGGTTGGGCTTGATGGGGATTCAGAGGTCGATGTTCTTGGCTCCTCTTCTTCGTTGTCAAGGTTGTCTCCCCGGAGGCTCATAAGAGAGGAAAAGAGGGAGCCGTCAGACACAGGTTTTTAAAAGTCAATCTGTATTTTATACCCATCACCACACCTTGAAATGCTCACCGGTTTTCTCTTTATGTGCTGGTTGGGGGGGGAATCTTTATACAGTACGTATGGGACCTTTTAGTGCTCGGTCTAACAGAGTGCCTTGAAAAAGAATCGCAATACGAAATGAGACTCGTTATCTGTAACGCTGGTTAAATAGAGTAATTGCAAATATAAAATGAGGCTCGTTATCTGTTACGTTGGGTAAATAGAGTAATTGGAAATAAGAAATGAGACTCGTTATCTGTTACACTAGGTAAATAGAATGCCACCTGTTCAGGCAACCAATATATGTGAGCGTACAACACATGGGCACTTTCAAAACAGAACCCCTAGTTCCTTGCCCGTATCCCTTTCCGTGTTAGACACCCGCTTCCCTCGTACCCACTCCCTGGTCCCTCGAGACACTATCACTCCTCTCCTGAGTTGCTGCCGCTCTCCAACATCCTCCGGCGGACACCACCACTCCTCGCACCACCGCTCGTCCGGTTCTGCGCCTCCTTCTCCCAGGGCGTCCTCGTTCCTTGGGTCTCCTTCGGTCGTCTGCTTGCTGGGTCCGTCTTCTTCCTTGCGCTCTCCCAAAACTGTTCCTGCTGCTCCCGCACCATAGTCTGAAACCCCTCCTGTTCGTATACTCCTCCTTTCATTGGGCTCCGACAAGGTCTTCATGTCGACGTCTCGCTGTGGACAGACAGGATAGGGGAATGGATTTTGTAGTTCTTCGTAGTCCTGCATGTCCCGAACATGAAAAGTAGTACGGGCTCTAAGGGAAAGGTCCTCCCATGGTGGCACACTGGCGAGCCCCTCCTGTTTTTCTCACATCCCCCTTCCCTTGCTGTCCTTCTACTAGGATTCTGTTCTTGGGGAAACCTATACAGTAGTATTCAACATTTCCTTGTTCGCTTCCTTTTCTGCGTCTTGTTTGGAACCGGTATGGTTGCAGGGAAAGAAACCATCTGAGGACTCTCTCATTGTGGCCTTTGATCCTGACTATCCAATCTAGGGGGGGCGTGATCGGTATGTAAGGTGAACTCCCGACCTTCAAGATGATAGCGCAAGGTGTCTATGGCACATTTAATGGCTAGTGCTTCTTTTTCTATAGTGGCATAATTCATTTCTCTTGGGAAACGTTTGCGGCTGATATATAGGATTGTTTTTTCCCCTAGGGGTGTCTCTTGTGGTAAGACAGCTCCTAGTCCCTGATCTGAGGCATCTCTTTGAAGGACAAAGGGGAAGGAATAGTCTGGACTAGCAAATTCAGTTTTCGAAGTCAGTGATGTTTTCAGGGACTCAAAGGCCTGTATTATATCCAAATGAGGATGTTTGAGTACATTTTCGGTTTTGACATTTTTTTGGAGCAGATTAGTCAAAGGGGCTGCCATTTGTGGGAAACTAGGGATAAACTGGAGGTAATATCCGAGCTACCCTAGAAAAGCTCGTAGATCCTTCTTGGATCGGGGTGAGGGTATTGCAGTTTGTTTAGAAAATTGTGGTCTTATAACCCCCTCCCCTAATAGATATCCAAGGTATCAAACGGTCTGGGCTGCTAGTTGGATTTTAGCTTGATTTATCTTGAGACTGTTTCGTCCTAAGGTCTGCACTACTCTGGAGAGATGCAACAGGTGCTGTTCCTAGGTATCGCTATAGGTGATTATATCATCAATATATGCGCCTGGGTATTTCTCATGGGGTTGCAATACTACATTCATAGCTCTCTGAAACCTTGCTGGCGCCCCATGTAACCCAAAGGGTAGCACCTTAAATATAACCCACCTTGATATAACCCATCCGGGGTAGAAAATGCTGTTTTTTCCCTTTCCTGTTTTCTGAGGGGCACCTACCAATATCCTTTGCATAAATCTAAGGTACTGATATATTTAGCTATGCCTATTCTCTCGACCATTTCATTCACCCTGGGAAGGGGATAGGTGTCAAATTTTGAGATTTTATTGACTTCTCTGAAGCCGATGCAAAATCGCACCGATCCATCTGGCTTTCACACAAGAGCAATGGGTGAATTCCACTCACTCATAGAGGGTTCAATTTTATTCATTTGAAACATCTTTTGGATTTCTTCTCTTATGGTCTGCCAGTGCCGACGAGCCTCAGGAATACGGTAGGGTCTCAGGCGAACCTGTTTCCCCGGAGATGTTTTTATAACATGTTCAATGAGTGTGGTCCTGCCAGGAGAGGTAGAAAAGGTATCCTAAAGGTGTCACAATACTTGTGATCGACTGCTTCGTAGTACAGGACTGAGATCTGGATCTATACATCGGTCAAACAAGGGAGTCTGTACTTCCGCCATGCTTACGGACACCTGCAAGGGACCCTCCCTAGCAAATTAATATGATATACTTGAGAGGTATGTCTAGCCAGATCTGTGTCGACACGGTAAGTCACAGGAGTTACCTGTTCAACTATAGTGTATTGGCCCTGCCACTGCCCCAATAACTTATGATCCGATGAAGCCATCATTAGCAGTACCGAATGCCCCTCTTGGAAAGACTTCTCTTTGGTCTTTTTATCATATTGCCCTTTCTGTGCCATCTGGGCTTCCTCCAAGTTGCTCCGAACGATAGCCCTGATCTGGCCCAGGTGGGTACGCAAGTTGGACACATCTTCCGTCAGGGGTATTGAATCATTTTGTCGAATACAAGACGATAAATATGAACATTGCCGGCGCCATCTTGTGTAACGAAGGCCCCCACGAGCGCGTAAAGCGGCAACCATTTTAGTCTCTGCAGCCATTTCCCACCTTGCTGGTCACCTGCACATCACTCCGGCCGCCCTCATCCCCCCCGCGCTCTGACTGAACCCGAGCACACATACCGGGGTCGTAAAACCATGTCAGCATGACAATACCCTAGAGACACTTCCTGCACCAAACCCACTTGTTCTTTCATCCTCTGCGCGCGATCAGGCCCCTCTGATAACCTCCGCCACTGCACCTGGCTATTCAATCCGGTCCCAGGTGCTAACTAACCCCTGCGGACCTAGTTTACTGCCGGCGTAACGACAGAACTTGCTTCACCAACAAAGGGGCCGGAATTTAATCAGTGACCCGACCCCATTGATCTGACCGATCCCACGTGCTTTACGTTCTGTCGGAATGTCCAGCTGCGAGATATCGATCATCTGTAAGATCCGGGTGGAGGGGAACATTTGCTGCTGGATATGTGTGGGAACTAGCTTAAGGAGGGGATTCCAAGGATGTTTCACTATGTAATAAAATGATGCCAGGAATGTTTGACCATGCAATAAACTAGCGAAAGAAACATATAAAAGGCCAGGCCTTAGAGATGCAGTTAGAGCACCTCCTGACGATAGCCCCGGTGTCCGAAGTGATGTACTCTCCTCTAGAGCAATAAACGTGTTCTTCGCCTTCCAACTCCCAGCGCCTGCCTCGTTATTTTGATCGCTAATCTTAAGGTGAATTAGAGGTGGTTTGCACCAAGCGGCATCGAAAGTCTTGGGAGTCTCGCTGCTTTTCATCAATTGGCGCACCAACGGTGGGGCCCATCAGTGACACGTGGGTCCGGTGAGAGAGGTACTAACGACGGAGTGAACATCTAAAACGATCGGGAAGTGCACCTGCCTGAAAGAGACCCTCGTCTGGAGGCCGATTAACTGAACTTCACCGGTTCCGAACAGACCTCTCTCGAGTGACCTGCGGTCCTGACTGAGACCTTACAGGAAGGTCGCATTTTTGGAGTGAGAGGACAAACGGGCGCTGAAGGGGATGACAAAGAAACTGTCCATAACGTCCGGGTAAGGTTGTGATATACAACAAAACTGATTGTCTGATTGTATTGAAATTGTTTGCTCGAATACTAGTATTCCGCTCGTTGAAGTTATTGGTAGTAATTGAGACATTCCCTGCTTGCAAACAAATGTAGAATAGGAATATTCCCTCTTTGCAGGCAGCGAAGGACAGGTAGTGCGGACCTTTATCCACGACCTATTGAGATATTCATATTGACCGCTTGTACGTCATGCCTGTCTTCTCAAAATTGTTTGATTGTTTTGGACCGGACCGTTTGTTAGAGGTCAGTCATCCAGCACCGCCGGAAGGCATCCCTAACAAGGACATGTATGTCAAATATGGAGTAGCCATTGTTGCTTACAGCAAACTATGGCACAAATATACTAGAAAGGACTGGGTAAATCAGTGGCCACTGACGGGATCTTTCGATCTCGCTAAAATAGAAATCTTAGAAATAGCGCTGTTTAAAAAGAAAACTGCGCCAGCCATGCTCGACAACTTCGGCCTCTGGCGAAAAGAAGCAATACAAAGAAAGAAAAGAGATGAAGCCAGACAGGAGAAGGAAACACGAAAGTCTGCTTAACAGAACTGTAAAAAGTTAGAAGATGATATCAAAGAAAGAGAGAACGATAAAAGAGATCAAGAAGCGAAAATATCAGGCCGGTGCCCTGTTAGAACGCCTTCAACTCTGTACCCAGAGTTACCGGCTAAGCAAAGAATAACCGATGACCTTTTATTGGGTCCCCCGATTATCCCCTTATGTCCTTAATCATTCTGTAGTACAGCAACAAGAACAGCAAGGTACCAGCGGAGACGCCACGATCGTTTCCGCTCCAATCGAGCCACTTGCACCAAGTTCCTCATCAACGAACATATTAGTGGTAATAGGACCAATAGAAAAAGGATTACCCAGTGTTCCACGGTTAAGTACGCATGAGCGGGCAAACATTGACAAGATAGTCAAAACCCTTGTGAATAGGAGAGAAACAGAAGAGTATGTGACAGACATATGCAATTCTTATGACGCGAGCCACAAGCGATTCTTCATTGTGCGCTTCTGCTACTACGCACTTACTGCCTATGAAGAGAAATACCAGGATGTAGGAACAGGGAGGCTAATGGCTCTTTATAGAAAAGTGGACATAGGAGATGAGAACGACAGCGAGGTAATGTAATGTATGTATACTTTTAAAGCGCACTGTTACCTCGTTACGTGGCGTCCTGGCGCTGTATACCGCTGGGGAACCCGTCCTGGCTTTCCCTGTGAGAGGGCACCCCAAGGTGAAGCCAGGCATCCCCGGCGTTGCTGGGGCCGTTGTGGAGATTAAGCAAGCTATTGCCCAGAGTTGCAGAGTGGGACCCATGGTTAGCGTAGGCACCTAAGCGAGAATTATCGAGTAGAGGTAGAAGAACTCTTCTTGTCCACGTTAGAAGTATTCCACCATCTCCTAGAACAGGGGCGGATAGAGGCAGACAGAGCATCGAAGCCAATAACTCCCCCAATAGAGAAGCCAGATAACATGATGCCGATAAAAGAGGCTGCCCCGTATTGGGTCCCTCCTAGAGGACAAGGGACTCATGACGACATAAATCACCAGGACGCTAAAGGGAGGGTGGTGTACAATTGGGTGTATCAGCCATGGTATAGGCAGGACATCCTGACATTCCGTAAATCTCTTCCAAATTTACAGAAGAATCCCACTGCCTTTTACACTGAACTAAGTACCGCTTTGGGGTCCTAGATAATGACACTTGCCGACATTGACTTGTTCTTCGGGTTATGTTTGCCGGCCGATGTGTGGAAGCAGATCAGGAAGATAAACCCCACAGAATTGTTCGGTCATACCTGGGAACAACTCGACACATTAGACAAGCAGCGGAATCCTGGCCAAAAACCAGTTAAAGCTATATTGGACCTCCCCGATAAAATAGTGCAGAAAGTAAAAACATTGATACCAGAGAAAAAGATAGACTGGTTCATAGTGACAGCGTGTCGCCAGAAACCACAAGAGGATGTTTCCGAGTATTTCTCGAGATTTGAAACAGTTTTCTCCGATTACAGTGGACAGGACATGTCCACTGCGACCGGACACCACTTATTCGTGCAGAATTATGTTAAAGGATTACTACCGGAGGTATCCCAAAAATTACAGACTAGCGAAAGTAGTTGGGCAGCCTCTAAGCCAGCGGCTATTCTCCAAATTGCCCAGTATTATGAGCATCAGAAGAACAAGAATGACAGAGCAACAGAAAAGAAAAAGAAAGACTTGAAGGAAAGAGTAATGATAGCCCAACTCCAAGGGGTGAATACAGGACGGGAACCATATAAAGGAGGATACCAACAGAATGTCCCTAGAGTACAGCCGCCTAGAAATGACTCAGTGACACCATATGTACGACGCCAGGACTTAGGACAAGACCAATGTGCATTCTGCAAGGAATACGGGCACTGGAAATCTCAGTGCCCAGCCTTATTAGGGGCTAGTAGAGGCAGAGGGATGAGAGAAATATCAAATGAACAGGGAGGAAAAGGACGTGGAAGAGGGTATGCGAACGAAGCTAGCAAAGGAAGGCCAGGAAGAGTGAACGCGTTTGACCGCCCTAGACAGAACGAGTGCCAACAGACAGATTACGACAATATAAATGACTTTGCATAGGACAGCCAGGGGAAAGGGGGGGGGGGGTCCAGTCAAGCTCTATGTTGATCAGCAAGGTCCTTATGTTACTGCAAAGGTCCTGGCCACAGAGTCGCCATTTTTGGTAGACACAGGAGCAACACGTAGTAAGCTATCCAAACGACTGATTCCAAGGGCATCCTTGTCTGGCTCACATGTAACCTCAATAGGATTTGACGGTATACCCTCCACCAACCCTTTGTCCAGACCGATCCCCTTCAAACTTGAAAACAATGTTATCGACATGACGTTCCTTCTCTCCTCCAACACTCCAGACGCCATTATGGGTCTCGATCTACTGAAACATTTCCGTGCGACTATCAGATGTTCGCCAGACGGAGTACGAGTCATCTTATATGACAATCACCAACACCCGAGAGATAATCCATCCCAACACATGTATCCCATTTCTGAGACAGACATGTCCCTACTAGACACTTTACCCTTGCATCTGTGGGCTAGGGCTGATTCAGACGTAGGACGAATGATGATTGACCCAGTACACGTGACAATAAGACAAGTCGCAACCTTACCGAAAATACCCCAGTATAAGATATCGCCAGAGGGCGAGAAAGCCTTGACAGAAATCATACAGTCACTAGTAGAGGCAAGAGTGGTAGAAGAGGTAGTGTGCAATGTTTGTAATAGTCCTATTTTACCGATCATAAAGAGATAGGAGAGGGAGATGGAAAAGCCTACCGCTTCATCCTCGACCTGCAGGAAATAAACTAAATAGTAGTACCACAGTACCCGGTAGTTTCTGACATCACCACTATCCCGACCCTAATTCCGTCAACTGCTACCACTTTCACAGTTATTGATCTAAAAAATGCCTTCTTCTCCATACCCATTCACCCAGACAGTGGCTATCTTTTAGGATTCACTTAAAGATCCCGCTCATATAGATTTTGTCGAGCACCCCAGGGGTACACAGAGAGCCCGAGCATCTATAGCCAGGCGCTCAAGAGACAGTTAGATGCTGTTCAATTACCGGACGGAGTGGTGTTGATACAGTATGTGGATGATATCCTTCTAGCAGCAGACACCACCCCACTAGCTGTCACAGCCACCATCCAACTTCTACACTTCCTTGCAGACAACGGCCACAAAGTTACTCGAAAGAAATTACAGTTCTGCCAGCCACAAGTGACCTATTTAGGTCATCTATTATCGAAAGAAGGAAGAAGACTCTCACCCGATAGAATCCAGGCAATTCTAGACACTCCCATTCCCAAGAATTAGAAACAAGTCTGCTCTCTGATAGGCCTCACCTCATTCTGCCGACAGTGGTTACCAAACTTTAGTCTCACTGTGAAACCCCTTCTCTCCCTCCTAGCCAAAGACACCCCCTCACCTTTCCCCTGGACACCCGAATGCCAGTCCGCATTCAGAGAATTGCGAGATGCCCTTTGTTCGGCACCTGTTCTAGGAACCCCAGACTACTCCAAACCATTCTTCCTCTACACACATGAAAGGGAGGGATGCGCATTGACCGTCTTAACACAGTCGATTGGTCACAAACATTGCCCATGCGCATACTTCTCTGCCACCCTCGACCCAGTAGCTAGAGCGCTGCCAGCATGCGTGCGCGCTGTGGCGGCCGCAGCCGTATCCATACGCCAGAGTGAGGGAATAGTGCTCTTCAACCCCATCACAGTGTTAGTACCCCACGCAGTCGACACACTACTGAACCAGACCAAGACCCAACATCTGACTAGCGCATGACTGACAGGCTACGAGCTAACCTTGCTAGCACCACCCATCACGCTGAAATTATGCACCACTCACAATCCTGCTACATTGTTACCCCTACCCGAGACTGACCCTGGTGTGACTCCACTGGACGATTGCGTAACCCTCACTGACGAACAGACGAAGAGTAGAGTAGATCTCCGAGACACTGCCTTCCCAGAACCAGATGGGGAACTATGGGTAGACGGCTCGTGCCTCTAACTTCCCGATGGCACCACCTCAGCAGCATATGCCGTAACCACAGCCCGAGCCATCCTAGAGACAGCCCGCATTGCCCAACGATCCGCCCAAGCAGCTGAGCTCATTGCCCTTACACAAGCATGTATTTTAGCGGCTGGCACGACAGTCAACATATACACTGATAGCCAGTACGCCTTTGGGGTGGTTCATCATTTTGGGCTCCTTTGGAGGGAAAGAGGGTTCCTGACATCGCACGGTACACCCATCCTACATGGAGATCTAGTCTCAGCATTAACGGAAGCAGTCCTCCTCCCCAAGCAGTTGGTAGTAATTAAGTGCCAGGCTCACAAGAAAGTGACCGATCTCATTGGCCAGGGAAACACACTAGCTGACATTACTGCCTGAACCACAGCCCAGGACAGAACCACGACACGGATGTACATGACCAGGTCACAAGCAGAACAATGGACTGATGCTAGAACGACTGTAAGGGACATACAAACGACAGGCACACAGGACAAACTGACTGAATGGGCTCGGGTGGGACTAAAAGACGAGGAAGGCTGTTGGAGGACAAAAGACGGGGACAGATGGCTGCTACCAAATGCCTATCTGATCCCTATATTGACCATGGCACATTTACCAGCTTACATAGGATCTGCCCCCATGACCGAACTGATCACCAGAGTATGGCATAACAGCAAGATAGCAGAATCAGCAAAACGCCTAGTACAGCAATGTATAGTATGTCTGCAACACAACCAAGGGAAGGAAACCGTAATACCGCAGGGAGGGTTTGGAGTCCCCGACCATCCCTTTGAAGTCCTCCAAATGGACTACATCCAGCTAGAAGGTGCCGCGGTCTTAAATACATACTGGTGATCGTGTGCGCTTTTAGTAAATGGGTGGAGGCTTACCCCACCAGCGACAACACCGCCTTAGCCACAGCGAAGGTGTTACTAAAAGAATTCTTCCCCCGATATGGCCTTTATAGAATTTTATGGAGTGACAATGGCCCCCACTTCATAGCAGAAGTTATACAAAACATATTGAAGAGGTTGGGGGTGAAGCAAATGTTCCACGCCGTTTTCCACCCCAATCAGCGGGCCTGGTAGAGAGACACAACGCCACACTAAAACTGAAGCTAGCAAAAATAGTTGCCACACCTGGGTTGAAATGGCCTGACGCCCTCCCACTGGCATTGCTGTCAATGCGTCCACCCCAACCAAACACCGACTGACCCCCTATGAAGTGGTCTTTGGCAGGCCCATGAACATTTGGGTGGCACCAAAGCCTACTTCCATCCACGATGTCCCGGATATACTAATGTCTGATTACTTGTACAAATTAACGAACAAACTAACTCTTATCCACCAACAGGTGCTGCATGCCATTCCAGACGTGTCCAGGGGCCCAGGACATGAAATCCAGCCTGGGGACTTCGTGCTGACTCAAAATTTCCAGAGGTCGAAGAGTCTAGAACCCAGGTGGACGGGCTCCTGGCAGGTCCTGATTACCACCCGAACTTCCCTTCGAGTGGAAGGAAAGTAGAACTGGGTGCATGCGCACCACTGCAAGAAGATACCTCCAACACTGACGGCCCCCGGAGAAGTGAACAGCCAAGAAGAGCTCCTGACCAAAGACCGACCAGCCCTGCGTTGTTACCCACAAACAGAGACACTTGAATTGGCAGAGTCTCCCAACCCCACTGTACCATCCAAGGAGGGGTACAATTTGAGATCGACGAAAGGAGAGTGCTCCGACAAGCAGGCCACAAACTGAGTCAAAAGTCTCAGATCGGTAGCTAACACTACAAGGCTACCGGGAGATACGCTAGACGAAAGTATGTGGTCCTGCCAGTCGTTGAGTCTCTTGAAGGTGATGGAAGATCCCGGACGACCGAAGAACCACCGCGACGGCTCCAAACTTGCCAAACTGCACAGTGCAAAGACAATAAATCTTGTGGCAGCATCTCTCACGTGCCTCTTGCTGATTGTTGCCATCTGGTAGCTTGAAGAAAATGCTCCCGCTTACAGGAAAATGTCACCCACCATGCAACCCACCACCAAGAAAGAACACTACCTGGTGTCACTGTCACCGCGCCTCCGAGAACGACGCAAAGAGTTCTGGAACAATTCTTTTGTACAATTATTGCACCAGCACAATCTTGCCGCAAATGCCACGAACTGTTGGATCTGTGGGTTGCTACCTCACGCCACTGAACATTCCATTCCTTTCATCCCTTCACCCTTCTCTGTTCATGGATCCTGCCTTGCCTGTTTAATGCTCCTGCAAGAGAGCTACAAAGACAATGCCACGTCCGATGGGACCATCAAACAGTTTTACAATGAGTTCTGGTTGAACAAAACGGGGAAAACCTCTGCTCCCTTCTGCCCTCTGACTTCGAATGGAACCTTTCCTATGAACATTCCTGCCAAAGAAAGAATTGAAATGCAGTTGTACCACAACCCAGCCAGACCTACCTTTTCCTATCTGAAGAAACGAACTGCCTCAACATTGACAGTGGCCCTATCTCAGGCCTTGTCTGCATCGAAGGCCACGGGTCTAAGATCGTAGGTCACAGCTCTTGCCAGATAACGTAGGACTCTGAACACTGCCGACCCCCCTTCATTTGTTGCATCACCCAACATGTACTTTATCTGTGGTACCAAAGCCTACACCTGGCTCCCAAAAGGCTGGGGGGGCATTTGCTACATTGCCTTTGTTCAGCCATCAACCTACACAGCATCTGCAATCCATCACAGAGAAAGGCGGTCCAAAGACACAGAACAAGCAGACTCCGCTGCATCACAGGTCTTTGATGCAGCAAAAGGACTCGTCCCGCTATGGAGCCCGATGGCAAACAGCCTAGCCATCCGACACCTATCACTAGCAGTAGAAACAGCCTTGAACGTCACAGCTGGCATCCTCACCAACAACACAGCTGAGCTTCAGGCGGTCCGCTTGGTAGCTTTGCCGAACCGTCTTGTTCTAGACATGGTACTAGCAGACCGTGGAGGAGCATGTTGCATCATCGGTGCCAGCTGCTGCACTTTCGTCCCTGACAGCTCGCCTTCAGTCTACAAGGCAATTGAACATCTCCACAGGTTGGCATCAGAGATCCACCAAGGACCAGAGACTTGGACACTGGGAACCTGGTTTTGGGGCATATTAAAGGAATTGGGTTGGAAGATATTGATGGTCCTCTTGGTTCCGATCTTAGTAATATGTGGCTGTTGTCTGGGGATACATTGTATACTGCCCCTGGGTTCTCTTTGTTTGCATTCTCTGCGCTCTAAGACTTTGGACACTCAATGCGAAAACATGAGAGCAATGTACAACAGAGAGGTACAGGACATTATGGACATTAACTTAAACTGACAAGCTGGCCCCTATATGTTCAAAGGGGCGACTGTCGAATATAAGACGATAAATATGAACATTGCCGGCACCATCTTGTGTAACGAAGGCCCCTACGAGCGCGTAAAACGGCAACCATTTTAGTCTCTGCAGCCATTTCCCACATTTCTGGTCACCTGCGCATCACCCCGGCCGCCCTCATCCCCCCCGCGCTCTGACTGAACACGAACACACATACCGGGGTCGTAAAACCATGTCAGCATGACAATACCCTAGAGCCACTTCCCGCACCAAACCCACTTGTCCTTTCATCCTCTACGCGCGATCAGGCCCCTCTGATAACATCCTCCACTGCACCTGGCTGTTCAATCCGGTCCCAGGCGCTAACTAACCCCTGCAGACCTAGTTTACTGCCCACGTAATGACAGAACTTGCTTCACCAACAAAGGGGCCGGAATTTAATCAGTGACCCGACCCCTTTGATCTGACCGATCCCACGTGTTTTAGGTCCTGTCGGAATGTCCAGCTGCGAGATATCGATCATCTGTAAGATCCGGGTGGGGGAACATTTGATGCTGGATATGTGTGGGAACTAGCTTAAGGCGTGGT